>NC_134701.1:212032350-212346100 GCF_043290135.1 Rhipicephalus microplus | reverse complement strand
TTGAACAATAAAAAAATCGCAGCGTTCGCATTAACTAAAAGCCAAATTCTTCTGTCTCTCATTCCCCATTAGCATCCATTGGCATTCACATTAAGCAGTATCTGACAAGAAAAGGTTCCTACGTTATACTTTGTGGACGTAACATCCTTTGTTTCAGAAAGGTTTAGCGAGCGTTGGGTCACAGTGCCATGAATACAGTGAACTAGTATATACCATGAACTTGAGGTGGTTAAAGGTGGGAAGTAGACACGAAGCGCCAGCCGTAAGAAAGTGTGCGTGTGCCACCTCTCGTTTAGTCCTTGGAATGTCTGCTGGATGGCGGTGCTTCTGTATGCGGAATATATAATGAAAAGATGCGGGATTGTTGTACTTGGAGTGTTGACTAGATGGACGAATAGACACACAGACAGATGCATGGACGGACGCACGGATGGCTGCACGAACGGATGGACGCATGGGCGGACGCAGGGTGGATGCATGGACGAGCGCATGTACGGACGCATGGATGGACGTGCGGACGCACGTACAGACGCACGCGCGGACGGGCGGATGGACGCTTGGGTGGACGCATGGATGGACGCACGGACGGACGGAAGCAAGAACGAATACACAGACGAATGCTTCGCCCCACTCTCCATCATCCACCCCGTGGATATGCTGCCTTTTTTTTTTTTTTTTCTAAACACAACGGATTGTTGTCGGGACGGCATTATGCTCTCCCATAGTAGAGTACTATGTACTCTAAATTGTTAAACACTTTTTTAACACACAACGGATGTAATCAAGTGCCTGTGTTTAAAAGGGGACGCACAAAGAGGGACGGCTTACTGCTCTCCCATAGTAAAGTACATCGTACTCCTAATGGTCGATTTTTTTTTCTAAACGCAACAACGGCCATGAAACGTCGCTGACTGGTGAGACGTCCCATCGTGCCGTCTCACCGTCAATGTTGACGACCGGTCAGGGCCTGTCTCTAAGTGCCTGCGGAACCAAGTACCTGCATGTCTCCAAGTGCCTTGGACGGCACGAGATGCTCGGGGTTGAACAAGCACGGCCTAAAACACGGGCGGCCAATTTCACTCCTGCACTTTGACACGTGATTATCTATCCGAGTTCGCGTGATCTTGTGATTCGGGTCGGACGGGCACTGGACCAAATCGTATTCGCCGTATATAGGTGAACGTAGCCATAGCCTCTTTGAAGGGAGGACAAACGCAGCATGGCTCTATGCGGTGCCTCTACAGAGCGTTCTGAATAGGTAAGCGGAATGAAGGATGCTCACTGCATGAAAAAAAAAATGACGCTCAGATATAAGGTATGCTCTCTGAAGGTGTGGCGTAAAAAGAAAATAAATATAATCAACTAAGCTCGATAAGATTCATTGGAATAGTTGAACAACGAAGAGATTAAGATGCATTCAAGGAGTTTCATTCAATGTGTTGTGAGATAAATCGAGTAATACAAAGCTCTTATTTCGGAGACGCAATGTCAGTCGTAATAAAACGCAAATTGTTTCTAAAATGAACTCATACTTCAACAAAGATCAATACTCTAGGACAAAAAAAATTACCTTACTCTGCGAAAGCTCTCGCAAGGACCTTTGAAGCGTGTAGTTTCGCAAGCGTCTGCGTTGCAGAACAGGAAGCTGAGGACAATAACATGAGCCGAAAACATTTTATTCATTTTATTACAAGTCGTTGCACATACTGGCCTGGTTTTCGCCTCCTGTCTTTGTCATCGCTGCGCCGGCCGGATCTCGAAATGAGCCAGCTGTCAGGGAAACTGATAAAGCGTCGGACCGCGATTTTTCGCACATGAGACTCGCCCCATTGTTCGTCCCGATAAAGAACTATACGCACTGCGAATCACGCGTTGCTCTTCCCTTGGCCGCAATCGATTGCGAACGTGTTCTTTGAAAAAAAAAAAACACGGTGGGCGCCACGTCAGCTTCGCGACATCGCGCTGACAAACGCGCAGCTTGACTCGAGCTTCTAAATACGTATACATACCTCCGGGTGATGCATCGTGCGAGCGTATAGTTGCAAGCATTTCCTGTCGACAGCGCGACTGGCACCGATGCAAAAGGGTGCAGTGTTGCCTTGCGCAGTGCTAAGTCTGCAGTGTTGCCTCGCTGAATTCTAGCCTTGAAGAAGGCTATAGTCCATTTGCTGAAAAGTCGGCGCGAGCACAGAGGCTCTGTTTACGCAATTATTCATCGCAAGCTTTCACCTTGCACTTCCTGCCATTTCTTGCAGTACTTTGAAGACACTCTTCAAAGTCTGAAGAAAAAAAAATGGCAGCATATCCTCGGGGCGAATGATGGAGAGTGGGACGAAGCATCCATCCGTCCATTCGTTCTTGCTTCCGTCCGTCCATGCGTCCGTCTGTGTGACCATCCATGCGTCCATCCGCCCGTCCGCGCGTGCGTCTGTTCGTGCATCCGCACATCCATCCATGGGTCCGTCCATGCGTTCGTCCATGCGTCCGCCCCTGCGTCAGTCCGTGCGTCCATCCGTCCGTGCAGCCATCCGTCCGTGCAGCCATCCGTGCGTCCGTCCATGCATCTGTCTGTGTGTCCGTTCGTCCATCGATTCAACACTCCAAGCACCACCATCTCGCACCTTTTCATCATATATTCCGCGTATAGAAGCACCGCCATCCAGCGGACATTCCAAGGACTAAACGAGAGGTGACACACGCACACTTTCTTACGGCTTGCGCTTCGGGTCTACTCTCCACCTTTGACCACCTCGAGTTCATGGTAAATACTAGTTCACTGTATTCATGGCACTGCGGCCCAACGCTCGCTAAGCCTTTCTAAAACCAAGGAGGTTACGCCCAGCGAGTATAACGTAGCAACCCTTTCTTGTCAGAGAGTGCTCAATCTAGCCAATGGCTGCTAATGGGGAATGGAGGCAAAAGAATTCGGCTTTTAGTTAACGCGCACGCTGCGTTTTTTTTTTTTTGTTCAACAACGCACAAGAGAAATCGCCACCGGCACGGCACCTTGTAGGTTAAAGCGCAAGACATGTTACGTACTACAACGAGGGACGAACGGGTGCCGCTTTAAGGAGCTTCGCCCTTAACAGGCAAGTTTTCAAGGGCTTGCTTTTCTTTGTTACACTCAATTTCAGATGAGGGGGACACAGAAAGTTCGATGGGCAGATGAGACGACGTGGCAGCAGAAAGCACAGGACCATGCTGAGAGGCTTTTGCTCTGCACTAGGCGTAGTCAGGATGATGATGAGGAGGAAGAGGGGGACAGAAGACCATTCCAAGGAAGGGGGATGTTATTTCTAATAAACGTCTGAGCCCTTAAGCATGCGCAAGGGGAAGGAGGGGGTAGAAAGGGTACTCCCTTTCTAGTGGGGCGCGAAATCTGTCCCATGGCTTCACTCAGACGAACAGTCGGCGTGAGAAGTTTGCAGACCACTATAGTTCAGAAAAATAAAATTTATATTAGCCAGCAATTTGTGACTGTATACGGTCGAGCTGGGCGGTACACACTGTTATCGCGTTTTACAACAGGCCGAAAAACTAAATTCGAGCCTTCCCTCCGAAACAACGGGAATACCGAGTTTTTTTTTTTTTTAATGTCTCGCTGTCATTAAAATGTTGATGCCGTCCACCTGTGCCGCTGATTTTCAAACAGCAGTTTTACGGTCTCGCAGCCTTTCATGAATCCAAAGACCACCGATGTTGCAATGTGCCGAAAAAACTTTACTTCCAACTTCTGCCCCTGGAAAGTCGGGAACAAAAGGCAAACCACTGGGAGAAACACGTAATCACTTCGTCTTCATTTTTGCGTTCCTTGGGAAGCTTGTTTCCTCTGGTACTCGCCAATGAAAGTATATAAGGGGCTACGGGGAAGGGGGGGGGGGCAGTGCTCTTATGGATTCATGTCTGCGTCGAGGAGATCGAGATCATTCGCCTATACTTGGCGTCGTTTTGCTACAGCGCTGACGATCTGCACGCTAAACTGTCGATTCCTTCAAGCATGGATGTGCGCATAGCACTTCATTAGGGGAGATGGGGTAAGGGGGGGACGAAGTTGCACTGTAGTCACATCCCCACGCTTAACTAAAATCCTTATGATCAGGACGCAGTGCAAAGACGAGGTATTAGAAATTCCCTGGCGTTCGTAATAACAGCCAGCCAGTGACCACGAACACATTACGAAGGGAAAGTTGTTGAGTTCTGCGCCCGATTCTTCTGACATCGTGAAGAACACCTCATGTGTAAGAACAACGCATTTCTCATTGATAGATTGTATACTACAAAAAGAAAAATAAAGGAATGGAAATGTGTTTTTGTTAAGGAAAGAGAAAAAGGGGCTTGTATACTGTAATCCGTAATCTCCGAAAACCTATTAGGCTCTTTACGAAACGTGATTAGTCGACTAATAAGAATGTATTTTTCACAGTAACGTCATTGCGTGGTTTTTCTTATACTGTACACCCCCACAAGGAATTAAAAAAAATGGCGCCCAAGCATTCCGCTGCCACTCCGTCGCGATGGAAGATCATCTCAACGTCTCGGTTTTATTTTTGCATATTTGAAAAAAACGACGCGCACCTATTCATCGCGGTCCTGTTTCAAAGAACAAGCGTATACGAATAGGAATGGTTGACATATTGATCAGAGCAAGCGGCGCTCTTTAAAAAATGGGGGCCCTCTCCCATTTCACTGATTTAATTGGCTGCTATAGAATCGTTCGCACTGCCTGCCACGTTGATTTATAGCACGAAAAAAAAAACATAAGCGCTCGAGTGTTGTTTCTCGCCATTGTTTGAGGCTGGGTACGGAGGCGGTGTCATCAAAAGATTCGGTACAATATTTCTTCCGCATTTGCCTCGGGCCAACCCACACACGTTACCCGAAAGACGCACGCCGAATACAGCGTTTCTTTCTGCATTCTTGCTTTCAAGGAAAGCAATAAAATTTTATAGTCGTTTTTTTATATTTTTTCATGAGCACGCATGCACAAATGCTTCGATCACGAACGTATTTGTGACAAAGCGTTTTTTTTTCCTTTCATCAAATTCCTTTAAAAAGCGTTGTACACGTTAACTCCGCCGCTCTGTTTATTGAACATCCCACAAGACATGCGATTCGTGTAAACCTAATGGCATAAGGTGATCCCGTTACAAGCGCCCCCGTATAAGGTCGCTTTCGTAAGCGATCACACGGGAAGCCAACCCAGGCCCGCTGCACGTGTGTGCGCGTATGGAGAGCTTATTGCGGTCCTCATTCGACCCTCCCTCCCGGCCGTCCCCGAGACGCACCGGATCGCGGCGAAAACGACGACGATAATCAGCTTTTGATAGCGGCCAATCAGCCCAGTCTAGTGCGATAATTGTCTCGGGGAAAAAAAGGGAAAAAAAGAAAGGGGGGGGGGGGCACTAGCGATCTACGTTTCGGGCACGGCTCCGTGTACGCTCGTGTAGCTCTAGAAGTGTATGCCCTATACACAGAAACAAACACACAAACGCAAGTGCTGTGATGTGAGCTGCTCGCATGTTCCTCGAGTCACCGGCGACGAAATGTGCCGCGGTCGGGTAATAACGTCTCTCTCCTCCTAATCATGCTACCAGGAACGGCGAGGGAGTGTGGTGAGAATGGGCCCTGTTTGGCGAGCGAATAACAATTAGAAGTGCCATACACGTTATGTTCGTGCCTTTTGCGTTAAGAAGATGGTGCTTTTACGTGAGCAGCTTTAAGGCTCCTCGAGAGACCTTGTATTTGAGAGCGAATGATCGAATAGCGTGACCGGTACAGACGACAGCGTTGTTTTAATGCGAAGCCTTTGTTTCTTCCTAACCGCGTGCATAAACTTTGGCGGGGCTGTTACTAATGGGTCGATACGTCGCTATGTAACCGCATATGTTTGTGGACGCACATATATGGACGTTTATGGATGCCCAATTTAAGCTCAAACAAAATGGCTTATACAAGGTGGCTCACTTAGAACTGACCTATTTCACTAGGCTGCAGCTTTGTTTCAAAATTTGCAATCGTAACGCGGTTTTCGGAAAAACATTCAGGAAGAATGGAAATTTAGTGGCCCATCCCCTTGACTCTGTAAAATAGTAATAAGAAACAATTAAAAACCCCGACATCCCGAGAAATTCTATACAAAAGATGCCGTTCGGACATGCAACCAATGCAACCAGGGTCACCTCCACAGAACACGTGATATACCAATGCAAGCCTCAATTAGTGATTTCGCGAAAAAAACACGGAAAAAGAGCCGTCTAAAAACTTACGGTAATTAACAAGGTGAGCCTTTACTAATCACATGTGGTATGCCGCATTGTAGTCAGAGTTTGTAATGACGTTTTCTGCTCACAAGCAGTATTTCTTTGTATAGAACTTCAATGCTTTCATCAGCGTTTCACGACGGAATACGTAAAGGGCCAACAAATTTTTGTCCTTTCTGAACGCTCTGCCTCAAAGCGCAATGTAATTCGACACTTTGTAACAAAACTATACAGCCCAATTAAAGAGGTCCGTTTTTAAAGAATTGCCTTAGAAGTTAGTTTTGTAAATCTGCGGAACCGACACAGTTGACTATGCTAGTGAACACCTAAATTCGTTTTCTTTTTTTTTCTTTTTTGAAGTAATTGAGCAGTAAATCCCTGCATATAATACGTGCACGGGTGCTTAATAAAAAATGGGAATTTTTATGGGCTCGTTTTCGTTTATTTAAGCCCAACATTAATCAGAACTAGCAGCGAGGTGGCCCAATGGTTAAGACAATGAAGCAGACAATAAAGCAAAACGAAAATAGAGAGGAAGTTACTTGCAGTAGAAAGGATGCAAATGTGAAGAAATTGTTTCACATTGACATCGTCATCACTACAACCAACTTCCGCCAAAACGTTTTTCGGCTTTCATGTCTGCCATTTCTAATTGGTGTTGCACGTATAATGCCAGCTAATAGCTATTTTTAAGTGTAAAAGCGTTCATTAGACGCTTTAAGTAGTAGGAGTAGTAAGACTTTTATTTCAGTCCCAAACTAAAGGCCGAGCACTTTGACCACCTGCGCGGCCAGTCGACGCTGTTCTTCCCTTTCTACGCCTATCCTGTCGAGCCATGTTGGGAGGGAAAGGGAAGGGGGAGGGTAAAAGCTGATTGCTGAGCAGTTGCACAGTAGAAAAGGCACTGTGACAGGTTGGAATATGCGGAGGGGCAACAGCTGGGATCAGATCTATATTCACAGAGAAAAGGGCGATAGGAGGTGATCAGACAATCAAACTGTATATGCCGTGAAATTCAGGCTTCTAGCACTGTGATTTATGGATGGGGGGGGGGGGGGGGGTGAGACACTTGTGAAGTGTTAGCTGAAGGTATACCTCCTTAACAGTGTGGTGCAAGGAGATTGTCACGACTTCCCTAGTGGCATTCTGTTCCCTAAAATAAGAATTTCGAAACTATGCGAGCACAGCCACTGCCCAAACTTCTCATAGTGGCCACAAGGAAACTGGACGCTACTTACCCTTTCCGCCGTTCATTTACCTTTTCCCATCCGGATGTAGACGGTGTCTCGAACGGCACGACCGCGTTGACGTATGTTATTCCATATTGGGAGGGGCACTCGGCGAGGAGGGTAAAGCGGCTTTAAAAGAAAAGACTAGCCGACGAGCGGAAGGTGGTGAAGGAAGGAGGGAAATGAGCCATCACCACGTTTACATGTCGATCATCAAACGCGTCTAACTCCGCTATCACGGGACCATTTCAAAAAATTCTTACGGCAACGTGTACGTTGTAGGCTCATGGCCAACTTCGCCATCACAACTAAATTTCGACCTCTTGATGACTCAGGGGACCTTTAATGCTATGACCGTATCTAATTAAAGCTAAGGTCCTCCGCTATAATTTACTCGACATGGCTGAAACGGAAGACAACGTGTAACACGTGTCCGTACGAGGTCTGTGCCGGAAACAACAAATGGACACGTGTTTTGAGGTGAGCGTATAAGTCAGTGCTACATGTGAAGCAAAGATACCGCGCAACAGCGAGCTCACGCAGAGACAACTGATTATTGTTTAGCCAGTCGCAGCCGTATCTCGTTCCAGCGCTTACACTCTGGTGCGCTAAGACTTCTCTCGCCGAGTTACAGTCTCCCGCCGGTCTGTCCGAATGCGTTCAAAGAGTCGTGGCCAAAGCTTGCGCGAGCAACGAGCAAGCAATGAAACGAGTGCGGAGGTGGAGGTTGTGTTAGAACGTGTAGGCGATGCAATGTGGCACTGACTGCACGAACGGTATAGCCATAGTGTAAGGCCATAGTGCCGCGAGTACCACGTAAATCACCATTTGCCACGGCTGCAACGTCGCTGGCTCAGGACGACGTTCCTTATTGTTTTTTTTTTATTTTACCGGCTCTTCGGATCGCTTCGTACTTCACATTGTGTTTTTTTTTCTCTTGTTGGTCGATTGCTCAGTGGTAAGTTACGCTCTGCTATTGGCGTATAAATACACCTCAACAGAACGCCGCCGGAATGGTCCCTGAGTGAGCAAATAAAGAAAAGAAGTGCCACGCGGCCGGGTAGATGGGTGTGCACCAAGCCCTGGCCGATCCCGGGCTGGTCCCGCTGGCCGTTGAGTTACGCAGGTGGCACAAACGACTCGCAGGCGCCGCACCCGAGAGCCAGCCAAGTTGAAATAAGAACGGAGACTCGCGCGGCGCGTTGGGCGGCAAACAATAGCGAAGCTGCCTCAGCTGCCGCCGGGTGCGGCCCCAAAACAATACCGGGGCAATATATATACACTTTTGACGTTCGCGGCGTCTCTGTACTGGGCCGAACGTGTGTGTCTTATTTATGGGCATCTTTCTCGGCATTGCGTTATGTTTCTCGCGTTGTCGTGAGATCTTTCTCTTCTTTGTTATTATTTTCTCGCTGATCTCTGTAGCTGTATATGCGCGGACTGCCATGCCCGAAGACTGGGAGGTCTGTTGGTTTCTTCGTAGCGGGCTGGGCTGACCTGCTGTTACTGTGTTTCCTCTGTATGCGGGGCCCAATGCTCCGAGTTGGGCGGTGCTCTTTGATGCTGTCGTTCCATTTCCTTTTCACCCTTCGCTGCCACTGCTTCCTCGAACGTGGCCAATTCTGTAGCAAGTTCTTCCCTTTCACGTATTTGTTTTAATTTTTTAAAGGAGGTGACAGATGTCAGTGAAGGCAAAACAAGAAAAGCCATCCATAACGCTACTAAGTTTCCAGGCAACCTTTGTTTTCTTTCATTTCTTTTCGTGGCATCTCTTATTCCGTCTAGTTTGTTTCTTCATGGGTAGTCTCTTCGAGCCTAACTTTAGTCCAACTGTACACATACTGTACTGCCAGTACAAGACTTACGACCCCTCCAGCAACTTACAGCTATGACTTAGACAAATGCAAGCAATGTTTCCAGATGGCAATCACTTACCGCTACCACACGTCATCTTAGCTATGATACTCCTGGTTCGCACAACTGCCGGACAAGTCCTCTTGCGCCGGCAAGTTATTAGTGGTTCGTAAGTTGCGTCACCACGACATGTGCGTGTGGTACGCATAGTATCGTTTTTACCACGGCCAACCCTCAGAGAAATTTATGGGTACCAACAACGGTTGCATAGTATACACTGTGTGTAGTTGCATGCGAAGTGACATAAGCACGTCTCTTATCTCTAGCACCACCAAGTTTATTGTTTCGGCTTCCACCAAGTGGCAGCTTTTCAGCAAGTAGTGCGCACTTCTAAGCGCCATCAGTTGCAGAGCTAACCGATGATTGATTAATATGTGGAGGTTAATGTCCCAAAACCACCGCATTATTATTATACACACCGTATAGTGGAGGGCTTCGGAAATTTTGATCACCTGAAGAGAGCAAACCAAGGTTTCACGGAAAGAGTTAAATGGAACGAGGTGCCTTTCATTTTCTTCTTTATTTTCCCCTAAATGTTGAGTGCCTCCGCAATGGTGCACCCGCAGTCGCTCTTCATTCAAACTCCCGTCAGAAAACATTCCAATTTTTTCAGACAAACTTGACAAGTGTAGAAGATAATCTTTTAAGCTCACATATTGCTTGATGACGCTATTGTGAATTCGTCATGAATGACACAGTGAAAATATGTGTTACAATACATTGTGGTATGGCAGGAGTCTGGGCATACAGCGCGCGCGAACCTCTCGTTTGCCACCCGTAACTTGCACAAGATTGCTCACACCCCACTTTCCTTTTTCTTCCTTAAAAACTATGTGTGTGAGCTACACAGGCATGGATAGTCTAAAGCATTGTTTTCGTGAGGCACATGTGATCACAATGTGTTGGAGCGTAACCACGAAAGAAAAAATCACAGCATATCCACGGAGTGAATGATGATTGGTGGGGCGCAGCGTTCGTCAGTCTGTCTGTCCATTCGTTCTTGCGTCCGCCTATCTGTGTGATTTTTGGTGCATCCGTCCGTTTGTTCATTCGTCTGTCTGTCCGTCCATCTCTTGTTGCGGCCATCCCTCTGTCTGTCCATCCGTCCGTGCGCCCCTCTGTCTGTCCGTCCGTGCGTGTGTCAGTCTGTTCATCCGTCCATATGTCTAGAGAAAACTCCAAGCACAGCCATCTCACATCTTTTCATCATGTATTCATCATATACAAGTGCCCCCATCCAGCA
Organism: Rhipicephalus microplus; assembly: GCF_043290135.1. Classification (NCBI taxonomy): domain Eukaryota; kingdom Metazoa; phylum Arthropoda; class Arachnida; order Ixodida; family Ixodidae; genus Rhipicephalus; species Rhipicephalus microplus. Next base: position 212,335,454 of record NC_134701.1, on the reverse strand, counting down.
GACATTGTAAGGACCGCTATTTCGGGTATGTGCCACTGGTGGTTACGTACTACGAGGGACGCACAAGCCACGCCATAAGGAGCTTCGCCCCTAAAAACAGCATTCCAACATTGGCATCCAACCCCTTGAGTCCCTCATCCCGCTGTGACCTTCTTCTCTGACTGAGTCCTTGCGGGCTAAAATCTGCCACTGCAGCCCACTGCCTCACACATGTTTCAGACCCCCGCGGTATGGGAACAGAAGGAACACACTGTTGGTGTCTAATAACAATATCTGAAATATTATGTGCCAAAACCACTATATCCGCTTCAGGCGCAAACTATGATGGACTGTCGGCAAATGCGTGGAATTCGCATGAGCTGACTTCAATGCACTAATTATCACATTCCAAGAAATAAAATGACGGAATGTGTTTTGTTATGGCGTTTATTAGCAGGCACACAGCGAGTATAGACAATGGCGACAGTAACGGCCAAGCACGGACTCTCAGCGCGAGCGGCGTCCTTTTTGATTAGACCCACTAGAGAACACTTGAGAGTTTGACCCACTTCAGTGTTCGGCGGCTTCTCTACAGTTTTTTTAAGTTTCAGTGATTAATATTTGTTAGCGTGTAACTAAACATCTAAATGTAGTGGAACACGCCGTAGTGGAACGTCGACCAACTGGTGGTGTCTTCTAATACGCACTGCCACAGGCCTCCAGCGTTTCACTCCTACGGAAATGCGACAACAGCGTGGAAACCGCAAGTTTCGGGTCATCGTCCAAACACCGTAAACCACTGATCAACCGCGGAGGACCACATGTCCAGTTCTACCGTATTCTGCGTTTCAAACTTGGAACCACAAGTACAGTTATAAAAACCAGGTGGAGACTCGCTCCAATCCCGATGTGCTATTCAACCCGAGTGAGAGAGTAGCGAAAAAGACGTCGACGGAGAAAGTAGGTTGACGGCCTAAAGCAGGTCGATGATTGATATGTGGGGTTTAACGTCCCAAAACCACCATAAGATTATGAGAGACGCCGTAGTGGAGGGCTCCGGAAATTTCGACCACCTGGGGTTCTTTAACGTGCACCCAAATCTGAGCACACGGACCTACTGCATTGTCGCCTCCATCGAAAATACAGCCGCCGCAGCCGGTATTCGATCCCGCGACCTGCGGGTCCGCAGTCGAGTACCTCAACCACTTGACCCAACACGGTGGCGCTAAATCTGGTCAATTAACAACGAAATGGGAAAACATTTCGTACAGTTGTAGTTTAGTGTTTCACAGTGCAGTGCCGATGAAGGCCGTAACGCACAAAACGCTGTAATACGGCACGCTCTCTCTATATGATACAAATGCTTTTCACGTACATTTTCACGTGAACAGCATTGCACAGTTCTGAACTGGCCGCACACCACTGCAGGTATCCGAAAGGCACAATACAATACTAAACGACCGGGGAAAAAAGTACTTTTTGGTGTAGTACATCCTATACAAAGCGGTAAATACCACAGTTGTTTTTCAAAAAATTTTCCTTTTTTTCTTTTTCTACCATACAGTCGTGTCATCAATGTTCTCTCTTTCCCTATTTTTCTTTCGTACTATTTCTGCTACTCGGCTAACTTATTTACAAACTCAATCTCGGAAAAGGTCAATTCAACGGGGGCTTACTCCTCGATACAAGCTCAGACCTTATACGGAGCGCACGCCATCTCAAAGCGTCCACCTTCGTCTCCGCCTTCCCCTCACTTCGCATTGCGCGGCCGCTGCGCAGCGCGTGGCGAGACAGTGGGCCGGAGAAATAAAGCCGTTCTTCGCGACGGAATCGCAGAATGCATCTTGCGCAGCTTCCACTGAAGCGAGCACGCCGCCGGGGACTCGTCTGGCCCGCAGCTGCTACCGTGGAAAAGCAAAAAAATCACCGAACTGGAAGACGTTCGAAAGAGCGGGGCTGGCTGTTCTATCAATCTTTGATAAACATCGCAGCTGAATGGACACGAACCGTGAACGCCGTAAGCCTAGCAAAAAGTAAGGGAGATAGAGGAGGTGGGAGGGGGGGGGGGATGATGATGTACACGATTCCATCTAACCCTCACGCACAGATATGTAATACGCCTGTCGAACTCTGGTCTCCTCGTCTCCTGCGTTGGTTGGTGAGCGACAAGAACGTTTTTTTTTTTTTCCGAGTCAATATTTCTCTGCACGTGCCCGTGTTGTACGAGAATCAGAAAGAAAAACGTGATCTGTGTCCGTGTATTTGTCTTCGTATTGTTATACTGGACTGAACACCGGTGAACATGACAGAGACGGAATCATTCATATACATGTAAACTACGTTTTTTTTTTTTTTTTTGCTTCTGTAAAAAACGCTTTAGGTGTCATCCATCCGCCCCGGTACACGTAGTATGCTTGGCTGCTGACTCGAAGGTCACTGCATGGAATTCTGGCTTCGGAGGCTGCAATTCGATGGGGGCAAAATGAAAAATATTTAGGTGCACGTTAAGTAACACCGGGAGGCAGAACATCCCAGGGCCCTCCGATGTGGCTGTCTCTCATAATCATGTCGGGGCTTTGGGACCTTATGGGAATAAACTTTTACTGGGATCTACAACGTGAAACCCTAACAATCAAAAAATCATTGTGTATTACGGAACCCGCGTACAAATATCTTATTTTGCACCTTAATTACGAGAACGTATGTCGCTGTTGTAGTTTTTTTTTTTTCGTGGAGCACGGTGGAGCAACGACCACGCTGTACCGTGCTTACAGGCAGTGCATCATAATGTTGAAAAGCATATTCTTTAGGCTCATGCTTGAGGCTTGTTCATCCGTTTGGCGTCCGTGCGTATGATACATATGTGGGGCACAAAAACAAAAAAAGTTACGATAGACTAATTTCAGGAATAATAGTGACAGAAGAATAAAAACACCTATACAAGGACAGACCCTTCATACTAGTCGGTGACTTAAACGTAGTCATTATGTACCTGAGGAACTAGATTCGCCCACTCGTCATTATTCACTGCAAGGAGATGTGTCGTTTTTTTTGTTGTTGTTTTTCTTCTCCTATGCATAGCCGTGTCGTAGCTAGCATAGGCGTTGCATAGCCACGCCGTATAGCTATAGTACAGCCACGTCACAGCAGGCTCGACGTCACCACTGTCGTTTATGAACAGCGTATACGTCGGAACTCCAAAAATAAGTGGGGGTGCGGTCGGCCGTGTTCAAACAGTCTGTAGCCATAGCTCAGTCGAAGTAGGTGCACTCGGCCCAAAGAAGAAGCCGCTTACGGCGAGTGTCGACGTGCTGTGGATTGAGAGCATAGCGTAACCGTCAAAGGCAATCGGATAAAAATTGCTTGATTGATTGATATGTGAGGTTCCAAAACCACGATATGATTATAAGAGATGCCGTAGTGGAGGGCTCTGATAATTTCGACCACCTGGGGTTCTTTAACGTGCAACACAATTTGAGCACACGGGCCTACAACATTTCCGCCTCCACCGGAAATGCAGCCGTCGCAGCCGGGATTCGAACTCGCGACCTGCTGGTCAGCAGCCTAGCTTCTTAGCCACTAGACCACCACGGCGGGGCTCGGATACAACTTACTTGGCCCTTGAAACGGCTACGAATCGGCCACGATGGGCGGACCAGGGCTATGCCCGGCTAGAGTGTGAGGTGAACGTGACAAGAAATCAAACAGTGCGAAGTTTTCCTGACCCCTAATATCGACTAGCTTCATTCCTTCTTAAGCATTACACGTAAATTGTCAGCATCATTATTTTAGTGTTGCTGCTGCCTGGCCGCACACTGGAAAAGTCATGCAACGAATGTATCTACACATTTAAACCCACCTATGCGGACTCTCGGTGGGGGCATCGTACGCGTTTAACTGAAAGTATGCTTTTTGACAAAGTAACTACGGGAAAGAAAGTTCTAAATTTACGAGTCGCGTTGAGAGTTACTCGCGTAAGCATCACGACAGCCAAAGCTGTATAGCGCTGCCTCGAACATAGCGCAACGAAGATGTATATTTTGCTGAATGATGTCGCACGCTCAAAGCTTTTGAAGCAGTTAGAGCTCCTGAAAATAATGTCACGGTCCTTCCTCGAGTTTTGTTATTGCATCGTTACAATGTACGCAACTCTCAGCGCAAACGGCACCTGAAGTGTTCGAGAAGCTTCAGGACTGTAGTATATCATTTCGTTAAGATTCCGCCCACTTCTCGAACATTACAGACTATTTTGGAACCTACGTGGCCCCTATCGATAACGATACAAAATTTGATAACAGATGTATAAATGCGGACGCGCTTCACCATTTGTCAGTTTATCGAATGCCGACGCTCTGTACGCCGGTATAAATGCCAATGTGTATCACTGTAATTTGACTTGCCGTTTACTGACCACGAGTTCGTCCAAATAAACAGTTTCATTTGGACCACTCGTCTCTACCTTTGTCAGCGTCACGACCCTGTGACAATATCAGTATTGCTCAATAACCATGTGGCGCTTTCATCCTCATCATCATGATCATCGTCGTCGTCGTCGTCGTCGTCGTCGTCATCACTTTTTAGCAACAGCGCCGCGCCTCTTGCGCCACTCGTTCAATGGGAGCTCGAGGCGCAAGCAAGAATAGATTGATTGATTCATTGATTGATTGATTAATTGATTGATTGATTGATTTGTGGGGTTTAACGTCCCAAAACCACTATATGATTATGAGAGACGCCGTAGTAGAGCGCTCCAAAAATTTTGACCACCTGGGGTTCTTTAACGTGCACCCAAATCTGAGCACACGGGCCTACAACATTTCCGCCTCCATCAGAAATGCAGCCACCACAGCCGGGATTCGATCCCGCGACGTGCGGGTCAGGAGACGAGCCAGGATAGAATGAGTTCTCGCGCCTGGCGGTTCGGACGCAGGCAGCTCTCAGGTGCAGTATGAGAGGCGCGGCACTGTGGCCTAAAAGTGATGATGGTGATGCAGATCGATGATGATGGCGCTACAACCCTTTCCCTCCCTCCTCCACTCCTACCACGTTTGGCGTATACGCAACAGAGCCAAACTTGAATGTATGCCTGTCTTTTCCCTTGGTTTCTTTCTTTTTGTCTATCTCCGGAAGCAAATAATTAATTGCCTTTGAAAATGGTACAACGAACCACACAAAAACATGTCTGGGGCCCGTTTCCAATTTTTTTCTCTCCTTTCTCGTTTTTTTTTTTTTTTTCTGGGGGGGGGGGGGGGCTGTAGAGTAGGGGGTGTAAATTACCGTCGTTCAAACGATACTCTCGATACGCATGTCTTCAAATACGTGTTCTTTATGTTGTTTTTTTTTAATGCGAAGCATTTTTTTAGCAAACTTCGGTGACATTGAGCGTATCTATCTATCTAGCCGCTTACGTTTGGGTGCTCTCGTGGTCACCCTATTAACTTAGCGTGAACCAAAATTAGCATGGGAGGGTGAGATGGTTTGACGAATATGACCTGCTAGTCAAGCCATGAATAATGTCTCAATCCCGTCGCGTCCGTCGTCAAACACTTCCCGCCAGACAGTGGCACATACACACGGGCGGGTATGTGCCGCTGGTATGCGGGTATGTGCCACATGTGATTGATACTTATACCTACCCAGAAATGACGAGAACATACATCGGCGATTTTAACGCGTGAACGTTAAGCAATACCCGACATCGGTAGCGTCGACTCAACATAAAATAAATGTCAATGTTAAGAAACACCTGACGTAGGCAGCGTTGACACCGACGAATGCAAATAACAAATTGCAAGGTCTTGGCAGGAATCGAAACCAAGCATTCTGCGTGGCAATGAAGCATTTTACCACATAACTACGCCAGGTCTCGGAACTACTTTTCAAGTGGATGCTAATCTTCGTGAAACGTAAACAGTGGTTGCAGTGCTGCCTACCCAATTTTATAAACATTACGTATGTACTCCTTGGATACAGCCGTCACGTCGGGTTAACGCCAATTGCGGTTAGGTTCCATGCGCTGAAGTTGATTTATGTAGCAGTGTCCAGGGCCATCATCTTCACGAGCATCAGCGCTTGATATCAGTTTCTGTTGTTGCTAATACGCATGTTCCAGTTTATATCGTTGCGCAAGTGCAAACAACTGGTTATATCAACATCTGAAACTATTCAGCATATGTCTGTGCGTGCAACATTTGCACATATCATCAGCATTATTTCGTGACATGTCGCTCAATCAAAAAATTACAACACGATCTCACCTTTGCTCCACATGGTTCGCATAACGTTGATTTCCAGGTACGTCGGATCTGCCGAATTTTTTTTTCTACACTCTAAAAAAAGAGCGAGTAAAAAGGGAGTCTTTTTGTCCCACAACAATAATCGCCATCCATATTGCGTTCCACCCTTGCGCTATCGCTCCGCGCCCGGTACATTCCGGTCACGATCGACATGCCCATTATCAGGGTTATATTGGATTCTCGATAAGAAAGTGGCCAGCGCCGAGTTTTCAAGAAAGGAAGCGCACGCGAGCCTGATGACGATTATTGTTGTGGGACAAAAAGACACCCTTTTTACTCGATATTTTTTTTAGAGTGCACCTGTTGATAGATTCTAAAAAAAGAAAGTAGGTATTGCATCACAGCACCACGGATGCATTTGACGCATAAACGATTCGCAGAAGCGCTTCTAACAGCCTTTGCAGCAGGTCTCCCGTGAAATCTCGGAAAAACCCTTTAGTTCTTCAATATGACAGCAGAAATGGCCAAACATCCCGTCGAAATGGACGTCGTCGAGTGAGACGAGGAGAGGTATATAAGATGTGCCTCTATAAGATATGCCTCTATAAGATAAGATATGCCTCTATATAAGGTCTGCGTAACCGGCTCGTTCAAGCTGATTGAGTGCCGACGTGATCGCCAGGTGCGACAAAAGGAGGCGCCACCGGAAGATTGAGATCACGGAGAAAGAGGGCCCGCACGGGGATACACTCGCATATCTGTAATAATACGGGCCGCCAGGGTGCGCGAGACGTGCGTTTCAAATATGCCGCTGTCAAAGCCGGCGGAGCTGTCATATCTGCTGCGCGGCAGCGGCCCCTCCGTTTCGAGAACGCAATTCTCTTCCACTATACACATAAATACACAAGGTATCTATTCTTGCTCCCATCTCACCTGTAGCCTCCCTCTTTTTTTTCTTATTCGCCGTCTGCCGGCTCGAAATGTCATTCATGAAATTGTGACCAACTTTATCAGCAGCGGCGATGAAAATCTTTGTATAGGCGCGGCTTCTGTGCGCCGTTTCGAGTGACAGGAAGCACCTACTAAAGTGTCATCCGAATTCTTATATTTCGTTCGTTTTTATTACTTTCTTTTCATTGTTTATTTTTTTGCTTTCACTCATTCCCCGTCTCTCTTTCCTTGAGGTTCGTATTTGCTTGTTCATATAACAATATCCCGTAGCCACTTCGTTTCTGTTGCGCGTGTTATAAGGTTATATTGTGATTTGTTCGTTCGTCGGATAACGGGGCCAGAATCACTGAATAGCCATGGCTGTCGGGCTTTCTAATCATTTTTCGTGCCGATTGTGCAGAGAGGGAGATAATGGTGTTCATCAATTTGAAACAGAATCGTTTAATGTAAACGCAAGGAGATGTCGAAACAAAAAATTACACTGCTTCAAAAGTTTATACCTCCTTTTCGAAACAGGCCAGAACTTAACTTCATCAAAAACATTGAAATTTTCTGCTCGGAATTGTCATTCGACTGCCATTAGGAGAGGTGCACAGAAGAGGTCAACTGACTCCTGCGAAGGCGTGGCATGAAGTTTTTCATCGACATTTAAAACCCTTACCCTAACCGCTGTCAAGCGTCGTCGCGTAATTTCTTTCGGCATGGATCAAATTAATTAATTTCTTTCGGCATGGATCAAATTAACTGGGCACGGCGGCACAGCCACTATGCGGTGGTCTCAAAATCCGTTTGTCTTCCTTCTACAGTTCCTTGGATTGCTGGGCCCCCTTTTTCCCGAACCTTTCGATCTGCGAGTGCGAGATGCGCATGCGCCGCACCCTGCGACCTGCCTCATCTTTCCTTGCCGGTCATCAACTGCACACCCGGACCACCTGCCTCTACAGATATCAGCCACGTGGGCATCACTGATACCAGAAGCCGTCCAGGTGGCGCCGTTGCATATTCCGGCTATGTATGAGCGTCCTGTTCACTCCTCGGCCACTGGGCACGGCAGCATGGCCGGTATGCGGTGGTCTCAAAATCCGTTTGTCTTCCTTCTACAGGTGAGCAGGCGTTACGGAAAATGCTTTCGCTCAGGCGACCCGTTCTTACTTGTGCTGCCGTGCCCATGGTCTTCTGGTGTGTTTTATGATGGTTCTGGCTTGTTGCGACAACTGCTCCTTCTGGGCGGAGACATTGAGACCAATCCTGGTCCTGATTTGGCTAAAATTGCTAAACAACTAGAGAGCATAGCTGCTGACATAAAGGACATAAAAGAAAAGCGACTAACCGATATAGAGAAAAAATTGGACGCCTTGACTATTTTAGAGAACAAAATTGCTGCTTGCCAAACTCAAATAGCTTCTATGAGCACCGTAATTCATCAACTAGAAAAGCAGGTTGATCAGCCCGAAAACCATAGTAGAAGATCGAACCTAATAGTGTACGGCTTACCGGAAAGGGACAACGAGACCAGTGACACACTTGAACACGTTGTCAACAAAGAAGTAATTCAAGACTTGTTGGAGCTTGAACCAATTAGGATTGAGCGCATCCATCGAATAGGTAGGCCTGCACCAAACAAGATTAGACCAGTTATTTTTAAGCTGCAAGACGCACACGACAAGATCTCAATTCTTAAGCAAGGATCTAAGCTAAAAGGTTCAGATTTCTCCATTGGTGAAGATTTCTCCCGTAGAGTGCGAGATGTCAGACGTAAACTGTGGGCAAGTTCGAAACCAAACCGCGACAAAAAAGAGAAAGTGTCGCTAGTTTTCGACAAACTATTCATCAATAGCAACGTTTACACTTGGGATACCGAAAAAGATGAACGCCTACTCCTACGAAAAAACGACGAACGAGAGCCAAATCGTCCACAGACGAGGCAACAGGCTCAGGCATTAAACAATGCATCATGATCAAAAATACTTCCAAAAGGCCAATCAACCGAAAAACCAGGAACACCCCTAACAGTAATGCGAACCCAATCAAAGAAAAGCAACTGCGCCTGCTGAACCTGAATGCTCGTAGTCTAATAAATAAAACTGACCAGCTTGAAATTATCTTGCTTCAAAATGACCCGCACATTGTCGTAGTGACTGAAACTTGGCTCCGAAGCGACATATCAGATGACAGCGTCTTTCCCGCATCCTATCAAATCTTACGTAAAGACAGGGCTTCCAGAGGCGGGGGCGTGGCTGTTCTTTTGAAGAACAACATACGGGTCGTTTTGTTGCCTGATATCGACGAACTTGAATGCCTGTGCATGAAGGTTTTGTGCTGGGGGTACTCTTTCATTCTTTACGCGCTTTACACGCCTCCTGATTCCCCATCAGAATATCTAACTAGACTTCGAGAGCACATGTCGAAATATGTGAACAGCAAAGTTTTTCTGATTGGGGACTTTAACCTTCCAGGGATTGACTGGAAACGATTGATGGCTGGTTCAGAATTTTTGAAACACACAAACATAGTGTTTGATATCATGCTTACACATAACCTAATACAAGTAGTAAACGAACCAACTCGTGTACAGGGCCCTTGTAGTTCCCTTCTGGATCTTGTATTTATTCCCCGTAATTTTGACCGATACTCTGTTACAATAGAACCCGGGATATCTGACCACCACTTAGTATGCGTTACTTTACCCCTTCTCAAGTTAAGCTCCCAAGATAGGTCGACGACACGGCGCTTCAAAGATTACTCACGAGCTAATGACAAATCTGTACTTGACCATCTAGAAATATGTCTTGCTAATTTTGATGGTGATGACGTTTGCCTGTAAGGGAAATGAAAATCGATGGGGACCTCGTTTCTGACCCTGCAATTATTGCTAAATATTTTAATCATTATTTTCACAGTGTGTTTTCTCCTGCGCAAACGTATCCACTGTTAATATCAGATCCTGGCATTTATGACGCTGACTTTGTATCTTACTGTGGTGTACTATCTATGCTGTTAAATTTGAAAACCAAGTCTTCATGTGGTTCAGACCAGATTCCAAACGCCTTTTTACGCAGATATGCCGAAATACTTGCTAAGTTTCTTGTAGTAATATTTCGTACTTCTTTGTCCACTGGGAAGCTGCCGAGTGACTGGAGGATGGCTCTGATTGTTCCCGTTTTTAAAAAAGGTGACCGGTCCAGCTTTCAAAATAACCGTCCGATATCTTTAACGTCTCAATGCTGCAAGATCATTGAACATATTATTTCCAAACAGATTTTTTGAATTTCTAGACGAAAATGCCGTACTAACAAATTTTCAACATGGTTTTAGAAAAGGTTATTCCACGGCAACCCAATTGGCGACAATAATTCATTCGTTCGCAGCGTGTCTTGACAATAACGGCCAAATTGATGCTATATTTTTAGATTTCAAAAAAGCTTTCGACAAGGTACCACACGACAAACTAATAGCAAAACTTAAAAACATTCACATTCCGGATATTTTTGTTTCCTGGATTGCAGCCTACCTATCCAACCACCAACAGCTTGTAAAAATTAACGAAGAAGAATCTCGGTGTCTTCCTGTCACCTCTGGGGTTCCACAAGGTAGTGTTTTGGGACCATTGCTTTTTTTGTTGTATAATAACGATTTAGTAACTGTTGTTGACCCTACTGTTCAAATTCGATTGTTCGCTGACGACTGTGTTTTGTTTCGGGAAGTCACATGTACTAATGATCAGAACGAACTCGAGAAAAACATTGAAAACGTGCGGGAGTGGTGTGTAGAATGGGGAATGGAATTAAATTTGGAAAAAAAGTGTATATCTCTGTGTAACGAGAAAGAAAAACCCCAGTGAACACGTGTATAAATTAGGATCGTCTTCTCTCACACAGGTTGACAGTTATAAGTACCTCGGCGTTACGCTAACAAACAACTTATTATAGAACATGCACATAGATAATATTTGCTCGTCTGCCTTTCGGAAATTATTCTTCCTAAGATATAAGCTCAGAAATTCCCCTCCAAACGTAAAGCTTCTTAGTTATTTCACTTTCGTTAGGCCGAAGCTGCAGTATGCGAGTATCGTGTGGGACCCCCATACTAAACAAAACGTTAAAAAACTTGAAAGGATTCAGCGGAAGGCCATTCGGTTTGTTTATTCTAGGTTTTTGTGAACCGACTCCCCCACAGACCTAATGCTAGCTAATAATATTCCTTCCCTTCAGGATCGTAGAAAGAAGTCCCGCCTTGATTTTCTGTCTCTTTTATATAATCGTAAACTTTCCCTTGATCCAACCCCTTTTCTTTCTCCATTAAACACAAGACCGACAAGACATCACCAACCAAATGCACTAACTCCGTACTTCGCGAGAACGGACACGTTCAAATTTTCATTTTTTCCACGCACCATTTCAGACTGGAACCAGACAATCGAATCTAGTACTTGCGATACTGAGTAACTGTGCACTGTTTTGTTTTTGTTTTGCGTGTATTGTATTTCTCTTTGTATTACGCCATGCTCTCCTGCTTGGACCGAAGTGTGGTCCGCAGTATGTATTAAATAAATAATAAATAAATTCATTCGTTCATTCCTCTTCCCCGCTTGTGTAAGAAGATAGTTTTGGCATTGTATGTATGTTACGTGTTGAAATGTTTAAAGCGCTAAGGCTACTAAAACCGCACGACAACCGGGTATGTTACACATATACTGGTCATTCGAAATTCACTGTGATTATTGATGATGGTGACAGTGATAATGATGAGGAATGGAAATGAATGAAAAACTTTATTTTAGTTCTGCAGGACATGCTTAGCACGTGCCAGGCGTCTCCCACGTAGAGACCGACAGGGAGTACCTGGCGGCCGCTTCGTGGGCCTGCTGGACGGCCCATTGCTGCTCGGCGAGAAGTGAGCTCCCGAGGAACCACTTGTTTGAGGTAGAGTCGGGCAGGTGGAGTGTTTCTACACTCCAAAAGGATGTGTGCGAATGTCGCCATGTGTCCACATGAGGGGCATGTGTCACTGGGGAATGCATCAAGATAATAAATGTGAAGCTTGTCAAGGTTTGGGTACGTGTGTTTCTGTAATGGGCGTATTGGGCGTGTGTTTCTGTAATGGGCGTGTGTTTCTGTAATGGGGTTAGCGCCTACGGTCTGTAAAGTTTCGGATATGGGGGTGGAAAATGCAGCGTTCAAGGTAAAAGCGCTTTGTTGTGTCGTTGTGCGTAATGGGCGCATCACAATTGGTCTCTAACTCAGCGAGATGGGGTTGCCCTGTGGCGGCGCGGTTGGTAAGTGCGCGCGCTGCATCATGGGCGATCTTGACGTTGGATGGGGCACCCGGCACCTGGCCGAGATGGGCGGGGAACCAGATGACAATGTGGTGCTTCAGGGTACTCAGGCACTCAAGATCACATTCATGAACCACGTCGGTATCGGCTGCCAGTCCAGACGCCGGTACATACCACGCCTAGTGTGCTTAAAGAACGCTTGCGTTAAGAACACTGAAGCTTATGGAACAAAAGAAAAGTGCTCGACTTGAGGCTCGCCAAGCACAACAATCAAAATGAACTCATAGCCACCTACGGCTGTCGTACAGCGTTACATATCAAAGCAGTTTCATGAAGCCACAAACCAATAGCTTTTCGCACCACACGCTTAATCACTGCATGTGCCGGGGGATACCGCCCCTCACTACCAGCAGCAATGCCCAGACTGCAATGCGCCGGCTGTACTCTACGACGCCACTTGGGCGTGTCGCCTTATCCAACGCCGAGCAGTACAACAGTTCGCATCCTCGCTGCCTAGAGTAAACTCACGGGCCGAGCTCGATCCGGTCGAGAGAGCACGCAGGAGGGCCGCGGCTCATGCGATTCTGAGCTGCGGACTCCGCGCATGATCATGGCCCACCGAAACTTTCTTTTTAAAAGCGAAGCTCCTTAAGCCCGCACTCTGCCGTCGAAGCTCCCTGCGCCGGGAAAGCGCGTCAAGTTAAACAGGCGCGGGGGCAGATAGATGGCGCTGCGCTGCGCGCGCACTCACTCACTTGTTCTTGCCGCCATCAGGCGCAGTGTCGTTTGCGTCCCATTTCCAAGTAGCTTCGCTAATCGGTTGTATTCGCACACGAAATAACAGCTACTTTACTTTTAGTAAATGCTCTTGCTCACCAGCTCCTCAGATATCGCAGACCTTGATATGAGGAGAGAGCGGTGCAATCTGACAATTTTGACTGTTAGAAAGAAATTGCCGTCGCCCGAGAGTGATGTGTTGCCACAAAAAGGAAGGCAGAGAAAACTTTGTGGCAATATGTTACCATGGAGCGAGTAAAATGTTTTTGCCTTTCACAAAACTTGCTCCGCCTTAGGTATTTCCACGAAACTGACGCTCTGTCTCTCTATTTTTTTTTTTCAAGTATGAAAACTGTTCTTGCATATATGCCTCGTATACAGATATACCAAGGAAAATGGGGAGAAGCTTGAGGAATCTTGGAGGGGAGGGAGGCAAGAAACGAAAGCTATTTTTTTTTCTTCCAGCCTACGCTGCCACTCTCCAATCTCTCCTCTGGAGGAAAAAAAAAGAAGATTATCATGCTTTATAAGCGTGCATATTCGTGCGAAGCTTTCAAGTCACTCGCGATGGAGAAAAAACGTGAAATCGGCCGTTTATCAGCGCACAGGTGTCATTACGAATCCTAATCCGGTCGTTTGTCTGCTGCGTATGGCCTAGGCCAGCCTTGTTGCATGGGAGAGCCATACGCTCTGGTCTAGAAGAGGCGGACGGAGGAGGTGGTTAGAGAGAATAAGGGTAATTTTACATCCCGGACTGACGGCGACCTATAAAGAGATAGAGAGGGTGGATAGTAAGAAAGAGGGAATATCGGAAGCAGCGAACGCAAAGGGGATCCCGGCTTAGAATTCAATTCCACTCATGATGTGTACACAGAACATCAAGTCAACTTCGCGGCTGTAATAACGACTACTTCGAAACTGCACACCGTATGTAGATATCCAAATCCGCGCGGAGAAGGGAGACATAAAGGGGACGGCGAGTCTAAGGAACCACGTATATTCAGAGGGGGGGGGGGGGGTGCACAAAGGCATTTGCCAAACGAATAAGTCCAATAAGCCGTTTGGCTCTCGCGTTCGCGCGTGCTCCTTAAAGCCTCAACGGGCTAAAAATGCGCGCTTGAAATTGCACGAACTGCAGATTTCTCCACTTAAGCGTCGCCTTCGCCCCCGTTGTTCTTAGGTGCCCGCATTCCCATTCTGCTCACTCTCATATTTCTGTATACGTACGTACCTACGTGGTAAACTTATCCCGCTCTTCGCGCTCGTCTCGTCCTTGTTCTAAAACTACCCCTTTATCGACGCATAAATCTCGCGTAAATCCAGCCATTCCAACAACAAAAAATCTCTTCTTGGTTTGGCATTAAAACTCGTGTAGCAAGATGAGGAGAGAGTGTTGGATTATGAGGGAAATGAGAAAATGGCTTCGGGCGAAAGAGAGACCTCGCGGGAGCCGTGACTACAGCGAGGCATTCGCGCTCCTGAAAGAGTAGAGAGAAGGAGGGGAAAAGAAAAGCTCTCCCTCATTCAGCCCTCTAATTCCTTTGCCATTGCTCTGAAATGCATTGAGCGGCAGGGCGCCCGGTGCCCGAACCAGCCTTTTAGAATGAGTTGAACGCGTATACAACTCGCGCAACATAGGCCGCCTTTCCGAAATTTTCCCGCACCCACTTCACTGAGTTTCTCTTCGCTTCTATCTCTTAGTTCGCTTCTTTTCTTACTTTCTATTGTGTCCTCTTGAGTCGTCCCGCCTGCGTCTTAGGTACCGCCGCTCTGCGCCTAAGCCTCCCCATCGAATTACGTGGATTTTAAATGTCTCTCGGGAAGTCTCCCACCCCCACCAACCCACACGTTTTGTGTGTGTGTGTGTGTGTGTGTGTGTGTGTGTGTGTGTGTGTGTGTGTGTGTGTGTGTGTATGTGTGTGTGTGTGTGTGTGTGTGTGTGTGTGTGTGTGTGTGTGTGTGTGTGTGTGTGTGTGTGTGTGTGTGTGTGTGTGTGTGTGTGTGTGTGTGTGTGTGTGCGTGTGTGCGTGTGCGTGCGTGTTCGTCATGAAGGGGAGGGGCGGTGAAGCCTGTTCGTGGTAGGGGACATACATATAATACGGTTCTGCACCCTAATGAGTCCTCCGCGAGTGGGCGCCCCTGCTAAGAACTTGAAATTGGGGAAAGGAGGACAACCACGTAAATAGGTGGCATTAAGTTAAATCTTTATCACGCCCACACAGTTGCCCATTTCCTCGTCCCTATCGTCTTCATCTGCCTCCTTCCCGCGTTGTGTAGGTTTTCCTTAGACCTCACATCTCTAAATTCTTGCGACAACGTTTTTAGAGCCATTCATCAAATGTATGAATGGCTCTGCACACGTGCAACAGGGATGGCTGTTCGTGTCTGCTTCCACATCGCTCGACTACGCCTACTTTCGCCTGTTTCACTGGCTTCATTAGGTGCGCGTAGAGTATGTATAGATTCGTACGGACGGGCACGCAGAGCGCTCTTCGCTTCCGACTTTCATCATTTCCTCATGATCGCACATGCAAACGCCATTTGTAGCTTAATAAAAAATACGGCAGATCCCACGTACATGCGAATCGACGTTATGCGAAGCATGCGGAGGGAAGGTGACCATGTTGCAATTTTTTTATTGAGCTACACATCATGAAAGGACGCTTAATATATGTACAAGTGTTGCACGCGCAGACATGTGTTGAAGAGTGGCAGATGTTTAGGTAACCAGTTGTTTGCGCTTGCGCAGCGATGCCAACTTGAACATGCGTATTAGCAACACCAGAAGCTGATGTGAAGCGCTGATGCTCGCGAAGATGCTGGTCCCAGACACTGCAACATAAATCAACTTCAGCACATGGCATCATCATCATCATCATCATCATCATCATCATCATCATCATCATCATCATCATCATCATCATCCTGACTACGTCCACTGCAGGACAAAGGCCTCTCCCATGTTCAGCCAGTCAACTCGGTCTGGTGCTTGCTGCTGCCAATTTATACCCGCAAACATCTTAATCTCATTTGCCCCCCTAACCTACTGTCTCCCTCTAACCCGCTTGCCTTCTCTGGGAATCCAGTTAGTTACCCATAATGAACAGTGGTTATCCTGTTCACGTGCTACATGCCCGGCCCATGTCCATTTCCTCTTCTTGATTTCGACTATGATATCCTTAACCCCAGTTTGTTCCCTAATTTACTCTGCTTTCTTCTTGTATCTTAAGGTGACACCTATCATTTTCCTTTCCATTGCTCGCTGCGTCGTCCTCAATTTAGGCTGCACCCTCTTTGTAAGTCTCCAGGTTTCTGCTCTGTAGCTAAGTACCAGCAAAATACAGCTATTATACCTTTCTCTTGAGGGATAGTGGATATCTACCTGTTATGATTTGAGAGTACTTGCCATTGTGCTCCACCCCATTCTTATTCTTCTAGTTACTTCAGTATCGTGGTTCGGGTCCGCGGTTATTACCTGTCCTAAGTAGACATAGTATTTTACAACTTGAAGTGCACTATTACCTATCTCGAAGCGCTGTTCTTTTCTGAGGTTGTTGCACATTACCTTCGTTTTCTGCAGATTAATTTTAAGAACCACCTTTCTGCTCTCCTTGTCTAACTCCGTAATCATGAGTTGCATTTCGTCCCCTGAGTTACTCAGCAATGCAATGTCATCGGCGAAGCGCAGGTTACTAAGGTACTCTCCATTAACTCTCATCTCTAACTGTTCCCATTCTAGGCCTCTGAAAACCTCCTATAAGCATGCGGTAAATAGCATTGGGGAGATTGTATCTCCCTGCCTTACGCCCTTCTTGATTGTTATTCTGTTGCTTTTTCATGGAGCAATATGGTAGCAGTTGATCTCCTGTATATTGATTCCCTGATGTTTTTATATACTTCATCGACGCCCTTATTTCGCAGTGTCTGCATGACGGCTGATATTTCTACTGAATCAAACGCCTTCTCGTAATCTATGAAGGCTATGTATAGTGGCTGTCTATATTCCGAGCATTTCTATATTACCTGGTTGATAGTATGAATATGGTCGATTGTTGAGTAGCCTGTTCAAAATTCTGCTTGTTCCTTTGGTTGATTGAATTCTAATGTTGTCTTAATTCTGTTAGCAATTACCTTTGTAAATAGCTTTTGTACTACAGAGAGCAAGCTGATCGGCCTGTAATTTTTCAAGTCCTTGTCATCTCCTTTCTTATGTATTAAGGTGATGTTAGCGTTCTTCCAAGACTCTGGTACTCTTCCCGTCAGGAGACACCTCGTAAACAGGGTGGCTAGTTTTTCTAACACAATCTGTCCTCCATCTTTCAGCAGCTCTGATGTTACCTGATCTTCACCAGCAGCTTTGCCTCTTTGCATGCTCTCCATAGCTTTTCTGACTTCTATCATTACTGGTGGGGTGTCATCTGGGTTACTGCTAGTTCTTATAGTATTAAAGTCGTGGTTGTCCCTTCTACTGTACACATCTCTGTAAAACTCCGCTATTTCAACTATCCTATCCATATTGGTAGTTATTTTGCCATCTTTGTCTCTTAGTGCATACATCCGATTTTTGCCTATCCCAAGTTTCCTCTTCACTGCTTTGACGCTTCCTCCGTTTTTCAGAGCGTGTTCAATTCTCTCCATGTTATACCTTTTTACATCGGATACCTTACGCCTATTAATCAACTTCGAAAGCTCTGCCAGTTCTCTTTTGTCTGTTGTACTTGAGACTTTCATGATTTGGCGCTTCTTAATGAGATTCTTCGTTTCCTGGGAAAGCTTGCCAGTGTCCTGTCTAACTACCCTGCCTCCAACTTCCACTGCACACTCGGTAATTATACTCGTCAGATTATCATTCATTGTATCTACGCTAAGGTTGGTTTCCTCACTAAGAGCCGAGTGCCTGTTCTGAAGCGAGACTCTGAATTCCTCTACTTTCCCTCTCAGTGCTAGCTCATTGATTGGCTTCTTGCGTATCAGTTTCTGTCGTTCCTCCTTCAAGTCTAGGAGAATTCGAGACCGCACCATTCTATGGTCACTGCTTCATACCTTGCCAATCACTTCCACATCCTGCACGATGCCTGGGTGTGCACACATAATAAGGTCTATTTCGTTCGTATTTTCGCCATTAGGGCTCCTTCATGTCCACTTGCGGTTTCCTCGTTTTCGGTAGAAGGTATTAAAAATCCGTAAATTATTGCATTCTGCGAATTCTACTACTAGCTCCCCTCTGGAATTTCTAGTACCAATGCCATAATCTCCTACTGCCTGGTCTCCAGCCTGTTTCTTCCCTACTTTTGCATTGAAGTCTCCCATCAGTATAGTATACTGTGTTTTTCAATACTCATTACCGATTCCACTTCTTCACAGAAGCTTTCAACTGAGCCTCATCAAGGCTGGATGTAGGTGCGTAAGCCTGTACCACCTTCATCTTGTGTCTCTTATTGAGTTTAATTACGATACCTTCTACCCTTTCATTAATGGCATAGTATTCGTCTATGTTGCCAGCTATGTTTCTGTGAATTAGGAACCCCCCTCCAAGTTCTCTTCTGGAAGCTTACAAAGGCTACTGTGAATGTTAAACTTCAAGCGTATAATACTACTATCATACCTAAATTGGAGTATGCATCCGTGGTATGGGATCCGTACACGAAAAAGGATATACAGAGCTTAGAAGCGCTACAAAAGAAAGCCATCAGATTTATATTTAATAACTACTAAAGGCTAGGTTCTCCAACTTTACTTATTATAAAGTCAACTTAGGTTCTTGCGTAATATTTTAAACGGTAAGCTTAGTATGTCTGCGTTCTCATATTTGACAGCTACTACAGCCAGAACTACGCGCAATACTCCCAGACACACCCTTCAACACATTTTTGTTGAAACAGAGGCACTTAAACAGAGTTTTTTTTCCGCAGTGTTTCGGATTGGAATAGTATTCCCGAGTTTGTTTGCGAGGCAGACAACTTTGATGAAGCCCTCGAACAACATCTGTCATTGAATCGCTGAGATTGTTATATAACTTATTTTGAGAGCGTTGTACTGTATTGGCGTTGTCTTCTATTTCTTTGTTTAAACACCACTTCATGGCAAAACTGATGTATTGCATGTGATGCTCGTATTGTTAATCAATTATTTATATAATGTTCTCCTTGTTTTTGTAAACCCACTCCTGCCTGGTCCATGCTGGCCTGCAGTATCGTGAAACAAACAAATAAATAAATAAAAATATTAGTGATACTGAAAAGGACAAGAAGTAGCAGGGCCTGATTGAAAGCTGTTTGGTGTGAAATTGAAAACTGCCGCCAGGTCCCCGAAAATGACAGCGATTCAGTGGTGCGTTATCTGTCACGAGCTGAGTACCAGCATCTCGGGTAAAAGTGCCCTAATTTAGTGGACCCGTGTTAGCCCCGAGAACGAACATTGACGACGAGGAAGTCGCGGTGAAGTGACGTCAGGGCCAGGACTCGCTTGCTCCGCGGTTGAGTGTTGCCTTTTTCTTCGCCCACCACGCGCCCCTTTTTACGCGATACCGTGGTGATAATTGCTCATGTTTGCTATGCAAGTCTACCAAGGTAGAAGGTCCCTGTTTACACTGCTAGCTAAAGTTAAGTGAGCTGCAGAAAGTTGCGATAATCTAATGGGCAAGCTTCCGTCTAAATGGGAGATTCACTGTGAAAATGGTGGTGCATTACAGCAAGGCATATATCATTGTTGTCACCGCATTACGCCAAAGGAATCAGTACTAGAAGGCTTAACGCTAATGATTCCAACTTCATTACAAAGTGGCGTACACTGTCGGGTTAGAACGTGTGGCCCAGAAAATTACAGATAAATTTATAACGCTTTCAAATTCACTAAGTACAGTCCGGTTTTTATGGATTGTTCGGGGGATTTGACAAAGTTGCGCTGTTTTCCGAAAGAGACGTCAGATGAATCTACCATAAACATGTTTTAATATATCTAATATGTTGAACAAAATTGTAATGTCACTTATAAAACGTTCAGGCAAATGTTGAGATGTTATATAGTGTACTTGAATTCCTTAAATTTTACTTCTAAACAGCTAGTCCCGAGGAATGGAATTCTGTGGCCGCATATTCCGATTTGCATGAATTGCTGGTCCAATGAAGCAGTGCATCACAAGCGGCAATGTTTTATTCGCGTGGGACACTATTGATAGCAATCATTTGCAAAGCAGACGCCTAAAAATCGAAACTAGCGTTGTAAACGATTTCGATGGTGCGCTTAGCGATGTCGTCCACGTGATAATGAAAGGTTTATATACCTGACATGTGTTGTTTAACGTCGCAAAACCACCGTATGATTATGAGAGACGCTGTAGTGGAGGGCTCCGGAAATTTCGACTACCTGGGGTTTGTTCTTTAAAAGTGCGCCCAAATCTGAGCACACAGGCCTACAGCATTTCCACCTGCATTTAAGATGCACTCCAGCCCACGACGCCGGGATTCGATCCCGCAACCTGCGGGCCGGCAGCCGGGTACCTTAGCCACTAGACCACCGCGGCGAGGCAGGTTTCTATAGCTCAAGGAGTCTGTTTGGCCTCGCACGTCTTATCCACATGCAGGTTGGTGAAGCTTGCGGATAATCAAGTCCAAGGAAAATAATTTATGAGTGGCCCATCTAAACCGGTACTTGCAAGTGTAACAGCACCGTTAATCGTTACGACTCTGCATGAGGTAGCCACTGTTAAGCTCATTTTTTAGTCAGATGAAGCGCCGAAGTTACTGGCATGAAAGCGTAAAGTGAAACTAGATGAGGAGTGAGCGAGTCAAACACAGCAGCTGCGGTGGTGTTCCCGCCCAAGCGCTCTTGAGATAACTTTCGCGCCTCCATACCGCATCGGCTTTTGCAACAGTGCGTAGAGCTTAGCACACAGGCCAAAAGAAAGAGCTGTCCGCGGCCAGACAGGCACATGTGTCTGATACAAGTAAGTCTTGGCGAAGTGAAAACCGCTCGCGAAAAAAGCAGCCAATTAATCTAGATGTGCTATCTTAAGTGTAAAAACCACGACTTGAATACCGTAGACGCTGTAGTATAATGTGCAAATATATGAGCGCACAAGGTAGAAGGTAAAGCACTTGACAGGAATGAGCGTCTTTCCTGTCAAGTGCTTTTCCTTCTACCTTGTGCCCTCATATATTTTCGCATTATGTTGTACCAACTGGCCCAGCATTCCACTTGACTGTAGTATAATTTTGACCACCTAGCATCTTACTCTTTTACACTCTCGGTGGAACGCAGCTGCCGCGGCCGAGAATAGAACCATCCACGAGTTTAGCAGGGCGAAAGAAGCAAACCTGAAGTACACGTCAGTAGACATATTTCAACGGGAAGCATCTGACTTGTGCTCACCGTTGTGTCCCTGTTTCTTGTATACATTAAAGCTCTAACAGCTCTCCGGCCTTCTCAACAAGAAAGAAAGAAAGAAAGAAAGAAAGAAAGAAAGAAAGAAAGAAAGAAAGAAAGAAAGAAAGAAAGAAAGAAAGAAAGAAAGAAAGAAAGAAAGAAAGAAAGAAAGAAAGAAAGAAAGAAAGAAAGAAAGAAAGAAAGAAAGAAAGAAAGAAAGAGTATTTCCCAAAGATAAAATATTCTTTGTAATCGGGCCCTGGTGTTTTCTGCAACTGACTACAATAGATCCCCAAGAAACGCAATGCTTCGAGAGCGTATTAGTGCACGCCTGTCCTGAACATCCCCTTGAATGTGTCTTTGGGCTGTGTGCGACCTGTATGGGAGAACATACGGTACGTATCGCATGTGCACGACCTGCGGTGCGTTCTGCCATCTACCGATCTCTTAATTCAGGTGACAACGGAGAGCGCTTTCTCGAAGAGCCACGGCGCGGCGCCGCGTTCATTTCGGGAACAGGGTGCCTCGATGCGCACGCCCCCACCTTTTCGGGAAACACACTGGGGACTGCACGCTAAGTATTTGGCATGCTCCAATTGCATACAAATTAGCAACGTACTTTCATTCAAACTAAAGTTACTCGCATTGAGGAGCATATCGTAAAAATAAATATGTATTACGCCTTGACTGTGGCATGTAGTCATGTTCTCACATGACACGCAATCACGACATCGAAATAGTATGGGTTCTACTAACAATCCGTCACTTAAAATTTACCTTAGGGGTATGGTGTTGTTGCCCTTTATGTGCCCAAACATTCTTAAGTGAACTCCACGATTCAATAAACATAGTTGATTCACGTTTTCCTTCGATGTCTTTGTTGTTAGTAGGTGATTTTCATCTTCCTAACATAAATTGGTCCACTCATCCACCAGGCTTATCACCCTTTTCGGTCCACGCCAAGTATTTCATAGATATCTGTTCTGTTTTTGGTCTGTATCAACTGGTCACCCGACCTACCGGAGTAACGAGTACTTCCTCAAATACAATTGGCTTAATTTTGACTAACACACCCACTTCAGCTTCTCAAATCACTTATCACCCGCTATCAGTGATCATTCCCTGCTTGCTTTCCACCTTAAAGTGCCACCTCCCAAACGAACTAATGAGAAAAAGGTGATATTTGATTTTGAAAGAGAAAATTTTGATGCCATTAATGCTCAATTGTCTTATTTCATTGATTCCTTTTTTTTTTCACAATTCGATGATCACTGTGTACCAGCGAACTGGGATCTTTTTGCGGCAAAAGTACAAGAACTCACCAAAAAATACATTCCTAACCGTATTATCATCTCTAATCAGAAGGCACCATGGTACAACGCCTACATCAGACGACTATATCTAACCGTAAAAAAACTACTTTACAAATCTGCGAGACTAACACCCACTGAAGAACGTTGGGCGATTTACGAGGCAGCACACAACGCTTACGTTGCCACCCTGAAATCCAAGTTTTACTTTCTTTCTCGTACACTGCAAGAAACGCTCTCAATCAATGTACGCAAATTTTGGCGCCTAATTAACCCTTTACCAGATAACAGCATAGCTCTAGTAGATATTTTGACAATCTAGTTCCTACTAACATTGCCGATCTTCTTAATGACACTTTTAAAAACCACTTTTCTTTAGTTGGTAACATCATTCTGCCTCATGCGCAGAACTCTGACTATATCGTCATCCCCCATATTTTCATTAATCCTTCCGGTATTGCTAAACTTATAAATAACTTGCCCATTCACTCTTCCCCTGGCTACGACAATATCAGTTCTAAATTCCTAAAGAGCACTGTTACTTACAGTTCATTGATACTAACAAAACTCTTTCAACAATCCTTAGATACATCAACTATTCCTACACAATGGAAAATCGGGAAGGTAGTGCCAATTTTTAAATCGGGTAATAAACACTCTCCGCAAAACTATCGCCCGATTTCTGTAAACAGGCACTTCCTGCAAACTATTAGAACATGTAATAATCACCAACCTCATTACCTTTCTTGAATCTAACTCTTTTTTACACCTGCACAACACCTGCACAGAGCTGTATGTTCCTTGAGTAATGTCCAAGACTGTAGTTCAACCTCTCGTTCTCAATTACCTTCAGTATTCGGTAAAATTTACTCGCTATGACGGCCATGTGGTTATGGTGCTCGACAGCTGACCCGAACGTCGCGGGATCGAATACCGGCCGTGGCCGATGCACTTCGGCGGAGGCGAAATGCTAGAGTACCACGTGCTCAGTTTTTAGGTGAACCTTAAAAAGGACCCACGTAGTCGAAATTTCCGGAAACCTCCTTTATATACGGCGTCCCTCATAGTCATATCTTAGTTTTGTAAAGAAAAAGCCCAACATTTATTACTTATTATTCGGAAAAATACCGTGTGTTTTTCACACGCGGACTGTGCGTACTGCGCCGCGCTAGAGCCTCTAACCGTGGCCTCCGCGATTTGCTGCCGGCAGCCGATCGCGGAGGCCACGCTCTAACATAATGGTATGCACACGACGGCCAACAGATGGCAGCAATTCTGCACAAGGTCTATTCGTTTCATTATGTGAGGGACTGAGTGAGAGTCGCTGACACTGTTCGGTTCCCGAAAATTGTATTATGTCGACTTTCGTTCTTTCATTTTTTTTTCGTATCGTTATTTCGTTGTTTTACTGAGATCCGCCTTTCTAAGCACTCTCAAATGTTATAAACGCATTTAGCAATGGCGTTTTCAGCGTGCGCGCAATCGCGGTGAGCTGTTTCGTGTAAAACGCAACGTTTACTCGACGTGACCAAGTTGCCGTATTACAGGGGCGTACCCATCTGACATGATCGAGCTTGTACAAAGGGCAAGTGCCGATCACCACCATGCCATTAGCCCGCAAAGACACCCCACCATATTTCCCTCGTTTTATTTTTTTTATTAAACTTTGTGGAATACACTGTTCAAATGCGAGTCTGCGTGATAGTTTGGACATAACATACCAGCCAGTATAACAAAATAGTAAAGGAGAGACTAGCAGAATAATATGGTGAGCAAAATGTTTGCGCTGATTGTTCCCGAGAGCAACTCTTCACATCCATGCGCATTCGGAAAAATGTCTTTTTTAAGCTTGCTTCTCCACATTAATTTTAGATGCGGGGTGAAGCCGACTTCATCTGGCACGCTGCCGCCACTTACTGGTACTGTGTAACCGAGAACCATGAAGAAAAATAAACTTGATTCTTTGTTGTTCTTGACTGCATGAAATAAAAAAAAATTGTACACTTTCATTTTTTTTTTGGGGGGGGGGGGGGGGCTATTTCACCCCAGATACTGTGAACGCGACATGGAATACTTGTCGCGTGCAGAATATCTCGAGACATGTAATGAGGCTGATAGGGACAGCGTCTGGCATTGTTCCGTACTCTCGTAGCCAAAGCACCTAGCAAATGATGACCTGATTGATTAATTAATTGATTGATCTGTTGGGTTTAACATCACAAAACCACCATATGATCATGAGAGACGCCGTAGTAAAAGGCTCCGGAAATTCCGACCACTTGGGGTTCTTTAACGTTCACTCAAATCTGAGCACACGAGTTTACAGCCTTTCCGCCTGCATCTAAAATGCAGCCGCCACAGCCGGGATTCGATCCCGCGACCTGCGGGTCAGCAGCCGAGTACCTTAGCCATTAGACCACCGTGGCGGTGCAAGCACCTAGTTAAGCAGAAATACGTTGTAATTTCTTCAAATACTGTTGTACATGCCGCGCTGTATGTATTACGTTCTGTACTTATACGTACAGGGGTGGTCAAAACTTACCGACCACGCTGCTTTAGGATTACATGGGACAGTTGCGAACTTTTGACCTCCTTGTACAAACATACGTGCACGTACATGCATACATAGTGCATACATAGTACATACATACGGACATACATATGTACAAGGAAATACCTTATGTGGTGAGAAGTGCATTTCGACTACTCGTCAATTATTAGGAACACCATTCTGCCGTCTTCCCTGCTTCTACAACGCTGACGCGTTTTGAATAATGCGATAAGAATAGATCTGTATCAATACTATCTATCATTTCACCATGTTTTTTAACACGAAAGTGTTTTATTCCGGGGTA
This sequence comes from Rhipicephalus microplus, assembly GCF_043290135.1. NCBI lineage: Eukaryota > Metazoa > Arthropoda > Arachnida > Ixodida > Ixodidae > Rhipicephalus > Rhipicephalus microplus. The sequence goes on along the minus strand of NC_134701.1, from coordinate 212,309,707 downwards.
CACCAAGATTTCAGTGACGTATTTTCGTCACGGAAATGACGTCGAAAAAATACGCATGATCAGAAGACAAAAAGTTCTGTTGAACCGATGATTTCTAGGTTCAGCAGCACATGCCAGGCACGCTGTTCACTGTGCCACCACCACAAGCTTTCTAGACTACAAAGAATACGCCTCTTATAGCTTGATCATATCCTATGGGAATGTCCAGCATTAATAAGAAATTCTGGTGTCGCGGCCTTCAACGAAAACCTTCGGGCGCATTGGTGGACTGCGCTGCTCAGTTTGGGTCTGGACAAGCAACTCTGGGCGATCCAGCAGGCCAAGGAAGCTGCCGGGAGGCAGGGTCTCTCCTTTAGCTCCCAGGAGGGAGCATAGCCCCGCAATCTGCCGGAAATTAATAAGGTTTACCTATCTAACTTCATACCCACCACTGTGCACTCGCAGCGTTCTTGGTAGAGTGCAGTAATGCATCATGACCGTGGCATTCGCAATTAGTTCCTTGAGAGCGTCATTCCTATAAGCATCCGTCCCATTCGGCGCGTTTTCAATAGGAGTAGCGTGATTTCGTCTACACGTTAACACACCCCCAGGAGGCGACCTTCCCCTGAGCGTCGGCGTCTCTCATAGCATTCATCTATACCAAATAGCTCAGCGACGCCAACCGGTTTCACCTAGCTTTATTCCCCACTATTACGCTGGCCTAAGGAACCTCCGTGTGCGGGTGTACACGAAGGCTCCCTACGCTTGCCCCGCGAATAATCGCGGCGGGTATAGTGAACTAGAACCAACATCTAGTTCACTATAGCGGCGGGTCGAGGGAAGACACGATACGCGTTGCGTTTCCCTCTGGCCAAGCAGTGGTGTTCAATAACTCCAACATGCCACGAGTACGTGAGTAGGTGAGTAAGTGAGTAAATCAGTAGGTGAGTAACCATTCAAGCTGCTCTGGCTGTCACATCACTTTCTCTGTTTCCGCTGTCACCGTTAGCTACTATAGCTACCACAAGCACCTATCATCACAAAGGTTTGTCGACTCATTAATGATGGACGTTATAGTCGTAGAGATGAAGATATATGACTAAGCGTCAACGTTAAGCGGTGCTATAGCTGTCAAACATGAATAGACAATGCGCAAGCTCTCATATATCAAGGTAAAGTAAACATTAACCTACTTTTCTAAGGACACGTTTTACCTTCGCGTTTTACCGATTCCTATAACGAAGACATCAACAATGTTTTTTTTATACATCCCAGTGCCAATAGTAACATAACTGAATGCGTTCAACGTAACTTCATATTAAATATTTAACATTATGATAAGTAATGTTGAATATTTAATATGCGTGATTTACATGAATAATATTTACATGATTATGATATACGTGGTGCCCCGGATATCTTTAGCCAGAGTTTTAAAATATGCCAACGCACGCAATTACGACGCGACAAAATGCGTGTTGCTGAGCATTGCCTGGAGATGGTCAGACTATCTTTGTGTTCTAAAATATTGTTTAATTATATATGTTTAATCAACTAACTTTTGAACAAACGAAAGTGGATAACAAATTTCAATGGGAAACTTGTACATTACCTTGCAAAACGTCTGATTAGACAGTTTCGAACAATATATTTGTTAATTGTTAGTGTTTTCCTGCTTAACTACAAATTCCCGCGAAGTGCGAAAAAAAAATACCACGTGACAAACCCACTGGTGCACATACGCGCGGCGTGATTCTAGTGCGTTCCACGTACGAAGATACGCTTCCCTTGCACCGGTTCATTACAGCGATAAGCAGTCAATGAGGTTATCGCTTTCGTGGCCGATAGCAAAACCTCTTCGTCGCAAAGCCATCGTTGCGGCCCTGTCGAGACAGCACAATCGGGCGAATGTTATGGTCGTTCGTATGCGGAACGTTAGGAAGCACTAGAATCATCGGGTTTGTCACGTGGTGATTTTTTTTGGGGGGGGGGCGAAACTCTCTATTACTTGGGTCATGCGTCCGCGATGTATGTATGTAGTAGTAGTAGTAGTAGTAGTAGTAGTAGTAGTAGTAGTAGTAGTGGTGGTGGTGGTGGTGGTGGTGGTGGTGGTGGTGGTGGTGGTGGTGGTGGTGGTGGTGGTGGTGGTGGTGGTGGTGGTGGTGGTGGTGGTGGTGGTAGTAGGAGTTGTAGTAGTAGTAGTAGTAGTAGTAAGAGGAGGAGGAGGAGGAGGAGGAGGTAGCCACCTGTACGGTCGGACGAGGAGCAGCACGCTCGCACCATTTTCAATTGAGGAGCTAGGAAACCCGCGCGCGTTAATCATAAATAAAAAGACAGTTGTTTCTGATTGAACAACTAAGAGACGGGTATTGGTGGCTTAGTTTCCAATAAAATTTGCCTTGAATTTGATGCTTACTAAAAAAACGACGCACTTTGAGCACTATCTGACCAGAAAAAGTTGCCACGTTTAACTCGCTGGGCGTAACCTCCTTGGTTTTAGCCGGGTTTATCGAGAGTTGGGCCCCAGGGCCATGAATATAGTGAACTAGTATATAGCCATGAACTAGAGGCGGTGAAAGGTGAGAAGTAGACACGAACGACAGGCCGTAAGAAAGTGCGCGAGTGCCACCTCTATTCTAAATATATGATGAAAAGGTGCGAGTCCGCGGTACTTGGAGTGTTTACTAGATGGACGGACGGACTGATGGACGCACGGAAGCAAGAATGAACAGACGGACGGACGCTTCGCCCCACTCATCATCATGCACTCCGTGAATATGCTGTGATCTTTCGTATTTCACGGCCATTGGTAATTAGCAGGAAAACACTAATAATTAACAGATATAAAGTTCAGAACTGTCTAATCAGATGTTTTGCAGACCAATCTACAACTTCCTCATCAAAATTTTTCATCCGTCTCGGTCCCTTCAAAAGTTAGATATTTAAACAGATATATTGAAACAATAATTTGGAACACAAAAAAAAAGTCTCAAAAACTCCAGGCAACGATCACCAACATGCGTTTGCTTTCGTCGTAATTGCGTGTGTCGGCATATTTTTAAACTTTGGCTAAATATAGCTGGGGCATCCTTTATACGACGCACCGAAACTGTATAACTAGCGGCAGTCGTTTTTTGTAATCGGTGGAGCAACGAAAAACGTATCCTTCCGATAACCAAATGACGAAAAACTGTTAATAACTACAACGCGACAATTAGTGGAACTTAATTGCCAATCCTAAGCGCATTTCAACTTGCATACCAAGAATTGTTAGGATGAATCAATCAAGATATTTAAAACAATCTTCGCAATAATCACCTTGGTCTCTTATATATTACTTTGTGAGTCATCAAACACAAAATTAAGGAACCAGCTGTTCTTACCTCTTAGGAGCAAGTACCAAGATTGTTCTCTGTCAGTTAAATCTTCATAAAAGTTTGGAGTTCACTCTGAAAGAACCTCGCAAGGTGCTACCACAACATCGTTCATAGTAAATACTGGCTTTTCTTCCTTACATTTTGCCGCAAAAGAACAACTTTCCAGGCTCCCGACATCATTCATAGTAAATTGCAAGTTTTCTTCCTTGCGTTTTGCCGCAAAAAAAAAAAACTTACCACTCTCCCATTGTAGCATCTAATAGTAAACCACCATTTTTTCCCCCTCAACGCAGCTTGAATTTCTCTTATTTTGCAGCGACAATCTTTCCATCAGCCAGCCCAAATGTAGGTAGCATCTCCTTTCACCAGCATCAACTTCATAACTGGAAAACATGAAGCTGCAATGTTATTCTTCCAATATCAGCCAAAAGATTTCTGGAATCACATGAAAATTCATATTACATTTCCTTGCTTCGCAAGAGTTTGTTAGTGACCATTAATAAACATTTACTACATGTGTACACAAGGACCACATAGTAGAATCGACAAGGTACAAGCTCGGCAACTTTGGTAAGCTCAATCAATGGTTGCCGAGGTTGGACATATATGGGTTAAATATGTAGATGCGCATCATCGCACATTCCAGCTTGATCACTCGTAGTACGCACGTTCTATAATGTACTACACTCCACAATTTGGGTCGCGCTCTAACTGATAACAAAAAAGATTATTCAGCTTCAGGTCAACAACAAACGAGTATGCGCATCGCTATAGCGTACTACTACTACTACTACTACTACTACTACTACTACTACTACTACTACTACTACTACTACTACTACTACTACTACTTTTTACGTGACAAAACCGTGATATAATTGAGGCACTCCGAGGTGGTGAGCATATTACCAACGCGTTTGCATGAGTTTCGGTGTTAGTTATAGGTTGTAAATGAGTGAGTGAGTTATTGAGTGAGTGATCGATCGATCGATTCGCTTTTCGAGGGTCCTATACCAACATTTGAGGAGCAAGAACCAGCAGAGTTAATTTACCGTTAATTGCTTTTATGACTGCGTGAATAAAACTGCGTGGATTAACCGGGTGTTCATAAACAGCTGTTAACGATTTAGAGTACGAGGTACTCTACTCAACGAGTTGGTTTATTCTTAGAGACAATTTGCAGTCTGTCTTCGAAAAATGCGTTTGTGTAGTGCCACTTTTTTCGTAGGTATCCGATGTTGCAGGGACGTAGTGTCCGCCAGACGCGGGATGTGCCCTGCTTTTGCTACAAACTATTTTAAATATATTTTATCACTCTTTATGCTGTTTTATTTCTATACGTCTATGTATAATAAGTTGATTCGCTAATTATTTCCCTTTATTTAAACCTTTGTTAATGCGTTTGCATTCGGCTGTCATTGAGGCTCACAGTCACTTGTGCCTCGAACGTGATTTAGGAGTGCGCTGTATACTTATTGCCGTTCCCCGGGTGGTCGAAATTTCCGGAGCCTTCCACTACGGCGTCTATATGGTGGTTTTGGGACGTTAAACCCTACATATCAAACAACCTATTACCATTGCTTTGATGTGGTCTAGATTAACTCATCGCGTCCCATCCAATAACTTGCCGACAAAAGGCCATTACTTGATTTTATTTTTTCTAGTTAAGTAGTACCCTACACCTTACACCGGCCCGCCACTTTTATCGCCGGAGTCATATACACTCTGAGCGACGAAGTGATAAGGAATATAGACGCGATTGAAAGCTGTTGTTGCCATGTAATTGCGGCTATTACACAATCCAAATACAGACTCCTCATTCATAGATACTCGTGCGCCGCAAACGCAGTCATTGTCTCCTTGCAGGCGACATGATAACTGATAAGTGTGTACAGGCGCCAAAACATGGTTTAATAAAGCTGTGGTAGCGATAACAAGGGCATACGAAAATGTCAACGTGGTCTGTGAATGGCTAATTCAGCTCAATGCGTTACGACTGCCTCATTGAAATTAGGGCCTACAATGTGGCGTACTCAACATCAGAAATGTTCCCGTATATCCCCGTATGCGTAGTTCCATATCATATCCCCTGAGTGGTATGGGAGAAATGCCGCACCGCTATTGGCTGAAGGCGGTCACGTAGTCGAAGTGCGAGCGCTGAAAGAAATTTCAAGGTGAGATTATCCACGATTGAACGAATGTGCGTGAGTGCATAGTCATGCCATGAGTAATGTGCAAATCCTGTCGCGTACGTCGTCAAACCTTCTTCTCCAGACACGTGTGGCATATACTCGCTTACCAAAGGCCGCAGATGCGGGTATGCGGCACAAGTATGGGCAGTTTATATACCTGGTAACGGCGACAGCGGATGTGGGTGATTTAAATGCGAACGCGTAAAAAGCAGACATCAGCAGCATTGACCCGATGAATGCAAAACATAAAAATTAAAAACAAAGTACCAGGCCTCTTTTAAACACTTTTGAGGTAACGACTCCATACACACTAGTATGTTACCCTTTACGCCATTAATTATATCAAGCGCCTCTATTCGTCATTCTTCAGAAAAACGTGGTACCAGCTACACATTTGCAAGCCATTACACATTGTTGTTGCTGTGTGTGAGGACAACGAAGCATTATGCCTGAGGCTTCTGTAGTGGGTCGGAGGAATCAACAGACCCACCCGTTAGGCGATTCGCGGTGTGTGACGCCTCCTATAGACTGGTTAACATTTCTGTCTTTTTTTTTTTTCGTTCTGTTCCTTCCTGGTCCTTGCTCTACTGCTCTAAAACGCTTCATGACACCTGTTACCGAGATTTTTTTTTTTTATCCAACGTGAAGCTTGCATAAGAGTCAGCTGGCAGGGGAGTTTTAAGCACCGGCGTAGCTTAACGGTACAGAACGCATGCGCTGCCGCAAAGAGTACGCAGGTTCGAACCCTTTTTACATCAGGGGGCGCCACGAGCCACGCGCGGACGTGTGGTCAGGCATTAAGTGTAGTGGACATTCCTTGTAAGCCCACGATGTGCGCACAACTTCACTTATAAAAACAGGTCGATCCACCTCGTGAGGCTTGGCTCAAAGAAAGAAAAAAAAATCGCGCGACTCCTTTACAGCCTAACCTTTACGAGTTGAATGCGATAGCGACATCCTGATCGTAGTGCCTACTTCAGATAGTTAGTGCATGAAACCTTTTTGAACTTGATGTGCCATCCCACTACGTGGCTTTAAGGGAATAGCCGCAGTAACGTGCGTGTCTTTTGTTGTGGGTGACCGGCTTTGAACTACGATAGTGATCAACACATGTTCTGACGCCCGATGGCGATTCACGGCACTACTACTGCAATATTTTATGCTGTACTGTAAAGCATGTATACATGACGTGCGTGCTTGTCAAAGCATGAAAGTTAGTTTCATTGCGTTTTCAAGCAGAGGAAGTTCTTTTCCCTGTTTTTCACTAGCAGAGGCGTGGCCATGTGGTAGAACATCCGCTTGCCACGCAAAGGACCCGGGTACAATCCTCACTCTAGCCAGAGTCCTATTTATTTTAATTGCATCTTTCTTGATTTTTCGGTCACGCATAAGACGATGATTTCTCGCTCACAACTAACGACGCCGATGCCGAATTTTTTGCGAAAGGGGCTCTTTTCTTTAACGCTATCGCGTTAAAAGAAAGAATACAGCACATCACTTTCTGCTTCGCAAGAAACCGACGCCCACAAGACGTGATGGGATCTGCTGATTTTTTTTTCTTACGAGAGTGCGTCAACGTCATTTGCATTTCAGGCGACATCAAATCAGCACTTCCTGAAAAGAGAACTGAGTAGGAGGACGATAGCACGACCTGACCTGACTTGACGTCCTGTAAGAAGCCAGGGATGAACCTGAGCAAACCCAATCTAAACAATCACGCCGCAAACAGAATAAAAGCCTTTATCAGACACCCCAGCCTTTAGCCCCGGCTTCCTCCTTTGTATGAAAGGAAATAAATTTCACTTCACTTAACTTCTAAACCAGTTATTATTGTGAAGCATTTTATGAAACAGAAACAGGGAGAAAAAAGTACACTATTCGGGGAAACATCTTCATTGACGTAACGCAGTACACATACACTGCCTTACAAAACCGTAATATTCTCTAGAGGACTAACCTTGACAAACAAAACATTGTTTGGGGTGAGCGTATACCATAATTTTCCTTCTAATACCAGCAACTCCTCAAGCTGAAGAGCGTCCGCCATGATGCATCAGTGGCTTATATAGGCGCTCGGCTGCTGCCCCGAAGGTGGCGGATTTGATTCCGGCCACGGCGTTCCTTCCCATTTCGATGGAAGCGACACCGTGGAGGCACGCGTTCCCTGCGCGATGTCAGTGCGCGTTAAAGAACACCGGACGGTCGAAATTTCCGGGGCCCTCCACTACGGCGTCTCCCATAATCATATCGCGGTTTTGGGACGTCAAAACCCCAGATATGAAATATAAAGCAGTTAACAAGCACGGACTAGTGTTCGCTATCCGGTCTAATATATCAATGCAAAGGAACTACTGGGCGCTTACCGGACGCGTTCAAGCGCCGCCATCTTGGACTGATAAGTGATAAAGTTGCAGTTTTGTACCCGTATCGAATAAACAAACCACGCTATACACGGTGAACTCGCAGGCACGATAACACTTGGGCGGGTACATTCATGATTTGATATTACAACGTCGAAAACCGGCCAAACAATCGCTTATCAGTTACAGATGGAGGCGCCTATGATTGATGTGTGGGGTGTAAAATCCCCAAAACACCCATGATTATGAGACACGCCATAGTGGAGGGCTCCGGAAATTTCGACATCCTGGGGTTTTTTCAACGTGCACCCAAATCTGAGCACACGGGCCTGCAGCATTTTCGCCTCCATAGAAAGCGCAGCCGTTGCAGCCGAGATTCGATCCTGCGACCTGCGGGTCAGCAGCCGAGTATCTTAGTCACTAGACCACCACGGCGTCTATGAATCAATAATAAAAGCATCGTCCTCCTGGAAACTTCTGAAAATTCTTTCTTTCTTTCTTTCTTTCTTTCTTTCTTTCTTTCTTTCTTTCTTTCTTTCTTTCTTTCTTTCTTTCTTTCTTTCTTTCTTTGGTGTTCTTTTTTTTAATTGGTTCGACGGCCATGAATGCCCAACAGTAAGAAAAGAAACAACGGCTATCGGTAGAAAACTTGCTGGAAACATGGTAATAAGGGCTGCAGCGCGAGCACGAAGGTACTAGAAGAAACGTGAAACGAAAGGCGAGACAACACGAGCCTGAATTCCAACCAACTAGCCCAAATAGCCGTTCTTCTTCAATTGCTGGAAACCTAATGTTGTAGGCCCGTGTACTCAGATTTGGGTGCACGTTAAAGAACCCCAGGTGGTCAAAATTTCCGGAGCCCTCCACTACGGCGTCTCTCATAATCAAATGGTGGTTTTGGGACGTTAAACCCCACAAATCAATCAATCAATTGCTGGAAACCTGGAAGCAGGAGCGTACAGGCAGAAAGTTTTTCAGGGGAGGAGGGGTAAGAGAGGACACGTTTTATTTATTTTGAGGGGGGGGGGGGGGGGGCACCTTTCTTGAAATGGACATTTTTCGCTCCGTACGCTATGGCGAAAAAAAGGCGAAAAAAAAATAATGGGAGGGAGAGGGAGGGGGGAAGGCATTGTGTCACTCCATGGCTACGCCACTGCCTGCAACTAACGGAACAGTACAAGTGCGGCGGCGAAAACTTTGAAACGAGGCAATTCTTTCCCTGCCGATAAGATGCAGACAGCGTCAAGAAGCGCGGGGTAGTTTCGTGGCGGAAGCGTGATGTCGTGAAAAATGTGCGCGCCTGCCATAAGAGATTAGGTGATTTCGATAACGAGGAACAAAGTCCACCACAAGTCAACTGCGCAGCCCCCAACGCTCGGCGGAGGCTGCTGACCTGTATATCCGCGGACTCCTCAGACGCTTCACCGTGGGGCTTTGCCCTTCTTCTACGTTGTTCTTGTTAGCAACATACTTTGATGTAGCTGTCAGTGGCGTAAATCATGAAAGGGGGAGTGGGTTCTGACCCCTCGTATTCTGGCTGGGGGCGGTAAAAGTTCCCTGGCGACGCCACTTGTGCCTATTCACGTCTGTTCGGAATCTGCATATAGCCGTCGTGGTAGTTTAGCTGTCGCGCTTCTAAGCTCGAGAACGCTGGTATCATTTCGTCTATATCGGTCGCATTCCAGGCAGGAGAGGGAGTACAAGGGGGATGGCAATAACACCTCTGTTATTAAATTAAATTTAGGCACCCATTAAAGAACCCCACGGGAATGATCATTTCGGAAATTAATCCGGAGTTCAGAGATTAGATAGATAGATAGATAGATAGATAGATAGATAGATAGATAGATAGATAGATAGATAGATAGATAGATAGATAGATAGATAGATAGATAGATAGATAGATAGATAGATAGATAGATAGATAGATAGATAGATAGATAGATAGATAGATAGATAGATAGATAGATAGATAGATAGATAGATAGATAGATAGATAGATAGATAGATAGATAGATAGATAGATATTTGACTGATTCTTGATTGATTGCTCGATTGATTTCTAGCGTACCAATGAATTAACCTGCGTGGCCTACTTGCTTTAAAAAAGTTATTTGTCGCAGGGCTTGGCACTGCGCTGTTAATTAACGTAAAATTTATCATGAATTTATTTTTGTCTTTTTACTTACATTTTATTTCCCTTTATCGGGGAAAAAATACGTGTGCTTGGGCATCGCTAGAAGTAGCTCCGACAAAATTGAGGGGACATTTCGTTCTCTGACTGCGAGTCGCTACTTGTGAAATCACATATTAAAACAATGTTTTCGTTTAGAACGTAAAACATCTTATATTTGTAGTGTGACACCTGTGCAGATATTCAGTGCGAACTAAGCCAATGAATATGTAGAACAGGTTACGAAGACGCGATTCATTGACGTCAGGTATAGCACCATCGATATTCACTGAAAGGGCGAGTCCCTCAAATCAGCACCATACGTGGTCATTTCTTTACAGCGGTATCGCACGGGCGTATTTATTACGGTTAGAGCCAATCTGAATTGGGTTTTCGGACCGCGATCAGCAATGGCTGCTGCTCCACGGCCCGAACTAACTTGTGTCAAGATTCATGCAAAAGTCTATCAGCGCGTCTCGGCGCTTGATCCGGATCGAACCTAATCTGGGTAGACCCTGATTGCGATCGGATTTGCACTTGCGGTGGCATCGGTTTACTGTACACAGAACGGTGATCCCGACAATCCATCAGGACAAAGAGATGGTGATGATGATGTGCTACACATCTCTGTTTTTCTTTCACAAAATAATTTTTTTTTACCTTTCTTTTTCTCTCATAGAAAAATTCTGGATATTCTGGGTACTACATCGGAGAATGGGCGGCGCTTGTGGGGGGTATGTGGAGGCTGGAGCCCTCCTAGATTTTTCGCCTGCTCCTTCTAGGCCCCCAAGATTAAACATAGTTAAAAGATAACGCATAATTTACCAGCCTTACTGCACCCCTATACGAACTCACTTGTCGTGAGTGCCCCTACTCCATGAAAAAATCCTGGCGTGCACCCTCGATATTGGATTGGATTGGATAAACTTTTATTTGGTCCTCCAAAACACAGATCACTGTGTTGCGGGCAGCTCCCACGTGGGGACTGAGATGCCAAGCTCCTCAGCCGCCTCGCGGGCTTGGTGGACAGCCCAGAGCTGATCTGCCAAGGACGAGCTGCGGATTGCCGCCTCCCATCTGGCAGAGGTGATGTGCGATAATTGAGCGAATTTGGTGCACTGCCAGACCATGTGTTCTAATAAGTGATTTTCTTTAATGGGGGGTAGGGGGGGAGAGGGATTTTCCGTCTAAATTCCTCGCTGCGAGGCGGGGAATGCAGGCGTTGTGTTCCGGCTATGTTATATGTTAGATCTTGAGGGCAGGGAGCCGAAATGTCTTTTTTTTTTTTCGGGGGGGGGGGGGGGGGGGCTTCAGTTTTGTATTGAAATAAGATATTTCTAGAAGTGATTGTGAATTTATCAAGAGCCCCGCGTTTACGTCGTTAACTAGGTGATCATTTTCCGGAACTAGTTATATTATCTTACGTTTTGTTGTTTACATACTACATGAGTTGATATGAAATCATTTAAAAAAAACTTGGCGTGTGTGCGTGCTTTTGAATGTTGACAGAGGTTCTGTGTTTCAATGCTTGCATACAACAGCAATGCGTTTAGATGGTCTTTTCAGGTGCTAGAGCTTTCATTCGTTTTTTAAATTGAAATGTTGACGAAGGCAACACACAGAAACAAAGATTCGAAATAGACGGCACGAGCGCTATGAAAGTTTCCTTTTGAACACTCCTCTCAGGCGCGCCAAATGAGCACCAGATCTGATTGGTCTTTTCAAGGACAGCTGAAAAGAAGGGGCGTGGTGTGCTTTCGATAGCTTCCGTCTGATGGCGCCAGCGGCGAAAAAATATGTGCTCATGCTTGTGTGTTGCTCTGCCGCCCTGCCTACACCCCTCAAACCTCCGTAATGTATTCCTTGTGGTAAACAGCTGTACGCACTCCTAATAGATTCTATGCGTTTAGATAATCGCTGTCTGTCACGCGGAAGTCGTTCGAGATGCTATGACGCAAAGTTAACGAACAGAGCGCAACAATTAGGAGAGGACCTTGACGAAGTGTTGCTGCCGATCGCTAGAAGCTTCGAATCGCCGGACATCCGTTAACTGGCGTAGCAAATACATGACGGACGTGCCGAAGTTGGATATTGTGGGTTTAGTGCTCGACTGAAAGCATTATTTAGGACTCTTGTATCATGCGGTGCCGGCACATATGCGCGTGGCTTTGACAACACGCTCCGTGTCTATGAGTGAGGTAAGCTGGTGCTTTTATCTTTTTTATTCAGTCATCTCTTCCTTCATCAAATGGGAACGATAAAGTATGCATGCTGCGTTGATTAGGCTCACACCTCAGTGTTAATTGGCACGTGTTGTACTTCCTATAGTTGAGGAGGCGAGGCGGAGTCTGCGCGCGTGAGTCATGGATGACACAATTGATCGGCTCTCTTGGCCGAACTTCTCTTTCTCTCGAGTTCGCGACAGGACGGCGCAACAAGTGCGCTGCGCTGTGTGAAGTTTCGGCCTGGGCTATCGGCGAGTGTTCTTCGAGGCCCCCAAAATGGTGCGTTAAGTTGAACAGAAGCTCGTCACGGTTGGTAATGTTAGGCCCTTCTTTTGTCCACTTGGGCGCTGTTACACAGCAGGCGTGCTACGGTTACTCTGTGATTCATACCGGCTGCTTCGTTCTATATCAACATTACCGTTCTGACCGGCCCACGTGCATGACATGTCGCAGTTTCTCTCAGAAAGGCGACGCGCTTTTCGATCGCACAGGTGTCCCGGCTAGCTGTTTGTTTCTTGTTGCAGTGCACAACGCGCTACGGGAAAGCCTGCCGCCGTGTCGCTTTGTGATGTCGTACTGTGGCTTGGAAGATAAAAATCAGTTTCCATTTTCGCGCAAGTTTATTGTACGTTTGTGTTGTGACTGCAGGGCTAAAGTTCTATGTTTCGTTTTTATGGTATTAGTCGCGCAGTAGACGTTAGAGCCATTGTTCGCCGTAGTGAAGTTTATTTAACGAGAAAACTTGCTTTGCAGCTTGGCATGACAGCCACCGAGACATGAACAATCCTCCCCCGATTTTTCCACGAAGGCCGCAACCACTTGCCTCAGGCACAGAACCAGGCCTTTCCCCTCCACTCTCGCTCGACACCAAAGTCCCATGTCGCTCACTCTCATTCAAAGCACCTAAGAAGGATATGGCATCGTCTGAGCCGCCGAGCTTGAAACACGTTCCTGACGGCTCTTTGGCCGCATCGGAAGTTGCCATGGAGCCACCTGTTGCACAGCCTTGCTTGTCTCACACCCAGGCGCCAATGGCACAACAATTCACAAACCCCATCTACCTGCTCATGGACGACAATATGCAAGCCACTGCGAGCATGGAACGAGCACCTCGAGGGAACCGCGCACCAGAGATCAGTGACACAGACTCCATAATGTTTCTTAAAAAGAACAGACCAAAGCTTCACAGGCAAAAGGGCGAGGAGGCTCCCAACTCACCACAGTTGCCACCCTCCCTTTTTCCTGACATTTATGAAGATGTACCTCAGGGTGTACTGGAAAAAAACCGCAAGTTGATTGCAGAACAGGAGGCTTGTAGACCAAGTGTTGTTGATTCTCTTCCAGAAGATACAAGTGCCAAAGATGAAAGCCCGAGAACACCACCGTCTGCACAGGGCTCTCCTCAGGAGTTTGGGGAGCCAGTGCGCGATGTGAGTGTGTTTTGGAAGCAGCCCCAACTGTCGATTTCAGGTGTTTTCTACGAGTTTCCTGTCCATCGATCTCCTCCAAGCAAGCAAGATCTGGTGTCACTAACCTATGACACACCTCCTAGCCTCAGGAAGCAAATCTCACTGAATGACAGCGAATACGAAAGCATGTCATTCAAAACACCTCCGTCATATGAAATTCCACCACCGCCACTCCCCGTCAGTTGTGACTCACCGACACTGAAGCAACGCGAATCCTCGGATGATGATGAGCCTAAATTCTCAGTTGCGGCATGCGCAGTACCAGAAGACTCGCTTTCACCTTCCACCTCGGCACCGATACTGTATGAAGTGCCCAAACCTTTCCCAAGGCCATGCATTTCACCTCCCGGGAAAACTTTTGTTTTCCCAGGTCCACCATCTGAACTCTATGACATCCCACCGCAACGGGCAGCTTTTCCTTCACTCTCCGATTCACCCAGGAACTCTGAGTTCATGGATGCATTTGATGTTTTTCTGTCAGATGATACCGAATCGGAATACTTGCCATTGATAACTCCTCCACCATCCTACCCACCACCACCACCTCCCGAGCCAGAGCCCCCCGAAATACCCCCGAGGACTAACACTGCCATCGCATTACCTACGAGATGCTTGCCCCAACCACAGGTCCCAGTTCCAGCTGTCAGAACCTCACTCACAAAGCGGAACCAACTTGACCAGCAGCCAACATGCTCCACACCACTCTCAAACTTTGCAGATGAGGGAAAGGCGAGCCCTCGGACCAAAACAGCATCTACCTTTTATCGTGCTCTTCTGCCAAGCCAGTGCCCTGTTCCAGCTGCCTTCAAGGCTGAATTCGAACAAAGCCCAACACTATCTCTACGAAGCACTTCGTCGAATGCTCCTCAGAGTGCCCCAGACTCCCCGCAACTTGAAAACCGATTTGGGCACAGAGCGCTCGCTGATGCGAGTGATCGCTGTCCTTCCAGGCAAGATACATCTGCAACAAGCGATTCCTCTTCGCTGCAATCAGAAGACTGCTGGGCCGCAGACAAGCTGGACTTCTCTGGATATGTTTACAAAACTGGAACAAATCGCAAAGGTATGATGTCGACTTGCTCAAGTGCTAAAGTGTTAAGCTACCATGTCATTGCTAATTTCAGAATGTAATTCGGTTGCTTGAATTTATGTCGTTTTCTTTAATGAAAGTAGTAGCAACTTCAGACATTTATTTACTCTTCATGCTTCGAGGAGTACAGTAAACAGTAAAATAGATGTAGATTCCTCTTTTATATTATTATTTGTGGCAATATGGTCCTTCTCTTTGGCAGATTGCTGTTACAAACTTTTTTATGTATATTTTAAGTTGCTAGTGATACAGTCATGCTAGCATGTGATAAACACTGGTATTACACAAAGGGCACCCGCGTTTCTCTGGATTGATTTGTATGCAGATACAGGCATCATATGAGCAACAATTGTCTCGTGCAGTGTTGTCATTTAATTTTCCCCAGCTTAATTTGAGAATTTCTTACAATGATCCCCGTGAAATTGTTCCACCTAATTGTGTGCCAATGCAACAGGAATGTGCAGGTGTTTCCTTCTCATCGCTTCCTACAGGTCGTGGGATCAAATCTTAGCTGCAGCAGCCACATTTTCGATGGAAGCTAAAATGGTTGAGGCCGGTGTAAGTTTAGATTTAGACGTGCATTAAAGAATCCCAGGTGGTTAAAATTATTGAAGCCACTCCGCGATAGCGTCTTTCATCATGTCGTTGTTAATCGTTAAACCCCTAAAACTAGCCCCGCCGCGGTGGTCTAGTAACTAAGGTACTCAGATGCTGACCCGCAGGTAGCGAGATCGAATCACAGCTGCGGCGGTTGCATTTTCGATGGAGGGGAAACTGCTGTAAGCCCCCGTGTGCTCAGATTTGGGTGCACGTTAAAGACACTACGGTGTCTCGTATAATCATATGGTGGTTTTGGTACATGAAACCCTACATATCAATCAATCGAACCCCCCAAAACTATCTTGTTATCACTTGCAAACTTACGACCACTCAAATTTTTTTTTTTCCCGACTCACAATTTAAAACCAGTTGTTATTGCCTGATATTCCTTCCAAGGCATTTCACGATTGAACGCTTCTTTTTGACCCTTCGATAATCTATATTTTCTCGTGACATGCATCCCGAAAATGTACATTTTTTATTGCTGAATTAAATTTTCAGACGAATGTCTGTCAGAAAAAATTCTCTAAAATTTTTTTGGGTTGCCATA
The DNA here is from genome assembly GCF_043290135.1 of Rhipicephalus microplus. Classification (NCBI taxonomy): domain Eukaryota; kingdom Metazoa; phylum Arthropoda; class Arachnida; order Ixodida; family Ixodidae; genus Rhipicephalus; species Rhipicephalus microplus. The sequence goes on along the minus strand of NC_134701.1, from coordinate 212,293,692 downwards.
ATGTGACAGAAATGTTTTTGTTGTTAGACACCCATGATTCATTCATGAGCAAGATCAAATGAAACAAATTAAAAACCTGTATGACTGTTAGAATTTATTCGTTGAAGTAAGCGTCTATATAGTTCACAAAGTACAAATATAAGCAATCGGTATTGTCTTGCTGCGCACACTCAAAATCCGAGTCTTATGTCAAAAGTAACTCCTCGTATGATAGGCTGACATTTACTGAATCAGATTCTAATTCCGCAGTTAAGCAGCGGTTGGGAAGAATCGTGACGGTACTCACATGTGGCACAGAAATCAATGTGCACCTCATAGCAAAAGCAAACTGCGCAAGTGAGCACACTGAAGAAAACTGCGCCGTTGTGAGCGTGTCCGGAAAGCTAAAACAAATCCGAAAATTATACTAATTCTTTGTCCTGGCGCTCACAAAACAGATGTCGCAGAACGCCAGTTTTCGATACATGAAGCCCCGTATACGCAAAGTATAGTATTTGTGAGTCGCCAAAACAGGAGGCCCAACCACAGCAGCATCATTTGTGTCAGTCAGTGCCTGTACGGAAACCGGGGAAAAATAAACAGGAGAGTAACAAATTAGTCACTCTTAAAGACCTTAAAATGAAAAATGATCAGTTTTGTGGGTGCAATACACAGGAACCATCCAAAGAACAAAACCAAAACTATCCCGCACACCACTGTAGTAAAGCATAAAAAAAGGAATTGAAGAGACATGCCCTAGGGAAAAATTCCATGCATTCATGCAGTGTGGCAGCACGTGCCAAGCGAGAGAAAGGATCGAAAAAGGCACGCATTTTAAACATACAGGCAATGGCATACATGTATGTCTTTGACCGTCTTCTGGCTGTCGGCGGATGATGTACGTGCACATCTTTGACCCTCAAAGAGTTAAGTTGGGTGTGCACTGTACTTACACGCCAGGTTGTACACAAACTCGAGCAGGGTTTGATTATTGGCTAGTTTGTAATTCATTGTAAATTGGCATACAGCGAGTTCACGGCGCTTATCTATGACATCCTTTCAGTCATTTCATCCTTGCCTGTGCTGTACGCAAGTTTATGTACACAAAATATTTTATAGCTGTCTGTACAAATGAACATGTGAAAGGTAACAAAGGTAACTACCAAACTTATTTTATTTGTGTACACAGAGCACGAATCAGATACGTATGATTTTATTAAATCTTTTAACCGTTTATCTTTACACCAAATGATCAGCCAACCTCCCTAATATTCTGCATTGTTCAATTTTGTGTTGAAGGTACCCTGCAACACTTTTTGAGCATTGTTAAAAACACTGCCGACTGGTAGTGAAGTTCCCTAGAACACGATAGCCAAATATTGCGCAGGAGGCGGCTTTGCAATTCATAATAAATTATCAAAGTCAGCTAAAGCTTGCTTTCTCTTCTCTCGACAAATGATGAAAGAAGCTCGAAAATCACCCGTAGGGTGCTATCTATCAACCATTGGCTGATTTGAACATGGCGCGCTAGGTCATTTCTGGAATAACTGCAAGAGGCCGCAACTTGTCCACATGTGTGCACGCCATCACACTAAAAAAGACACATATTAAAAAAAATGCTCAAGGTCAAGAGGTGCACGTGAGGTATTTTCTGTGCCCATGTCCTCCCTCCCTGCTTAGCTTCCAGCGCTTTCACAGTCTGAGAGAAAATAAAATGTGATTGTAGCGTGCGACAAATCTTTGTAACTCTGCTTGTACTGGACAAATTTTTGAAGTTCTTGCGGCGTTGAATTCATGAGGCAATAAGCTCTCTTAATGAGTTCGTTCCATGCTTACTTGATAAAGTGCTTCAGGGCCCCTTTAAGGTTGACACGACTGTGCGCCCAAAGAAGTTGGTCTAAAGCCCAACACTCATCATTCCATGCCTTTAAGTGTTGGACTATCTAGAATCTGCAGGTTTGACGTAAATGCTCAAAAAATGCAGGCTCCCTCTTGTGATTTTCTCTTTCACAGTCAGCTTTTTAAAATTTTATTTCATATAAGCTCTCAGCTATAATAAACAAACCTCACTCTTTGACATACTCACCACACTTATACACATCCCACGCGCTTCTTCAGTGGAGTTAATTCTTCTGTTAATTTTTTTTTTCAGGATTCCAGAAATGCTGGTGCACGCTAAATGATGGCTGTTGGAGCTACTATGCGTCAGAAAAGGTGCGATTTATGGCTCTCATCTCTCTGTCGTTGAGCATTAATCTGCCACTTAGTATGCGCCCTTTTTTTTTCTCTAGGACACCATTCCACTAGGTGCCTTGGCACCTCAGGACATTGGGGCCGTTTTTGCTGTAGCTGGAAATGAACCAAGGTAGTCTTTTCGGTTTTCTTTTTTTTTTTTTCCACTGCAAATGTGTTTCAGCATTGTACTTTATTTATATTTCTTCCAGTTCATTCTCTAGGCGTAGAAGTATACTTCTGCAGCAATTATTGGTGTCACACACATCATGCATGCTTGACGCAGTAATTTCATTTCTGTATTATTCATGAATTAGGGCTGCAAAGATCTTTATGAGTGTTGAATATGCCACACAGCACTGCTCTAATGATAGAACTCTTGGGTTGTCATTGGACACTTTTTAAACATCGTTGTTCAATTTTCAATTTTTTTTAAGCTAGGAATAAAGAAGTGTTTGTGAAAACTTCAATTTTGCAGTTCATAATGAAGATAACTGTGTGCCCTGTAACAATACAACAATGCAAATTGTTACAGGGCACAATGCAAAAGAATCAAGCATCCTATTGTGCCTCAAGTAATTAATGCACTAATAACATCTGCTGTTGTTCTTTTTTTGTTGTTGTATAATGGCTATTTGTATTTTTTGCAGTTATAGTTCAGTTTCTTTTTTAAGCTAAGAATAAAAAACACGACTCATTTATGAAAACTTGAATTTTTCTGTGCATAATGAAGATAATAATGCTGTGCCCTGTAACAATGCAAATTATTACAGGGCACAGTACAAAAGAATGACGCATCCTATTGTGCCTCAAGTAATTAATGCACCTACAGCACTTGCTGTTTTTTTTTTTCTTATTGCATACTGGCTACTCATGTTTTTTTTCTGCAGTTATCGTTCTTTTTTTTAATAAGCTAATAATAAAGAAGCACAACTCATTTGTAGAAACTTGAATTTTATAGTGCATAATCTCGACCTGCTGAAGCTGTCTCTGTTGCCCCAAATGTGTAAAACAAATAATTTATAAGGGTGCTTCATTCACCTTACTTTTCACTCCAGCTTTTATTATGCTGGGGGTATGTGTGCGAGAATTCGATCTGTGAGCATTGCCATTGAAATCGGAAAGCCAGCCTTTAAGGGGCACTGACGCAAAAATTTTGCATCTTGCGTGGGATTTTTTCCTCCAGTAAGTAGCTGATAACCCACTTATCACGACTCTGGAAACTTTGTTTGAGCAAGTGCGCAATGATTATTCATTTATAAACGTTCTTGGAGCACCCAGTCTCAGTTTCAAAAAGCATCGAGCTAGGCAGAAGCGGTTCCGAAGGCAAGGTAAACACAGCTTACCACGTGACCATGTCGCAGCACAGCGAGCACACAAGAAGCTGCAGACACGGAGAAGGGAGTCGAAGGTAGTGCAAGTGCCAGGCGCATGCCCGCAACCAGCCAACATGAACTCGTGACGTAGGTTCATTTAAATTGCTCCTGCATCAATGTCGGCATCGCGGGGAGCTCTGCTTCTTCCTCGGTCACGTGGCGTGCATTTTAAAATTGATTTCAATTAGGCTATATTTGCCCCTAATATCTCGTAGATGTCGTGCGTGTCTCCACATAAATCTCTCTCGCCCATTATCTTGCCTTCGAAGTTTTTTGTCGGTGCTTTTTCTATCCTGCTGAATATGAGCCCCTTTATTAACACAGTGGCTAGAGGCAGATAAATACATCTTAATGTTTTGTAATACTGTCCAGTGCTTCCTCATGTCACTTAGTTTATGCCTGGATTAATATATACATTTTTTTTTCTTTCCTCCGTATTTGATGCCCTCTTAAATTTCACCCCTTTTCATCCAGCCCAGCCACGTCCACAGTGCCCAACCTGTGGTGCTTCGAGATACAAGCACTACAGTCGCAAAACCGACCCCTGTTGCTGGGCGTGCCTACGCTGCCCGAGCGAAGGGAGTGGCTCGAGCGACTGGCACGCCTGGTAGCCCCGCAGACAAGCAACAGCCTCAGTGCACGCCAGTTGCACGGTGAGCCCAAGCATGCCGGCCGGCTGCACCTCAAAGAAGGCACCAGTGGCTTCTGGCAAACAGCGGGTGTAGTGCTTCGTGGGCGGTCTCTCGGCATAAACCTTCCAGGGAATGTGGAGCAGATTGACTTGCACAGGGTCATGTCTGTCGGTAAGTAAAGCCACACTTGTATTGATAACGATTGCATTAAAAAGGTTTTATCTGGTATCCTGGCTTTCCTTGTAGCTTCTCAATCAAATATTATAGGGAACGAGAATTTCATTAATAAAATCGTATTGTTTAATTTATCTCAAAGCTGCACAGTAGGCAGTGAGCCCTTCAAATTTTTCAGACATCTGAGAATGAAGTGGATCTATAAAAAAACGTGCACAATCGTCTCAGAAAACTTCCCCCTTCATTAACTCATTTCTCAGCTTTATGCTACTTTGTAGTGAATGCATGTTTTTGTGTTTAGTTCTGAAGATTTTTGCAGAGCTGACTTACCAGACTTTGATGTACATATACTGCTCTAGTGTATGATTCTTTTATTGACTTTCACTTCCTGATGTTATTTCGTGTGAACGCAAAACTCGGTACAGTAGTGTCATTGTAGTTCGTGTATATATCAGAATGTGGCTGCGACTTTAACTTCCGTAGCGTCATGTTCAATGGCAGAATTCTCTAGTCATGAAGCCTTTGTGGCACCTTGTCCCATCGTATGTGTGGCCATGTGCTAGGCGCACCATTTTTTGTCTTTCTTCGTGATGTTCCACAGGCAAGATAACCGCTGACCAGACCTACTTGACTTATGGGGGAGCTCAGGAGCGAGGTCCTTCGTTCCAAGTGAGAATCCCTGGTAGGGTGCTCTACCTCCAGGCAGATCATCCGAAGCACACAGAATCCTGGCTAGCGTCTGTCACTGCAGCATGGCAGACTCCTCCGGATGCACCATTATCCGAACAGTACATCACACAGGAGGGCATCCCTGTGGCTGTGGACCGCTGCATCAACTTCATCAGCACACATGGTGGGTACAGCTTTTTTTTTTTTATCCTTTTAAGGGTTTCTTGCATTAGTGTGCTGGTGCTGCCTTTGGCAGGTCACTTGCCATAGAAAGTTCTGCTTGCTTGTGTAATCAAATATGGGCCTGTTTCACTCTGCAGGTACCCTGTTGACTGGCATCTATCGGCTTGCTGGTTCAAGTGCAAAGATAAAGAAGTTAGTGGAACACATGCTGCAAAGTAAGTTGTTCACTGAACATAGTCTGATTCGCAGCCTTTCAAGTTCTATGGTTTGGGTGTGTGTTAATTTACTGAGGGGCTGGTTTTATACATGTCCGTGGTTGTAGCATCTGCTTAGAACAGATGTTGCAAGTCGACGCACGTGTTGTGTCCTCCCATCTCGTCCTTGTGTCATTTTGCGCTAAATATTTTCTAATGTAACATCTGTGTTATGTAAAAGTAAATGCAAGAGACATAAAGTTGTTAAATATTGATTCGTCATAAGAATGTTCAAAAAATGGAATAGTGGGATCAAAACATTATTGAACTTCTATACCCCAGAGGGATACGCATGATTTTCAGTGTGAATTCACATGCAATGACAATGGGAATACACCTAGTACTTGTTAGCACAGCACAGCAGGTACCTTATTGCTCATCTGCCACAACAACATTCATGATATCCAGGCAAGGTGCGTTTAGAGGGACATGTTGTGTGGGGTGAGGGGGGGGGGGGGGGCGGCGTGGTGGAAGTGAGAATAACAAGCTAAAACGCGCAACCTCTATGTCAATAGTGACTGCTGTTCACTGTAAAAAAATAGGGTGGTTGACCTCTTTTGTTTATTTGCCATAATACTACTGAATAAAACAACTGAGCTTCATAGGTTACTAGAAGTAATGCAGGAAATGCACTTTAAAACATAGCACAGGTCTTGCACAACTATGCACGCTCTTTTGAGACGGAGTGCTTAATAACCTATTTTGTCAAATGACACTGATCTCGTGCAGTTCACCCCATCACCAATTTAATTACGTACCGAGCATGTGTGAGTGTCGGCATGATTTTTTGGGGTTTATGTGTTGAAGCTATCTAGTACACTTAAACCTCGTTGTAACTAACCTGGTTATAGCAAAATATTGGGTATAACGAAGTAAATCAAAAATAGTCTTGCAATAGCTATAGTGTTAAAAACAAACCCTTATAACAAATTTTAGGATATAACGAACTTATTTTTGTGCAAGATGCAACTTTGTTATAATGAGGTTTGAGTGTATAATGAAAATAGGACACATTCGTTGCATCCAGAATTTATGTGATCATTATCTTGTCTATGTTCAGACCCTTGGGACCTGCACCTGACTACTGAGGAATACTCTCCGCACGATGTTTCCAATGCATTAAAGCGCTACTTGAGGAGTTTCAAGGACTGCCTTCTGACAAGTTCTCTATTCAATAGCTGGATTCAGTCAAGCAGTAAGTTTGCCTGCCGCACATAGGGGATATTCTTCTTCGCAATTCTTCTTCTGCATTCTTCGCAAATCTATCCGCATCAGCTAGGTTCAGGTTGTAAGGTTTCTAAGAGCACAAGCAGCAATGTTTGATTCATGCATTTCTTGAGAGCACTGCCTGCGTAATTGTCAGTGTTCAATAATATCACTGCAAGCCATATGAAACTGTTTCAGAATTTCCTGTTCACAGCCAAGAAATATGACTGTCACATAAAGTGTTTTCTCACATCACCTGTTGTAACGTAACATGCTATTCAGGCGGAAACGGTCTCTAGTTTTCTTTTTACTTTTATGTTGCATCTCTGTTTTCATGCCAATAATTGGTTTAGTAAATGCCCAAACAAACAGTAATACTCTCTCAAATCTGGCTCCTGTTGTAAAGCCTAATAGCAGACATTCCCCTCATATTAACAAACATTTGCCTCAAATTGTCACAAAGTTTGTAGGCTTCGTAAGTAACAACCTTCATTCGATTGCCTTACGACATCATCCAGCAAGAACTAAGAAAGGGAAGCCTGTGCACAGCAGGGTCTCTTTGTGAAGCATGTGCTATCAGAGCTCTAGTCGCGGGAATGACTGGACATTTTCAATTGGCCATTGGAAGGAGCCTCACAAAATACTTTCTCAGAAAGCTTCAAAGCCTTTGACTTGCCATGAAATGATTGCTCTTTAATATTTTGTTTGGTCTACAGAGTGCCAGAATCCAGCAGAAAGGAGGAAGATGGTCAAAAACCTGTTGAACGAGCTCCCCACAGTGAACTACTTACTCCTGAAAAAGTTGATCAGCCACCTCAAGAGGTCAGTAGAAGTTTTACTGTTCAGACGTCACAAAAGACAAGCGTCCAGTTCCTACTTGGATCGGTCTCGTAAACTTGGGAATGTGTCCACTAAGCTCAGGCGGGTCTCGAATGTTTACCTTCAGGTGTGCAATTACTTCAACAAGATTTTAATGCAATAACGTTAAAGAGCTCATTTCGCAGAAATTCAGGTGTCGACGTTGTTGGTTGTGAGCAAAAAATCATCATTTTTTGTGTCACCGAAAAATCGAGAATGATGCAAATGAAATAAATAAGAAACCCTGCAGCAGAGTGAAGACCGAACCAGGGTTGTTAGGACCCGAGTGGCGATCAAATCCGGGTCGTTTGCATGGCAAGCGGCTGTTCTACCACATGGCCACACCTCTGCTTGTGAAAACAGTGAAAAGAACTTCCTCTACTTGTAAATGCAGTGAAAGTAACTTTTATGCTTCACAAACACACGTGTCCTGTATAAATGCTTCACAATGCAACATGAAAATTGCAGTAATAATGCGTGGTCAAGTGTTCATTGCGAACAGGCATCAGAATATGTAAATATCATAATGGCTCCGTGGTTGAAAGTGGGTACGCCACTACAAAAGGCACACACGCTACTGCACCTATTCCCTTACAGCCACATATTGGGTGCATAGCAAATTCGAAAAGGTTTCATGCACTAAGTGTTTAAAGTACGCACTACGAACAGGATGTCGCTATCGCGTTCAACTTCTGAAGACAAAGCTTTGGGGTCCTCCCCCCCCCCTTTTTTTTTGCTTGGTTAACATTGAGCATGTTGATGCCTACCGGCAATGGCATTTCTGTCACTGTGCCAAGGTTGCTGTCTTCACGGATAACCATGAATGCATTAACCTATAGATACAAATGCATTGAGTACTAGCCGAAAAAGATCCTGTTAAGGTGGCTGAATTTTGTCCTCATAAACTCTAAGCCATTTTTTGCATCTCCACAGAAGCATATAGTGTACAGTTACTGCTCAAAATGAAGCATGTCGTTCTCTGGGAGTTTAAAATTTGCCCTGTTCTTTGAGTGGCCTGACACTGATGACTTTTGCGTGTCGAAGACAGCCGTTAGCCATGTTGAGATGTTGTCAGCCATCTGTACCAGGTTTCAAATGGCAGTGGTCGCATTGAGTAGAAGTCATTAACAAAACTAAAAAAGAAAACAGAAGACAGTGCAAAGCCACAGATCAAGGATAATGGAAAGAGCAGGCCAAGTGAGAACACCAAGGCAGAATTTTGAGTTGCGCAGTACGAGATATGAAAGCAGAGAAGAATATTTGACATGACATGTCTGCAGATAGGAGTATCACTTGTGCTGTATAAGCAAATCAAATAGTCTGTAAAACTATATCACCCACTATGGCAGTAAAGTTTTTTAAGGGCACTGTTGTCATCTGTAAAGCTTTTAAGTAAAGTTAAGCACAGGACCTAGTACACATATGTGTAATTCATTGCTACAGTAAAAGCTTGTGAATTCGACACCCGTGTATTTGGAAAGTTGCATTAATCTGCACATGTTATCTGCTCCCAGCTAGTGCTGTAGAACCTGGTTGATACTTTTTCGCCTAATACAATTTCCCAGCTCCTATGCTCAAAATCACAAAAACTGAAAATGCCCCCATAGAGCTATATGTTAATATGCCCCGCTTAATACATTCCCAGAAAATATGTTTGGCATTGCAGTGAACTCCGGTCATTTGATACGTTTCGCGGGCAAAACTCATTCAGGTGTGCAATAAAATCGCTCTCGCATGCTTGTGAAATGCCGAGTGACAGACTGTCGCTCTGAGAAGATGGCAGTTTTTTTGCTGCGCTCAAATGTCATCCTCCCATCCCCCGCGTCTTCTCTAAATCATGCTCAATCCTCCCCTTCGTGCTTTCTTCGAATGGCCTGGTCGCCCTGTTACACTGTCGCAGCTGGTGAACCACACACAGACTCACCTGAGCCGTTTGAGCTGTCAGTCGTCAAACGGTTTTCAAAAAATGCCTTTTTATTTTCTTTAGCACAGTGGTTTTATTTCTCAGCTGGCACTTTGGCATGATTTCACTCAGCACTGCAAAGCCTTCACCCGTAGCACGGTACGTGAAAATTCGATCGTCCCACACTACAACAGCCGAGATAACACTGGGGAGCTAACAATGTGGCACGAAGAATGGATTCACTGTCGATCACCTCCACTTAGTTCGTCACGCTTTGGCACTAGACGCACATGCTGTCTCCACTACACAACGCACCATGAAGTGGTAGCAGCGTCTTAAATCACTATAGATTTCTCACTTTGGCTACATCTGCTTCCTCTCCTGACCCCGTTTCACGCACAGACGGCGTCTGCTACCATGTTCTTCCTTTAGAAGATTTACAAAGCCTCACACTTAAGTATGTTAGGCACGCATGTTTCAGCGGGAAAGATGCAAGCAAAGCGCTTATCTCCCCCCCAACTCTGGTAATCCCCCTGTCAATAGGGGAGGGGGGGGGGGGGGATGGGTGCCCTGCTGTGTTATTAGGGTGTCTACAGCTATGCAGGGTAGCCTTCACTGAAAACGAGTGCGACCCATTGACAAAGAGAGTCGAGGCCTCAGTGATTGCTGCTACTTCAAGGAGAAAAAAAAATTAAAGATATGTTAGTTGGGGCCTGTGCAAAGCTGTACATTGCTATGTTTCTCAGTAGTTCACAATTTGAGACAGTTGCATCGCCAGGGTTTCGGGAAAGTGCAAGCCCTTGTCTATTAATGAAAAGCTGAATATCCTTCGGCGGCAGCTTGCATCGGAGAATATGGAGCGCAGCGAAGACGACCCTGTGGCATGCGCGTCTGACATCGACGATGACATCGATGAGGAATTCCTCTCCACTGGTGCTGATGCACCCTCTGCCGAGTTCGTCTCGATAGACAACAACGTCCTGACTTGCGAGCCGCAAAGTGTCGCCGAAATTCTCGTGGAGGTGATGGGGGGCGACGCAGCAAAGGAGGGGGGGGGGGGGGGGGGTGGACGAGGCACCAAAAGGGCTAGCTTAACCGAAGCCCTTGCTGGACTGGAATCTCTACAAAGCATCTTTCGAATGAAAAACAATGAAAAGGTGGACAAGGGTCTACAGTGTGTGTAGAAAGAATGTTTCTTGTCCAAGGGTGAGAGGCAGCAGCAGAAAATTACTGGTTTTTAAAAATAAATGTTTTTTTAGCCCTTACACCTCAATATAAAATTCTCAGCCTCAATTTTTGCTGGATTCAGATCGTATGTTTTCCTGCATTGTACATTTATTTTTTGTATTTTTTAAACGCTCAATGAGGTTCTAACTGTATGTATTGTTCAATGGCATCAAACTCTCATTAATTCGGACATATTCGGCCAAAACCTGACTAATGCGGACAATTCTCAAAGCGTGCCAAGCGCAAATCACCACAACTGTGCGACGTAAAGTAGCAAAACGGCATTTGCAGACAACCAAACCAAGGTCGCACGTCTGCGTTGCCATCACCAGCAATGCAAACTGTATGGTAATGATATTTGGCTAATACAGGGAGGTCTTGATCTTCCATCACGCTGTGAACTGTCACGAGTGGTGACAATGACGCCTTTTACACTGCTCCTATGTAAATTAAGCATGGGATTTACATAGTATTCATCGATAAAATGAAAGTGCATTCACGTAATAAACATCTGTTTATTGTTTTATAGATACTTCTTGATAATTCAAAATTCGGTGAATTTGGACATTTTTTTTTTCAGTTTTGTGAAATATGAATTCTGATTTACTGTATTGAATTGTCATGAAAGTAGATACTGGTACATTACCTGCTTTTAGAGTCTTGTAGTATATTTACATTTTGGTTAGTGCATAGTTATCCCGGTCATTACTGGCTGGTGTGTATTAAAGAAAATTTACTCCAGTGCATAGCTTTTTGAAATGACGGTATTCAACTTTTCGCTCGGGTTCAAGATCGCAATAGCAGCAACTCATGTTACTTCCCAAGAAACTTCTGGTCACTTCAGTTATTACTCTAAAGGCACCACTGCATGCACGCGATTTTCGAGAGACTACAACAAGCTTGCTTCATCGCGACTACGACAAGCTTGCTCCATCGCGACAGCTGCAACCACATGTCGGCGACAAAGTGTCATTGTTGCTAGATTCAAAACTATCACATGCATGCCCGTAAATTGTAAGAAGTTTAAAAGTAGGTCGATGACAACATGCTAAGTTTATTACTGTCTCGTAGGGTAGCAAACTGGACTTAGTCTAGTTAATCCTCTACCTTTCTAATATTTTTTCTTCTCTCTCTCTCTATTACAGTCGAACCTCGATATATCGAACGGTGCGGCAATCGCGAAATAGTTCGATATATCCAGAATTCGATATAAAAAATCACGAAAAAAATTAGTCAACAGCTTGCTGAAAACGACCAATGAACCGTTCAAGCGTGGTGCAGTAAATACTCACTTGAAGATTCAAACACAGTATTTATTGTGTTGGTTTAAAATATTGAAAAAGAGTAGCCTGCTTTTTGTTGGGCATGGCGTGTTTGACGACTGCGTCCTCAATATAGTCCAGGCAATCCATAAGTGGTAGGCCGGTGCCTTCAATCACGCCGCAGTGGCGGCGCACAAGGGCCAAGGAAGTTACGACCTCAGCTGATGTCGGGAGCGGGGCACCATCAGCGCTTGCGGGATCCACCTTGGAAGAGTCTTCATTTGGCTGCTCAGCAGTAGCTTCGGCGACAATCTCCACATCCGTGAGCTCTGCCGTTGTGAGCTCCGTCGTTCGGAGTTAGGCCTGTCGCGCACCACAGCGCGCGACAGGCCCAACTCCGAATGCACTAACACTGCGAGCACAACGACCGATGCCTGCCGATGCTACGCGAGAGGAGCTTGCAACAAGTGCGCAGTGTGCCGTTAACACCATAGAGACTGCAACGACTGCAAGCTGCAAGGCTGCGGCGTGAGTCCGGGTGTAAAGCGCGCACATGGCGCGCCCATGCCGGCTCGCCTGACTGCTTTTTCTTTCCCGGCGGTGTTGGTCCGAGACAGTCGTCTGTGTCCTTTCTCTCCTATACTTTCCTCCTCAATCTTTACCTCCCCCATCCCCCGCGCGAAGCCGTGTCGGTGCCTTCGTATTGAAAGAAAATAACAGCTCCACGCTTTTCTCTTCACTTTCCTCATTCAAGAACCTCTACCGCAAGCCTGCGGCGCACGTACGCCGCTAGGTTAAAGTGGCGCTCTTGGCGCCATCGATGTGTGGAGCATTCGTAAACGCCCGCCGCTCTACCGCTACTTTCGAGAGTTGCGGGAAAGCTCGCCGCCTGTCAATGGAGCGCGGGCGGTTTGGGGTGGCTAAGTTCGATATATCCATTATATGTCAAACTTCGAAATAAAAAATCATTAATGCATGCGATTTCCCGCGTGATATAGGAACCGTTCGATATAGGCAATAATTCGATATATCCGTGTTTGATATATTGAGGTTTGACTGTACTGTGTTGTGTGGCATAAGGAAGCCACAAAAATGCTTCGCTACCTGTTCTTTTTTTCTCACAAGTGTGCCCAGATGCGCACGCTACGACGGCTATGATGCACTTCGCATGAGGATTTCACTTTGCAGCAAGCTATCATAATTGTCACAAGCTAGCATGGAAACATCAAAACAAACCATGGATAACAAATTTACGTCAAAAGACAACCGCTGTCTCACTTTTCACGTGAGATGCAAATGCAAAAAAAGGTGGTCGATACTGTGCATTCCTTAAAGTATGTGCTGATACCAAGCATCGAGAGCAAATCAAAACCACAGCGAGGATGAGGGGTGTAGTCATGTTGCCTGAAATTGTCACGCTGGCTTCTGGGGCGACAACAATCTTTTCTATTTTTTTCAGAAGTTTTCGACGCGACAAGTGATGGCGAAGGATGAGCCTCCGTGACATCAAATTCTGTTGTTGAAAATCGAGTGCATGCACTTAAACCTTAACACAAGCAGAAAGTTTTTTAAGTTGTGCTAAAGTAAATAAAGATGTTTCCCGCTTTCACGTAAAAGAAAGACATTTGAAGTTGAGAACCAACTCGTATAACGTTGTGTGTACTAGAAGAAAACATAATTGAAATAATTGGCCAGTCACAGGCAGACAAGTGCTGAAAATGAGTGGGCTACACGCTAAGGCTCTCATTTTCCGCCAATGCTATTAGGCTACGGCGGCGCACATAACCAGAAGCCATTGTAAACGGACCAGAAGTGTATAACCAGAAGCATCTTTGTTAACAGTGAAATCGATATATGTCTGCTTAGGTCCCATAGCTGTGTGAGTTTCTAGCATGTATTTTTGTTTGCTGCCGCTTTTTGTAGACTGATTTTTAGGTTATAACCAGCATATTGTTTTATAAGAATCAAGTTGGCATGATATTTTGCATATGACAATTTCAGTAGACATTACTGTGGATTTACTTGCAAAATTTGCATTTACCATTTCTTTGAATCCTAGTGTAAAAAAAGTGCGGAAATTATGTATGTGGGTACATACGTTAGCATGTCGTGCCAGTCACATCTATCATTATTCTTGCTGCATTTAAACGTGTACCTTGAATCAACTTTTTGGCTTCATTTACATGTACATTATAGGTGAATCATTAGCTAGTGCTGAGCAGTGCTTATCATAAACTGAGAATACTGTGGTAATTTGCCACATTTCTTCTGGAAAACTTCTTTTTTCTAGCAAATTTGGCAGTGAGATTGTATGAAGTTAAACTACTTTCTTAACTCATTCCAGCATCAGCGATCACAGTGACAAAAATTTCATGCCAGTACTCAACCTGGCCCCAGTGTTTGGGCCATCAGTGCTTTACAAGATAGTTGAAGACGTTGAAAACGAGACACCAGCCAACTCTAGCTTTGAGGAGAACAATGCTTCTATGGACGTTGTTGCCGACCTAATTTCCGGCTACACCTGGTTCTTTGAGGTACAGTTATACTCCTTTAATATTTTAACCCTTTGCTATATACAGGCTAGAATATGTGTGATTGAGGTTCAACAAAGCTTCTCTCTGCCAGTCACGGGAGCATGCATCAATTCATCAGGTTGAATTCTAGTTCACGCAGTTTGAAAAAACTGTTGCCATTCTGGCTTTCTTTTTATTGTGGCTCTTATGTGCAAGCATAGGCATATCGCATGTATGCTTGAATAAGCATGTTTTTGACACATATCCGGATCGGGTGCATGAGCCCTGTCAACAAATCATGCAGCAGATATTTACTTTTTGTTCATTCCTGTGGTGTCTTATTACAGTTGGCACTCTACATGTTCTGGTCTTTGTAGCTCTTCTCTTCTTCCTATTATTACATCCTACTCCCCACCCTAAAGGCGCTGAGCCGTGTCGCCACAACGAAGGGCAGAAAATAGCATCCGTCTTACTTCTTCCTCTTTCATTGACCTTTCTCCCTCTCCCCCTCTGTGGTATGTACTATACCAGATAAAACACAAGAGGCACAGTATCACAGTATAAATTTGGGAAGATACATATATAACATCTCTACCTGCCCTAATTGCATGAATTTTAAGTAGTGTGGTAGTTAGGGCTTTTTCTACAATTTCGTCAATGTTTTGTGATAGATAAAATTCATTTGCACAAAAGCAGTTTTTATTCATCTGCATACAATCATTGGATCTGTAAGGTTTCCGAGTGGTGTTAGTTAACTGCAATTTTTGGTCCTTCTTGTAGTGAGTAATTCACGCATGCGTATGGGTAAACGATCAGAGGATACTGAGTGGTCATTCAACGAGGCATATGACACTGTGCTTCATACTTAAATCTGACTGTCTTGTGTATGTTGAAGTCATCTTTACTTTCTAGGTGGATCCTGCCGAGATGGAGAAAGAGAAACGAATTCAGGCAGCCATGGATCTTCTTAGAGAAGCTAAAATCGCTCAGGTATGTTAATGTTGTTCTTTTCTCATTTATCTCTCTCTTATATTGAGTCATAATTTTTCGAACAACTTTCAAGCAACTTGTTATTCTTTCTTTCTTACTCAGAGACCAGCGGGCGACATTCTAGTCGGTGTGTACGTCTACAGCAAAGACTGGGGTCATTGCATCAATGTCAAGGTGAGTGTGCGCGTGTTGTGCTTATGCTATAACTATAGTATTTAGCACCCGAGAGAGAACGCACCAGTGCTAATTATGTTTATCTTTCACTCACTATCTTTCAGCTCTCTCCAGCCATGACAGCAGGTGCATTGTGCAAACACACCATGCAGCAGTTGAATATAAAGGAGCCCATTAATAAAATGGCTGTTTTTGAAGTTGTCTGTGATCAAGATCTGGGTTAGTAGACAAGTTTAATCCACTCTTGAATAGCAACACCACAAAATATCTCCTGGTTTCTGTTGCTAACATACACCCACTCTGGTAGTGTAGTATTTTTCATTTTGCTTTGCCTGTCTTAGTCTAGTTCAGCCACCATTTTCATGCTGGGCGTGTTAATGGGGCTACTGTTCCTTGTGTTATAAAACACACCACATTGTCTTGGCGGTAGATCGTGGGTTCCATTCCTAGCTATGGGAATTGAATTTCGCTGGTACTGGTTTGCAAAAATGCTTGTGTACCTAGCAATGGAACACAGGGCTTTTGTGCCACTGCCTGGTAATTCTTTTTAGTTTTGTTTCACTTAACCATCTGACACAAGTACGAAGCAACCTGTAACTGTAAGCAACCTGCACATTTGGTTGCAAACAACCTGCACATTTTCATAAGCCCTTAATGCTTACATAACATAAAACCTTCCACTGTGTGATTTATCGAGCCCATGTGTTGTTTTGAGGCAATAAATTCACAAAAAACTGTATGTGTTGAGACCACTAATGTATACATTATGAGCACTAATTTGTTGTAATACCAGGTCACTTATTTTGCCACACAGCACTGTTTGTGTGAAAAAGTAATGATTAAAATGCCCGCAATACAATACCTACATTGCCCTCGCAGAGTCTTTCCACGATTATGAATATTTCCCTCATTCATAGTATTGCTTGGTTTTTCCAGAACGACCTTTGCATCATAGCGAGCCCGTCCTTTCAGTCGTCGTTCGCTGGGCCAACTGGGATGCATCGTTCGCAAAGTCCAATTACCTTTGCATCAAGAACAACTATGTCTATGACGAAATAGCACCCCTCGTATCGGTAAGCACTGCACACTATCCGCTGTGTGTAATTACATTTTATAAGGTGGTCTTGCTTTAACGGCAGTGCTGGCTTCATTGCGTTTCAGAATCGTCAGCCACTGTCTGTGTTCAGCGAGCTTCGCTATGCCGAGGCCCGTCAGAAGAGCTTCAAGAAATCTGTGCTTGAGTTTACAGGTGGCAAGATAACGCAGTACAAAGATTCAAAGGTTGGTGCTCCGCTATCTTTATGGTGCTTGTGTGGGCAGTTTCTGCAGATTGTGGCCCCCACTGTGTGTTTGCATTGGCCCCTCTGATAAGCTGCTCTGTTTGCTCTGATAAGCAGGGGCCTGTTTGTTGCTAATGGTCTATGCACATTAATGATGCTTGTGCAAGATGATAAAAATGCATTGTATGTGTGATCGGCCTCGGCATGCTTTGGGCCAATTCTCCCATATGCTATGCATATGACTGGTGGCTTATGTTCTACTGAAGCAAGCAGCCTCGCCTCTCATAACTGCCTGCAGTAACTGCAAATTAGGTACAGTAAAAGCTTGCTAATTCAAACTCGAAGGGCACCGTGAAACTGCCCGAATTGAGCAGAGCTTGAATTGGCAGGCGGGCGCTAGAATGAATGGACATAGCCCCACACTACGCGGGCAGAACCCAAAGAAGCCAACTCTAGACTCGCTATCACGAATTAGGCGATACTACACATTTGTGGCTGGTGATTTCGTAAATTAGATTCATGAAGCTGTAACTTCAAACAAAATTAATTGATCAGTGAGTTATATGCCAAAATTATGTGGCAACATGCATTCATGTGAGAAGTGAGCCTTAATGTCGAAATATTGTGGAAAAACTATTTAGTTTATTCTCCAAAAACATTATTTACGTCAGTTAACACAATAAAAAATTATCAGTAATTTGCGTTTGCATGTATTTCTCCTGTTGCGACTCTGTGAGCATCGTTTGTTGATTGCCCATGGAATTCAGTGCAGTGTCTGACATCTCATCTGCTCAGAAATGCTGCTGTTTTATTGTTTTGCATCTCTAACAAATTAGTTTTGATTCGGTTTTGTAACGCATTGTCGGAGGAGCGTTGAAAGCTAGGAATTTTGCTGTTCAAATTAACCATTGTGGGTACCTAGACGTTCAAGTTATCGGCAGTTTTCCTCCATAATAGACAGAGCAGTGCTGGGACCATAGCTTCGGTTCGAGTTAGCCAAGTCCAAATTAACAAGCTTTTGCTGTATATATTTTTTTACTGTGCTTTGTATCAACATACGGTGAAAGTTTGATGTAAATTACAGACTTATCAAGTAGTTACATGTTATTTACGAATTGATTTCCCAGCTGTCAGCATTGACAAACATATGAAAGAAGGTACTGACTAAATGAGCGGTCTTACCGCTATTGGGATTACCTCTGGAAATGTATAATGCATAACATAAGTGTTCGCTTACATAGCTCTTGAAAAAAGTATTTCACTCAGATTGTAGTGTAGCTATGTGCAATACTAATGTGGAATATGGAACAACTGGCTCTAATATAATTGCTTTTGTACTTGACTTTGTACTTGACTTTGTACTTGACTTGCCTCCCTGTTAATCTTTCAGGTAACAAAACTCCGGTTAAACGAAACACATTTTCCTGGTCCCCTAAGATTTTGTTTTACATGAGTCTGCTGTACTTATCATATTGTAGTTTGTCAGTTTATCACTTTTTATTGCATAATAACAAGTAAGAGTAACTTGTTTTCATTAAAATAGATTAGCCATTGCTGCTGCTCTGTCTTGAGAAATTTTTGCAGGTACCGCAACATTATATATTGCAATACTTTTATGAGATCACTTAAGTAGAGAGCCTCTTAACAGGAGACTCGGCTTTCCACTTTAGTGTTGGTAATCAAAACAGCTCACTGTAAAAGAAACTGTTTGTTACTAAAGAAGCTTTACACTCAAAGAATATTATGGAGACCCAGTGTAGCTTGTGCTACAGCTTTTGCAAATGCAACATGAATAAAAGTAGTGTGTTTCTGTTGCCCGCTGTGGTAGATTAAGGGCTAAATAGTTGAGCTTATAAACTCAAGAGTGTGGGTTCGACTCGCACGTGCAGCAGCCTCATTTCTAGGGTGTTGCGATGGCATTTAATTCTGATGCTAAGAACCCATTCTCGTCTGTTTTCTCCATGTTTGTGTATTCAGTTTTTTTTGCCAAATATAGTTGTAAGGGATACTTAGTGTAAAGTGCAAGATAAAGGACCCTATCTAGTCAAAATTATTCCACAGTCCCACACTCCACCATGCCTTATAATCAAGCCATGGTTTCTGCGAGTAAAATCCTGGAATGTAATATTTGAGAGAATGCTACAACTAAACACTCTCTTCGTGGTGGTAGAAAATGGAAGTACCAATGCTGTGGATGTTTTGCACTGTGTTCCTGATTGTCAATGCATGTGCTTGCAGGCTAGTCAGCTTCTGAACCAGTGGAACATTGAGGATGTCCTCTGGTTTATGGGGTGTGAATCACGGCGGAGCCCACCTTCCAAGTTGGTTTGCATTTTTGTACTCTGTGTAGCGATTTTCCTGTCATTTTGCTACACTGTCATGCTGAGAAAGTTCGGATATTTTTACATTTGATAACAGTGTTTCTAAGCTGAGCACTTCTTTTTATCTCAGTCAACTTAGCCAGTTTGTGGAAAATTTCTTATGGCTAATTTTTACTTGACACTTATCGACGTAGGTGATTACTGGGTGTTGTATTAGGTATCATCATTATCGTGGTCTCTTTTTGAAGGATTGGTTGCTAGCACTGCTGCCGCCGGCACCTGAAATTGAGGGCCTCAGCCCAAGCCCAACATTTCCTGTGCACTCACCATTGACATTTTGTATGTCTGAATTATGAACAAAGTACAATCTTGTAGGGATCTTCCAGTCTATATACTTTAGCTTACCATTGTACAAAGCTAGTTTCATAACAACCTATAATGCGAAATACTAGCTCCTGTGCTTGCATATGCCCAACAAAAGTTGAATGCTAAAGAACTGTGGTATTGATACCTTCTACAGTAGACTGATGTTGCATTCCTAAAAGCGCATACCGTATTGAACATGCATATAATAAATTACCATGTTGCAATCTCATTTGTTCTTTTAGCATACCGGGGGGGGGGGGGAAAGTTATGCTCCTTTCAGTATGTTCCAGCACCAAATCTTGTCAGAGATTTGGTGCTGGAACTTCTCAAAGTGCAATTACTTGTTCAGTCTCTTATTTATGTAACTTTAATTTTTGTAGGTGGAATTTTACATTTGTGATGCGTCAGGGAGACATAAAGAGGCAAGTAATAAATTTATCTGATTTTACTTGATACTTTGTCCCTCTTATTTTTCTCTGTACTAGCACAGTCATGCTACAGTGCCATTGTGTTCAATTTTATTAAGCTTTGGTCATCTTATTGAAGGGCTAAGGGTCCTGCATGAAATTTCGGAACCTGTAGTTTTTTGCAGTGTTCTAGGGAATATTTCCGAGGTTGAAAGAAAAGTTTGCGCCATTAGACTAAGATTTTCCCGGGGCATTTTCTTCTGTGGTTCAGTGCCATTTTCAGACTTTCGAAGTGCTCCTGTCTTCTCAAAATTCAAGTGTACACTCTATGGAAACATAGGTACAGAGTCCACTCCTGTACTTTGTACCGCTACCTTCAACCTCTCTTAAGTGCTCTAAAGCTTATACAAAAAAAAAATAATTATAAAACGCATGTTTCATAAAAAGAAACAAAACACCACTGTTGCTCATTGTATCTGTCGGCAAAGCTTTTGATCTGCAAAACTCATCTCTAGTAGACTTATCAAGGCATATCAACCTGATTAACGATTCACTTAAGCATAAATTCTTATCTTGAACCTTGTGGATTGTACGGTAGCTGTGCTACAAGGTTAAAGCAGATGCTGCACTTCTCTACAGCAATTTTTCTGCGGTCTTTCTCAAGTGGATGCTAAAATAAACCAAAAAAATTATTGCATCTGTATGAGCAAGTCATGCTTCTACTACAGTCGAATCCTGCTTCAACGAAATTTTTGCTGCAATGAAAGACTCTCAGTTCCTCGTCCGCAGTCCACAGGAGTCAATGCATAAATATTCTCACCACAACAAACACTTTTTCTTCTGTCAATTTTCAACTAAATTTGATTATGCAATTCCAGGTCGTGCAGTAACCACAATGTTGAAAATTTTGATGCACTTTCCTCCTTCGCGATCTACGAAGTCTAAAGTGTGCCTTGGCACCACCAGATATCGCCGCTGTTTACTAAGCATGGGGGCCGCCGTTGTTCGATAACGATGGCAACGGGACTGCCCAGCTTTTGCTGTTGGCTTGCTTTTGAGCCACAGACAATCTAAAGCTGAAGCTCAGTCGCTCAGTTCATAGAGTTTTCTACACACTGGTGCTGGGTGCAATCACAGCACGATGCCTTTTCCGACGCCAATGCTTTTGGTTCTTTTCGTGCTAGGCCAATGTGGTCACTGGTCAGAAGAGCTGTTCGTCCAAATTATCCCCAAAATCGGCCATCCGCGACTAGTGGATGATAAGTATAGCATAGAATTATGCATAAGTCACCGCTCCCCTCCTCTCGGCGTTGTAGGATACACTTTGATGGCGTACAGCTGCTAGTGTTACCGTGTTAGAGCAACTGCTAGCTCTGTTCATGAAAGCTGTTGTGGCCATTGTTTCAGCGTGCTTTTCAACGTGGCGTCACAGTGAGTGTGTGAGAATAGAGTCATGGCACTGGTGGAAAAGAAGAGGAAGCAGCTGACACTTTCTTAATTTAGAAAATGAAAGTTCCTTTGTTATGCTAACTTAGGTCACATATGTTTTTCTCGATTTAGCAACAACAAAATTTTTCCCATGCCCCGTAAATTTTGTTGTAGCGAGGTTGGACTGTATCTGCCTAACACAACACACTTGCCACGAAAAAAAACTTAGTCAGCCAGAAATCATCAAAAGGATTACTTCAACTAGCAACACTTAACCTTGGCATACATTACGGCAGTGTCCATTATGGCCAATTCAATTCTTTATCTGTTCATATCACTTCCATAGCATTCTGAATGATCCAAATGTGTCATGACACATCTAAGTCTTCAAAACTGTGCTGGTTTCTGTGTCCCTATCATCTCTGTTTTTGTGTGTGTGCACTAAAGCTTCAGTATGTGTCATGACAGTCTCATCGAGCTAATGTAGCATAAATAAAAAAGTATCTTGAAGTCTGTCATGTCACGCTGACACACTGGCAATGAGATTTCAGCATGAAATTCAGAAAATGGAACTTGAATGGGAACAGTATTTTCAGTGAATGATTTATCAATTTTGAAGCGATTTAATGTTCAGCATACTTTTGCAAATGCAGAATTTAAGAAAGTTGCTGAACCAGCTCCTCATACTACAATATGCCCATTCCGGACGTACTTGTGTCTGTTGGGATTTAAGAACCGTTTGCAGAAACAGATGTGCCCATTCTTTCTCTCGATTTTCTTGTAGGACCAGGGACCGTCCATTTTTTGGCAACTGTGTGAGCCTAGCCACTCAAGAAGAATTTGAAAAGTGGCTCGCAGCAATGCTAAACGCCGAGTTCCCAAAAGGTATTTTCCCCCCTGCTCCGGAGCCTATTCCTGACCTGCTTTCCTGATCGGCTCTGAGGGAGAAGCGAGTTCACTTCAATCTTTTTCTCGGCATCTGGCTCCTTTTCTAAGTCCTAGCCCATGCATGTGTGTTGAATCTCTTTGCTTTTATCGGTTGTTACTGGTTCTGCTGCTGTGGGCAGCAAAAGTTTGCGGGATGATAGAATACCAGTCAAACCACATTGTTGAGAGTCTTGTAACTGGAGGCTGAATTACATGTTTTGGCTGCCATCACTTTCATGCAGTTGCATTTGCAGCTTCCCTACAAGGTGCTCTGCTGAGGCTTTGAAGACTGCAGAGCCACATTTTGAGCAAAAGGCCATTTTTAAATTTATTCCTCTTTATACAATAATGGACTTGCCACTGCAATGTGACCAAGTTATATATCCATCGTGGCTCGCGTGTTCATGCATCCACCTTAGTATCATGCACCTTGCATCTGTTCCAGACGCTAGAAAATGTTTCTTAAAAGCAGTGAGCAAAAATATCGCCAAGGAAGAGATGGGAATGTTTAACTGCTAAGTAAGATTCACCGTGAAAAGTTTTGTGTGCAGTATGGTGAGCTGGTAACTGGGCAGCCCGTAAACTTCTGCAGTGCCTTGTGCACATCTTTTTCTCCAGATGCCACTGTTGCTGTTGTGGTGTGCTGGTTGTTAATTGTGTGTTTTTTTTATCCTATACTGCTGACATAGTAGTAATATGCGCACACTTGCAATGTCTGTAGTATGTAAGTGTGGTTGTTGTTTTGTATAGTTGCATCTCATCCACAGTTATATGTAGCTTCGTTAAGCATGTGAAGCTGTACTCGAGAAACTATTTTAAGTGTGGTTATGTTTTATACAACGAATTCATCTTACTCTCCTTTTCTTTTTTTTTGACATTTCTCAAGGCGAAGGCACGTTGATGATGCTGAGAGTTTCACAGGGTACTGCTTTGAGCTAAGGGTGGGGCAGAGAAGACATAAGAAAGGGTTGGCTGTCACTACTGTGTGAAAAGCCACTCATGGTTAGTGAAGCTTACGTTGTGGATTTCAATCAATCGTCAGTCTAGGCCTGCCATGTACGTCTTTTCTAGCTAACTCAAACCTCATTATAACAAAGTTGCATCCTACACAAAAATGAGTTTGTTATATTTGCTAATTCATTATAAAGTTATATTCCTAACACTACATCTATTGCAAGACTATTCTTTATGCACCTCATTGTGACTGATATTTCGTTATATCTGGATTCATTATATCAAGGTTTGAGTGCATATCTGACTTGCCGAAATGACAACTGTTTTTTGTTCCAGTAGTTTGAACTGTTCTCTATGATGTGTTCCGACTGGACCATATGGTGCTGCACGGTGCTTTAATCGTATTGCATTGATCAGCAATGTACCGTATAATGTGGAATATAGGTCGTCCCCCTTTACCTTCATCAGCAAAAAAAAAAAAAAAACTGCCGAAATGTTCACTGATTCGCTTTATTCAGTCCTCTGAAACTGTCGGAGCTCTCCTCCGAGGACGACTGCTTTTCACTAACCGCTTCCCACAACATGTTGCCCTAGGTGCCGTCGAGAGCATTGCTGATGCAGCTGTTTGATGCACCACTATTTCTTCAGGCAGAGACCTCCATGCCTCGGTGACCCTACCACATACTGTTGCGAGAGGTGGCCTGCGCAGCCAGCCTGTCGGGGTCCGCGGGTTGTTTCCAGCCATTTATTCAGTGTACCGCACACGCACATGGTCCTTAAAAGGCTTGTTAAGGACGACGTCAAGCAGTTGCAGTGTTGACATCATCCCTCCGGGAATGACGGCAAGATCAGTCTTCCCATCACGAAGTCTCTCTTTCACGGATGCCGTCAAATGCTCCCGAAATGCATCTAACACGAGCATGTTCCGGTGCTGCAGGAGTGCTCCGGACCGCCGATTCCACACTGTGCAGATCCACTTGCGCATTAAGGCCTCGTGTATGTGCCCCTTTTCGTGCACGCGGACGACATCCCGCAAGAAAGTCTCCTTCGGCGGCGTCTTCCGCTTAAAGATGATGAACGGGGGCAACTTTGTACCGTCAGCCATGCAGGAAAGCATAACAATGAAGCGCAAATGCTCGCTTTTGGTCGACAAACGCTTCACTTCTTTTGCTCCGCGTTCGCAGTCTGTTGTGGACAACAAAAGGGCGAACCACACTGGCATTTCATAGGCGTTGCCGATCTGGCCAACCATGTAGCCATGCTGCCGCCGGAGGCTTTTCACGTAGAGTTGAAACTCTATCAACTTGTCCTCGTACATCTCAGGCAGCTTCTGACAGATTGACGTGCACTGTCGAAAGGCAAATCCTTTGCATCGCATGAAGCGGCGGACCCAATAAATGGACCCCTTGAAATCTTCACTCGACAGACGGGCTTGACGGGCGAGTTGACGGCTTTTGTGCGAATGAGCTCTGCATTCACTGGCAGGGACTTAGCACGATACACGCGGACGAAATCCGCCACTTTGTATTCGAGTTCTGGGTGCATAACTCAGTGACCGCGAAATGACGTCTTAGGCGCGTTACATACCGACAGTTTGGATTTTTGCTTGGGCCAGTACCTGACTCTTTTCTCGGACCCTCCAAACTTCCGCTGTGCCGCCATGTCGTCATTCGCTTCTGAATTCAATAACTTTTCTCTTAAACGTGGCGGTGAACTGGGGCCGCGTTCCGGTACTCGTAGCTGGCTGCAGAGCGAGGTCGCCACTCGCTAGGAACACTGAATGAACAAGAAAAGAAAAACGGGGCCGGAAAAAAACGCATCAAGTGTCGGCCCATGGAGGAAATGTCGATGCTGATGCCTAAGAAGCATGCAACGTTCCCTGTTGCCAAGACGATCACTTGGTTTGTGCCAAGGGCGGGTACATAGGTCGAGGGGGGACTTTTTAGTGACGCAGCAAAATGGCGTAGGAAAAAACGCATCTGCGAGCATTTCTTATTAGCGCGAAATGAACTTATTCGTGCAAGATGTCGGTCGCGTGCGTCCTGATCTTCAATTTGGTCCTGGTGTATGGCTGGTTTTCGACGAGGTCGGTCCTCAGTTGATAGCATTATTGACTTAGTGACCTGTGTTCAGCGTCAGAAAGCTCAAAAGCGGCTGTCGGTAGCTCTGTTCTTAGACGTGAAGGGTGCCTATGACAACGTGACCCACGAGGCTGTTCTCAATGCTCTTGAAGCAGCTGAACTTGGAGGTCGTGTCTTTTGATGGGTAAGAAGCTACCTCACAAAGAGATCCATGTTCGTTTTAACTGAAGATGGGTCTACGAATAAGTATTTCACAAGTCGTGGGTTGCCACAAGGCGGTGTTTTGAGTCCAACACTTTTCAACCTGGTTCTTGTGGGGCTCACCGAAATGCTGCCACAGACGGCTTATATCTCTCTCTACGCTGGCGATATCTGCATTTGGGCGTCCGGCGTGACACGGCCTCAAGTGCGCGCAAGAATACAGAAAGCGGCAACAATGACATCGACATACCTTCGCCAGCAAGGTTTGACTATCGGCACAGAAAAATGCGCAGCGATGGCGTTTACACGCAAACCGATGTCTTTCTACTCATTGTGCATCGATGGCAGATCAATCCCGTATAAGAGCACTCATAGATTCTTAGGCGTCATCGTAGATCGTGACCTAACCTGGAGCCCGCATATCTCATAGCTGAAGAAAAAGCTCATTGGCATTGAGAATCTATTCAAGTTCGTCGCCGAAAAATCATGGGGCCCATTTGTGCACTCCATGTTGCAGCTTTACACAGCCCTCTTTCTCGGAACTCTCCGGTACAGCCTTCCTGTCCTGTCCAACACATGCAAGACTAACATCTGTGCACTGCAAAGCGTACAAGCCCAAGCACTTCGGACATGCCTTGGCCTTCCAAGATGCTCATCGACAGTGTCCACTATTGTTATTGCACAAGAACAACAGGTCACAACGCACATCATCGTCGAGATGCTGAGAGCGCATATTCGGCATTTATCACGGCTACCGTCACATCATTTAGCGTGTTTGACAGCTCGGAGGTCCCATTCTTCGTACTGCAGTATCGTGACAAAACATCAAAACGTACTACCGCCTGGCTTCAAACTTGCGATGCATCCAGCAACGGCGCCATGGAGTCTTCGTCAACCTGACGTGCGCTTATCAGTTCCTGGAATCTTTAAGAAGGCATGCATGTCAATGCTAGCCTTGAAGCAATTGACTTTGCGTCTGTTGGACGAAAGGTACTTTGACCGCATACATGTTTACACCGATGGCTCCACTAATTCACACAGCTCCACAGGAGCAGTGGTTGTTACATCTGAAAATGTGTTGCTTCAGTACAAGTTTTCTCACACCACGACGTCGACAGCAGCAGAGCTTGCAGCACTTCAAGGTGCAGTAAAGTACATTCTTCGCCAGCAACCAAATCAATGGGCCATCTTTTGCGACTCCAGGTCAGCCTTACAGTCACTATGGTTTGTTATGCAGCACGGGTTACATGAACAATCAGTATATCAGATAAGGCACGACTACCACGAAGCGCTCACAGAAGGTCACGATATTGTATTTCAGTGGTTGCCGAGTCATTGTGGAATCGTTGGCAATGACCGCGCGGATGAAGCTGCTCGATCGGCTCATGACCAAGACCAGCACACGCCCATACCACTCTTGAGAACGGGTCCTGCAAGGCTGCTACAATCACTTGCTCGCCGTATATCTCTCCTACAATGGAATACGCAGGGTTTCTCCAACACGCACCTGTATTCGATCGATCCAAACTTGCAACTTCGTTTGCCATCCGGGCTTCCACGATGCGCTGAAACTTTACTGTGTCGCATGAGGTTGGGCGTGGCATTTACGAATTCGTACTCTCGTCTCCTTGGAATGGCGAGCACTTCAGCATGCAACATCTGCGCCTGCGAGGAAACGCTTGAGCACATTCTATGTCATTGCCCAGCATACCAGACCGAAAGACGTATTATGGAAGCCAAGCTCTGTCAGCTGGATTCACGGCCGCTTACAGAAGAAAAGATCCTGGGACCTTGGCCGACGGCTTCCGATACGCGCAAAGCCACGAAAGCCCTCTTGTACCTTTTTAAGGACCACCAAACTTCACCACCGCTTGTGAAAGAACTGTGCGAGGCCGTGCTGTGTAGTCTCGAGCTGACTATTTATGCTTCTCTTTCTTACTCCTCTTCTTTTCTGTCTCTCCGTTCTATTATTCTCCTTTTCCCCCACCCCAAGTGTAGGGTAGCCAACCGAGCCAAGCTTGGTTAACCTCCCTGCCTTTCCTCTCTATTTATCTCTCTCTCTCTCTTTTAGTGAAATTTTTTTTTAATCTCGACCTATATTCCACGCTATACAGTAATCCACATCTGGAGGCCTGATGAGGATCAATATTGATTGTGGCAATATTGTTGTGCATGGCCTCAAATTAAGCACAGCCTTTGTCTTCAGTTCTGTGAGCTGAAGCTTCAGTGTTTTTAGATCTCCATTTACTTCTATATTGCATAGACACTCATGTTGCTCGATCTGTTGCACATTTAGAGCAATAATGTGCTTTGTACCAAAGTAGTATACACGTTCTGACCATAGGCTGTTTAGTGTGGCTTATTGAACTGTCTTTATCTTCCGCATTGTGCAGTTTTTAGCGTTGAAACTATTTCAGTTTCAGTAGTCTTTGGTGCTGCCATCTGAACGTTACTTCCAGCACCAGCATGGTTTCAAACATTGGGATCAGAAAAAGGAATCTAGCATTACTGGTGCATGTCCAGTAGAACTTTATACATTTCTTAGCGACATATTTGAGCTGCGAAATAGCACAATGACAGACAAAAAACACACAATGACAGGACTTTGTCGAGAGGGCTTTTTTTGCTGTGTTTGTATTATTTTGCCACTCAAATATGCCATTAAGCAAATGCCAACTAGGCCAACAAGCAGTTTTGTTAAAATTTTGTACAATCTGAGAGAAATGTATTACCTTGTATCTGTGGTACAATCATATTTGTGCAAATGCTGCAAGACAGTATCCTTTTGATACCTGACGTTCCATTCGAGAACTGTTTTTCAAGTCTGTTCCCATAGCCAAATGCTATTTTGCAATCGTGAAACTCCCATTTTTTGTTGCTTATCACGGTTACGTGGTAGAGGCAGGACCTTTACATATGTGAAAGAAAAATGGTCTTCACAAGTTCCCTATCATAAAAATTCTTTTTATTGGTGCAAACACGAAGGTTAAAATGTGAATGTCACGAATTCGGATGTTAGTGCTGCATCATAAATTTTTTAGACAACTTGTGGTATTCAAGCACTTTACGGGCACTTTCCATTTTCTGTGACGATGCAGCTGTGTGCACCAAGATTTGTGTCAATTTTTTGCAAATTATGACTGCAATAATTTGTTTAGATCACTTTCATAAATGTGCAAATGTGTCAGACTTCATGTCCGGGATAATTACATGAAGTAATGGCTGCCAAATAAGTTTTCAAAAGCACTAACGGCAATGCACTTATTCGTGTACTCGGAAATCGAAAACATTGTGTACACAAACATTATTACACATTATAGTTAAAATGAAAGGCACATATCAGCATTTATGTTAAATATTTCATTTGCTCGTTTGTATGGAACATTTCAAGTTTCACAGACTCAATCGCATAGTATCAAGAATGTTCCAAGACAAAGTCATCACAAGCGTCCGCATTGCAACACTCAATATACAGGGTTCTTGTTTTCTAAAGCAGGCTTTGAAAGTGAATTGCTCTCTTGAACATAAGCTTATTTAATGACTTTTATATGGCTGCAGCCAGTTCAGAGAACAGAAAATCGTGTAGATGAATTTTAAGTTCTGTGAATACGTAAATTAACTAATGCTAACTTTTAACTAACACTCGGTAATGACATGGTTGAACATGTCAATGTAAACGGGGCAGTGCCAATAACCTGAAGTTGATGGTGATGCCATGCGAACAAATATAAGGTATGTACAGCTATACATTTTACACTTTTTTATTTACGCACATCGCTGCCATTGTGCCCGTGCATGTTTTACAACTGACCAAATGTTGCATTTAATGTATAGTGAATTTTTCTGTTTGAAGGGCTTTGCAGCGGCAACTATGAAACACTTGTGCCATGGTGCGGTTGTCATGTTACTCTCTGTGGATCAAGTGCCTCATGTAAAGCTCATCTTTCCTTCTCTCCCTCTTTCAAAGTATTTTGTATTGTTTTATGGACCTGTTGTACTCGTTGGGTTAAATAAATGTTTGTTGCACCAGGCTTGGCTGTGTTTGTCTGCGTGTTGAAGACTGTGCAAAGTAAGATTCCATGGCTGATTATGATTGTTACTTAGGTGTTTGCGTGATAGACTCATTAACTTCTCTTTTATTCTTATCTTCAGTTACAGATCTGCAATTTCCGATTTTCTGGATGAACTGAAGATGTTCTCTGCACATGTCCCAGCTTTATGGTGGTTGTTAAATAAAAGAAGTAATTAACAACTTGCCAGTGTAAGATTTTATAGGCAGTTGTGCAGTCCACCATTTCGAGACTACTCTTGTCAAATAACTTGCTGCTGACACTCTATTCCAGATTACTAGTACTACAAAATTTCTAATAGACTATCAAATTAATCGCTGGTTTTGATTATGCTGGTTGCATAGTGAAACATCCCAATTAGTACCATAATTAGTTTCAAAATTACTCGATGGCCTAAGTTTCACTGCTTTCTTGGGGTTTGGAAGGCCTTGTCAGTTGGGTTTTGCCAGTGCGCATTTTTAAAGAAGGCTCTTTATGTACTGTGCCAAAGCTCATTCAAGCATACATTCCTATTTTCTATCTGAAAACCCAAGTGCAAATTCAGTCAAAGTCAATGAATTGGAAGTTATATTTATAACGATGGCTTTGTTTATGCATTGCTCGAACTAAAACCTCTGAAAATAATCTTGAATTATAATTCTTCGTGTGAAAAAGAGAAGCCTGTTTGCTTATGAGAGTAAACAATACTTAATGGGGATAAATTATGAAAACCAATGGTTTCTTAGGTAAGCTAATTACCAAAAACAGTACACCACGTCTCTGCTTTAACATCTGTTTCGATAAAAGGGGGGGCGGGCGTCTGAGAGATTGAATTCTTCAGTGCGACGAAGCCCATTGAGTTCTTTTAACGTATATCGACCAAACGTACCTGGCCGTTTATTTATAGACTTTTTTTTCGTGTTTACTTAGATTTGTCGACGTCTTCGTCATTGTTCCCCTTTGCTCTCTTTTCTTCTTTTTATCCCCCGTTTTTTTCTATCTATTCCTCCCGAAATAGTAAGCCTGGCATTTTTCCTCTGTGTCCTTGTGTATCTCTGTATGCAAATCAAATGAATAAATAAAGTCAGCACAATACCGTGACAAAATGGAGGCGCTGCGACAAACCTTTGCTCCTCTGAAGGGAAACTTGCGCACGCCTATGCCAATACAGTGGATTGGGCAAAACGGACATGAATAAAGTGCTCATGGTCGACGAACCAGAGCACCCATGATCCAACATTGTTGTATCGATAAATGTGTAGGTGTTATATGTGTTGACAGCTTTCATGGTGGCAGTTGGTTTGTATAACCGCGCCTTCATATGCTGAATTGTGATTTCTTGTGGGATACGCTCCAAAAAACGACGGCGAAGAATAGTCGACACCTCGTAACAGAACACGTGTCAGCGCGACTGCAAAGAAGAGCTCTTATGCCAACATGTTAACTCTTGAATTTAAAAAAAAAAAGGCTGATTACACCCTTTATCTTCTGTCCAAGCAATCATCGACACCTATTCAATCAAGTCAAATTTCATTTTCAAGGTACAACTAATGTTGGAGACTGTGGAGAATTAGCCAGCAGGGCCTGACGTAGTTAGGAGCCTAGTTTTTTAAGCAGTAACAAAACAAACGATGAATGCAGTTCAATAAAAAAAAAATGGAAAAGCGCGATTTCCACTCTAAGGGCAGAGAAACTATTAGAAGAATAAAATATGGAAGTATTAGGCATATTGTGCTCATAATAAGTGGTCTTCAAGATACAGTTAGTAATCAGTAGCTACATTACAGACAACTCAAAAATACTCGCAAAAAGGGCAACACTGTATTGCCACGCGCATTTATGAACTTTATTTTCACGTATTGAGGTTTCAGTCACAAAGAGCTAGCAATGCTCGGCACTGACCGCGTCGCAACGTTTGACCAGCTTCGCGATTGTTCAAGGTGGTTCTGTTGAGATTACACGCAGGACGCGAATAGTCAAGTTTATTCGAGAGCAAAGCTTCAATTGGGGCTAGTACGTGCCGCATTGTATTGCGGTCGCGCCGAGCGAAATGCACAAACGACTGACGGAAAATAGGATAAGACGAGGTGCGAAAACTTTCAACTGTTTATTTTCGCCAAAGCACCTCAAAGGTATACACGAAAATATAACAGGGGCTATATCACAATGTGCGCCTCTCGTCATCCGCCAGTCGTTTGTGCATTTCACTCAGCGCACCCAAATTACAATTTATTCGACAAGGTTCGAATGTTCCATGCCGCATGTGTAAATGCCGACGCACCTCATCGCAGATCAGGTTATCGAAGACAGTAGATTTTAAGGCGCAAGAGCGATTCAGGCCGACGAACACGAGATAAGGTTATCGACGGCTGACGCCTTATTCGCCGCTTAAGTGTACAGTGTGTATTGCTGTATTTCAAGCTTGCATTTCCAGTGCACAGGTTCGCCCAAATAAAGAGCTTCGCCTTGTCAACGTCATGACCTCGTCAACTCCACGAGGAAATAAGCACAAATTTTGCGTGGTTTACTATCATGCTCTCGGTACTTTCTGGTCATGAACAGCATGTGCATTATCTCAACAGAGAAACAGAGAGAGCCTAGTTTTCTACAAAGGAAACGAAGGGAAGGCATACTACTATGGTTCGACAAGATAGACTTTAAAGGGGCAAATTAATGTGTTATGTAGAAATTCAGGTGCGCTGCGAAGATATTTTGCTCTTCCTGTACATGCTGCACCACTAAAACGAGCATGCGTGGGTGTGTGTGAGACAAACCGACTAGCTTCCCTGAGGTAACATGGAAGCGCATCACCATCCCTTCCCCTCCTACTTTCTACCTCACCTTCTCCATGCTCTCTAGCCTGCTTAAAAAGCTTCCGAATGAACTCAGAAAAGCAATGGCCTTTAAATCCCACGGAGTAGCAGAAGAATTGCTTTAAATTTTCACACCACCGCACAGGCAATCTCTCTTCGCATGCTTCAGACGGGAACATACCCTAGCTTAGTAACCTATAGCCATTACTCCGACATTTTATTTATTTGTTTATTTATTTTTATTTATTTTCTGCCACTATCGCAGTTATTTTAACCACATGCTCTGGATGTGCCCCTTTTTACAAGAAAAAAAAATGAACAATTTTTCGAAAAATCCTTTCACTTAATGCTCACGAGTCCGGTTCTCATACAACAACTCAAGGCTGTCCAGAAGGCCCATGATGCGGCGGTGAGGCTTGGCCTCCCCGTCCCTACGTGGGAGCGGCCCGCGATCCTACCCCTATAAAACGGGGGTAGAATCCTTCAGGGCCCCAATAAAGTTTTTCATCCATCATCCATCCAACCACCCATTTGAAGTGCGACGGGCTTCTCCGCGAAGTCATATTAATTGCGGAGAAGCCAGCTTTCAAGGCGTCTGTTACTAACGTGCAGGCCTATGTGAACGTTGGTCCGCGGCGGTTGTACCACGGCCGCTGGATGAAAAAGCGCACGTTTCATCCAGCGGCCGTGGTTGTACAATGATAAATACGTTCGGCTTCTGAGCCGACAACCGCGGGTTCGATGACGGCCGTCCCAGTCGCATATCGATGGTGTTGAAATGCTAGAGGCCCGCACACTGCTCGACGTCGGTGCACAATAAAGAGCGATGGAATACGGGCGACATTTGCAGAACCCTCCGCTACGGCGTACCTCGCAGTCATATCATGTTTTCGGCACGTAAAACCCCATACATTAAAATATATAATTGCTCATTGATTGGCAAATAGCTCACGCTGTCTATCACGGTGTGTCTTGAGAAAGAAACAATGATGTCTTGTTCGCCGTAACAAACCTGTAGTAAATACCTCGTACCACCCCGTGCAAGCGATAATGACTTTCTTTCATCCATGAAATGCGTTGGCTTCGTAAAATCGAGCTTCCGCAACTGGGAGACGAGAAATATTGCCATTAGGGCAGGCCTGGTAATCTAAGATGTAGGCAAGAGATAGAAAGAGGCGGTGAGGGATTGTGCGTTGGTGGAAAGGCGGAGAACTCTGCCTGAGCAGAGAGATATTCACTATATATTAACAGGAACAAGTTACGCACAATAAATCAAGAAAAATTGAAATCCGGGAGCCTAGGCCACCAAATGTACCTAAACTTTCACCCTATTACGTCGCAGTACTTGCCTTATATGTCGTTCGTTGGCCAGGAGCTGCGTTCAGAAGAAACCGAATAAGCAGCCTAGCAGCGTGACAACCTTTTTCACGCTAAAGCACACACAGACCTCGCGACAAATCTTACGTAAGAAATAAATAATAAAGGCGCGTGCTCTTATACACCTGTGTGCAATTTTTTTCGCCTGCTATCTCACAAGGGTGGGAAAAGTTTGCCTCAGGAGTCAGGATATATGTACTACATTCCTCACTCTTGCAAATAAGAAGGTTTTGTTAATAAAAATGCCAGCTGCACTTATCGCACCACCCTAGTAGAATACACCTATGTGCATCAGCTGTTTGTTTGTTTGTTTGTTTGTTTGTTTGTTCGCTTGCTTGTTTGACAGAATTTAATCATATTACGATGAACAAATAAACGAGAGAGGGTTACCCGTGACCAAAATATACATAAAGTAAAAATGAGCAAACACGTAGCATCCTGACTGTACAATGTCAGTCAAGGCGTTCTCAGCAAAACAACTGTCATGATGGTTATTCGTGAAAGGAGGTGGTGTCACTCTCCTCATATCTGTGGTTACGACTAAAAAAAAAAAGAAGGAAACGTCAGCTTTGCAGAAATGAATTCCAACTTTTTTCCCGTGAACTAGGCGCGATGAGACGTAGATCGGAAGTTATATCAACTAGCCGAGTGGCTTAAGGATCATAAAACACTGCGTTAAAAATGCTCAAATAGAATATTTTTTTCAGTGATATTTCCGAGTAATGTGGATCAGCGCTTGCCTAAATGGAAATACATATATGGGTTCGCCGTGTTTGCTTGTTTCTTTCTTTTTTTGGAGAGGAAGAGTTTAACAGGCAGAATTACACTGAATAATTTCAAAATAATGCGTCGAGTTATTATGGCCCAGACTCCAGAATGAAGTAGGATATTCTAATTTAGATGAAATTAACATTTTGAACACAAACAAGTTTAAGGAAGAAGGTACTTCATTGAAGTTATGAGGCATCCCAATGTTCCTCAACGTTGTCAATTATAAACTAATTGTTGTCTGCCCAGGCAGTGATCGATGTACTGTCGCCATGCATTCTCAAAAGTCAGGGACATACAACCATAAAAGTTTCAGGCACACAGAAAATCTAGACTCCATTTAGATTATCTTAGATATTCTAACATATTCTCCTGTAGCACGCACAATGAAGCGTTTACAGTAACATCAGCGCTACCTGTAGCGATAGTTGCAGGAAGACCTTGTGTCTGTACATTTTCTCGTTTGGATTAGCTTTCGCTCCCGAGAGCACTTTTAGATGTAGCTGAGCGAGCAGCGCATTCATGTTTTCGCAATTATAGCCAGCGGGGCCATTGAGCTCATCGCGCAGTAAGCAGTATAGTTCACTATAGCAAGCAGCAACTGAGCAGCCATACTTCTGGTGTCTCTCGTGCCCCTTCGAAGAGACTCAATTGTCGTTAATCTGGCGACCATGGAGAGAACCCTTGATGGAGTTATATGGCGCAAGAGCCATTTGATGGTCAAAGAGCGCCAGGTCATGGGAGAGAGAAACCTTGCAACACTGTAATGTACTTTAAAATGTGTACCGCGAAGTTTAATATACTTTATAGGGTGCAAGGTAAATACAAACTAGCCTACATCGATACCCTTGTTCAGTGTAATATACCATGCTTTGCGTGTGTACTGCACATAAAGCAAATATCGTCAGCGCTTCAGAAACCAACAATCCAACATACAAACTGAAACAATGGCCTTGAAGTCGGATTGTGGTGTAGACGCACGAACAGAAAAACGGCTGATACTTTACCAAACGGTGTTATTCTGGTATAACACCAAAAAATCGCAAACGCAACAACGATCCGCGTCCTATCCACACCCACTGCTCCAAGAAGTATACCAATGGCAGAATCTTTCTGGCTTTTGGCCTCGAAAGCGGCCATCCGCAATACTCACGGTGGTGTACTAAAACATGCAACTCCCCGGCGAGCCCTCGCTTCCGCAGCGAGCTGTCAGCGGGTGCATGCAACCAGCTGATCATCGCACCAAGTGCGGTGGGTGCTCGCGTTGGCTCAGCAGCCCAGGGCTGCCGAGGGGTGCCGCGGTCACCAACAAGAAGAGCAAGAAGAAAGCGATCGCTCCCGGCGGTGCCGAAAGGAAGAGCGCGGAGTAAGCACACACCGGGCCGGCCCGCCGCCGGCGTTTATTTTTAACCAGTTACGTCGGCAGAGCCCGGCTATTCTGGAACGGTCCCGCGCGAGGTCCTCCGGGATCTGCCGCCGCGGTCTCCTCCGCCATGTCACCGCGCTTCTTGCGACCGCTCGTGCAAATTTGAATCCACCGACCGGGCACGCACGCCGCCACCCGTGCCGTCGTCGACAAGCGCGTGCCACGCCTGCGGCGTCCACCCTGTCGGTCAGCGTCCACTGCACGAGGTCGCAGCAGTTCCGTCTTACGCGTCGGCGGCGTCTGCACCACCACCAAGACGCCTCTGTGGATCGACCATCGCCAGCGCTACGTCGGCCGCAGTGCGAGTCTACTGCGGTGGCCTGGCCGTTTAGACAGCCTGTCTTCCACGAAGCAGTGGCGCCGCGGGACATTGGATATGTCTGCGTTTCTTGAGGCGAGAGCACGTCGCTTGCTGTGACGGCGACGAGATCGGCCTGGTGTACCTGCTTCTGCAGGGGTGAGATAGTACGCAGAGTTCGGCGTGCCTTTTCGTATGCGGCATTGATTATGCGGGACACGCGGTCACTACGAAGACGACACCGAGTGTTGTCCCGCAGTTCTTCACTTGGATGTTCGGCGTTCGGGCGCATGCATGGGAGCCACTAGCGGAGAAGACGCTTACGACAAAGGTGAGCGTGGCGTTTATGTGGTCTTCTTGAATGCATTGATTCACGCGAAGACCTTGTGCTCGTGCAGTTGAATATGGTTTTGTTGCTTGTGCGGTTGGTTACGGTTTTGTTACTTCTGTACTGTCTAATCGCAAGTTTGCAATGGGTGGTGTGCTCTTTGTGAATGACTGGGTACATGTACGCGACGTGGTCATCCGGTGTTCATAAACGTTCAATTGCGCAGTATGAATACTAGATACCAGTCTCTCGCAACCATCGCCGTTCGCAGCACGTGTGTTCGCAGCCTTATTTGGCAATTCGGAGTTCCTTATTTCGTGACTGATCTGAATGTTCTCGTTAAGCAACACGCTTCTTTAGGCGTGCCATGTCGACGCTCGAATGCGTCTTGCATACTTGGTCGCGGTCGCTCGGCCAACATGTTTCACAAATATTATGCAGCACCCACACTGTTGCAACACTTGGAGGCGAAAATGCTGTATGCACGTGTGCTCAGATTTGGGTGCACGTGAAAGAACCTTAGGTGGTCAAAATTTCCGGAGCCCTCCACTACGGCGTCTCTCACAATCATATGGTGGTTTGGGGACGTTAAACCCCACGTATCAATCTTTGTTGCAACACTTCTGTGGTGGGCAATAAAATGATAATGCAACTCCTATGGACTGTGCGGTGCTGTCAGATTGCTCGCTAAACTGTTCGGAGGTCTGTGTTCAGTTTTTGCTCTTGATCGACCATTTTCTGGTGGTCCATGTAGCGAACAGATAAATAAATCTTGCGGTTTTCGCTACGCTTAATTCTACATTTTTTTCGGGAGATACTTCACGGAACGACAAAACACCAGACTTTATCGTTGTATATGCTTTTTTTCCTGCAGGCGGAAACTTCGGTTTTTATTGCCGCGACCGTCCGGAGATCGAAATAGCAGGTCCTGTTTTATTTGGGTAGCTCTCACTCCCGACTCTTTGCCTATTTATTCCCCTCGGACTGCCGGTGGGCGTTTGAATGCGTTATTCGTATATAACTTCCACCAACGCTCTGTTTAACAACTCCAGCGTCCACACAAACGCGAGGGAGATGGTGCTAGCCTTTGCTATAATGCAGGAGATTAGGTCACCGAACCCGACGTGTGCTGCTCCCAATGACTGCATGTTGGATTTTCCGATGTGTCCCGCGATGATTCCGCTCATATTGCTACGCTTACACTTTGCCGGAGTATCTACAAACTGCAACTATAGTTCTGATTTTTTCAGGTCATTCGCCCTTAGTCCCCCACGCTACACACACGAAGTCTTTATGCTTTCGTGGTAACTTTCAAGCAAGGAGCATCGTTTTGTTCTTTTTTGCGACAGAGCGAAGTTTCAGACTTGGGCATCTGAACAAAGCAGTCACTGCTTAGTTACATTGTTGGCTCATGTATCATCAGTTCATTGTTATGCTTCGTGACAAATCTGTGGCTGCAATTTTTCTCAATCTAGAACGGGACTTGAAGGTTTCCGGTGACACAATACAGGACTGATTTTAAATATGAGAAGGGCTTCATTGGATCTCCAATCATCTTTCGACTTCTGCATTGGCACATTTCCAATGCAGTTGCGTGAGATAATACTGGGTGTCGAACGATGGAATCGGGTGGGTGTGTGGTTTAGCTGTTGCAGGTTGCTGTGTGTAGAAGGGTTGCGCTTGGTTCCCAACATCCAAACTGCTTATATACCAACACACCTTACGCACTCGCAACCTAATATATAAGCTTCATCCCGCAGTACCCTCTTCTACCTCGTTCAAAGGGGAGCATACTTTGGCGGGCGTCCGCAAGCCACATGTGTGAACTATACGTCTCAGATGCATCGCTCTCCAGCGGCCATGTGCAAATAACTGTCATTATATGTGGCACAACGTGCACATTTTTACACTGAAAAACGAGGCGTCCTTACTGAATAGTTGAACCGTGTTTCCTTACGTGTTGGCAATGAATTCGCACGCAAATTGCCTTGAAATGACGTCATCTTGGCGGCCATGTTAGGGTATCAGCAGTACCGAAAAGGTGCATCTATTGTGGTCTATGATGGTCGCCGTTATGTTCAAGTTCTGTGGTCCTGCTGCGAGTTCTCGTACACATGCCAGCAGCCTCCCGACAGCGTTAGAGACTATATATGTAGCTTTGGAATGGCGTTCGCGAAGATAACATGACCAGTAAGTTCTAAGCGCACAATTAGGCGAGCACACACAAAAAAAAGCGTATGACACGTGTGGAGTAAACGCGTAAACACGTGTCATGTGTGTTTCTTTTTTTCCCCTTTTCGTCTGTTTATGCAGTTAGAATGTATTGATCATGTGAAACAAAAACGCCGAACTACCACAATTACAAATATAGCGTTCGTTGAGTGCGCCCGCTATTGCCGTCACTTGTACCATATATATTGTACCACGCATGCGCAGTGATAACGAACGTTAACGCAAAGCTCTGCGTTAGCGTTTTTAGGCTATTATTTTGGGTACCCACGTTAAAATACTGAATGTACGCAACGAACGCTATATTTGCGCATGCTATTCTAAAACTGTTCATTGGCAAGCTTTAGTACTGCGTACGTAACTTCCACAACCACGTTGTGTACATAATAACGCTGAAATTAAACTTAGTTGAGCGTCCACTGTAGCTGTGCGGACACGGCCTGCCAGGCATTTCCTATGCCAGGCTGCGTCCGCAAAGCTGTTGCGGACGCTCAACTAAATATGTCCATTCGCACCAAGCGCATCCTTAGAACTGCTCTTGCGCACTATATGAAAGGTAGTGTTCTTACGTACGTAGCATCGGTAAGACAAATTAAAACACTGCCATGCTTCAGTCTCTTTCATGACGTCGACGTTTTACCGGGTTTTATTCAACATTATTATTATTATCGTTGTTTCTTAAATCCCAAAAGATGCTCACAGCGACTGTGGAATGAGGCTTGCGTCCGCGGATGCCTATTTTTATTGAAATATATAGCACAGACAGGCACGATACGCCGTCAAAGTTCGAGCCACCTCCGATCTGTCCTACCATCGACTGCGCATGCAGCGGTCCACTCTTGGAGGACTCGTAGATGGCCAAAAGGGCAGTGACTCACCCACAATGCATTCGGCTTGTATACACAGCGACGACGCCAACAGGAAGCATTGTCGCGTTTTCTTTCGCAAAAGAAGTAAAAGGCAATGCTTCAGAGGCCTTGAAGAAGGTTAGGATCTACCTTTGCGTCATGGAACCGGCCTCGGCAAAGTGAAGGCTCCGTGAAGCGAGCAACGCCGATCGGTTTGCCACATGACCTCTACGATGCAGCGTATTGGTCGAGCGTGTTCGTGCATCTGCTCTGCTGTAGCTTTGCCTGCGCCGAAAACGTGTTTTGACTTTGGCCATCGCATGGTGGGCTGCACACTTTGGCTGCTGACCCGCAGGCCGCGGGATCGCATCTCGGCCACGGCGGCTGCATTTTCGATGGGGGCGAAAAAATGCTTGAGGACCGTGTGCTTAGATTTAGGTGCACGTTAAAAAAAACCAGGTGGTCAATTTTTCCACATCCCTCCAGTACGGCGTCTCTCATAATCATATGGTGGTTTTGGGACGTTAAACCTCACATATCAATCAATCTAACAACGAACTACTGCTATTTGAAACCTTGAAAGAAGAGAAGGCAGGCGCGCTTCTCTATATAAAATATTAATTGCGACAAATTTAGGGAGCCCAGGGCATAATCATAACGCTTCGCGTTCTAGAAGTACCAGTGAAGCCGTGTTGGCGCACCCGAATTCGCGTTTCCTTTTTTCTTTATTTTTTGTGTTGACTTTACAAAACACTGCGGGATTAGCTAGTGATACACTCTTGCCCAATATATTCCAGCGCTATTTTTTACGAGGACGGGACAGGGAAGTGTGTAATAAGATGGGCGCCGGCTCGACATGTAGTCAACAACATCTAGCCAGTCAACATGTACTCAGTCCAGTGGCTACGTGAATGAATTTCCTTTATGCAGTGCGCTCACGTGTTTTTTTTTTTATGCCATTTCAAGTGTCGTCCTATATTCGAATCGATTTATCACTATGCAAATACGGTAGTATATACGCCTACACTGAACTCTCCGGCAAAGCTCGACTGTTGAAAAGTTGTATCGCGCATGAATTGCTCGACCGATTGCAGTACCGATTAAACATGTGGGGCAGTCTTTACTTGAATGTCTTGGGCTAAAAATTTTCGTGAGATGATATTTCAGCCAATAACAATGCGGGACATGTCATCAGCGTAGCCGGCTGGCGGATATGATAACCCACTTACGAAAGAGAAGTTTACACTATTGTCACGTCACTTTAGAGGTCCAGGTGGAGTTTCTTGGACTGAGAGGTAAAGCAGCTGGGCTCTTGCCAGGCGCGTAGCTTTAGCGTGCCTTTTTTTTATTGTAACTTTCACATCCATGTAACAAAAAACTTCGCAAACACTTGTTTGGTCCCATAGCCTAACTGGCTAGTAGAGGGACCAGTTGTGTGACATACCTACATACTTGCGCAAGCGGTTACACAGCGACAAAGGACATCAACCTGGATACAATGTTTAAAACAGAAAAAAGCAAAAAACATATGATTGAACTATACAAAGAAACATAGCGCAGAACATAGCTACTTATAGCACAGAATAATAATAGCACTAGAATAATACTAATCATAATAATAATAATAAATATACTAAATGACTATGCAGACGTATTATTTAGAAAGTTCGCATGAAGTGCATGCTTCATGGCCAATGGAAAATTTCTAGCCTCTTTCACATCAGTCGGTATCGCATTCCATATGAGAGCGCCGTGAAATTCTATGAGCCTTCGACCGTAGGCATTTCTGGCTACTGGTAAATTAAAACAGTGATTCGCTGCAGCTCTTGTACAGCGCGCGGGTAACGTAAAGGTGCTTAATGGGAATGGGTCATCACGTTTTATTATCCCATGCACTATATCAGCAACACTGGACACGTGAACAGAGTCCAGTGGAAGTACACGCATCATTTGAAACAGTGGTTTTGCAGTATCCGTCCTGTTTGAGTGTGTAATAATCCGGACTGCCCTCTTTTGCAGGCGGCTAATACATTTCAAATGAGTTTTATATGTACTGCCCCACGATGCTATACAGTAGCTCAAGTGACTGTGCACGAATGCAAAATATAGGATGCGCAAAATTGATGCGCCAAAACATTCACGGGCTTTTAGTAGCGTGTGATACCCATATGCTAGCTTGGAGCATGTCTTTTCTATATGCGATTTCCAGTTCATGTCCGAGTCAAACATGACCCCTAAGTACTTAAACGAGGCTACTGGCTGTAGCAGTGCCGTATCTAAAACCAAGTTGAAACCTGCAAAGTCGAGTTCTTTTTTCCTAGAGTGAAAGACCATGTATTTAGACCTTGCTTGCTTGCTTGCTTGCTTGCTTGCTTGCTTGCTTGCTTGCTTGCTTGCTTGCTTGCTTGCTTAATCCTATATACTCCAGAGACGGATAGCACGTGCACTTTTTTTTTTGTGGCCTGTTCCTCTGCATAAGCACGTCACACACTACTATACAAGGTCATTATTCTCCCCTCACCGAAATACAGCATCGCCTCGATGCTAAAAAGATAGATGCAAGGGGAAAAAAGAGAACGATGATGATGATTATAATGATGATTAAAACTTTATTTTGGTCTAAACAAGGCGCATGGGAGACCCCGCGCCACCCAGCTAATCCCACGTAGAGATGTGGATACGTAAGAAAAAAAGAGAACTAAGCAGATAAGACAGCGCAAAAATATAAGCG
The DNA here is from genome assembly GCF_043290135.1 of Rhipicephalus microplus. Classification (NCBI taxonomy): domain Eukaryota; kingdom Metazoa; phylum Arthropoda; class Arachnida; order Ixodida; family Ixodidae; genus Rhipicephalus; species Rhipicephalus microplus. Next base: position 212,251,228 of record NC_134701.1, on the reverse strand, counting down.
TGATAAAATTCTAGCTCACGCAGTCAATGAAAACGTAGGTGCATAAAAAAAATGTGATAGTTTGGCCACTAGGGCGAAGGAATGAATGCGATAGCAACAACGGACGGATGCTTCGCCCCACTATCCATCATTCACTCCGTGGATATGCGGCCATTTTTTCCTTCTCTCCTCCATAATGCAGAAGTCGACGCTGTTTGATTATTTTTTTTTCTTTTAAACTGCGGCACGTGGAATGACCCATCTGCATCCCTTGCCATGTGGTGGCGTCTCACGCCTAATGTACCCCACGTTCTATTTTTTTTTTTATTCTTCTACACCATGAGTGGTACAGAAGGATGCCACTTTTTTTCGCACATCTCAAGGCCAGTTTTCAATTCGAAAGGAAATGTAAAAACATTGGTTACTGTTGATTTGTATGTGGGGTTTAAAACCCCCAAACTACCATATAACTATGAAAGACGCCGTAATCGAGGGCTCCGGAGGTTTCGACCACATGGGGTTCTTTAACGTGCACCCAAATCTGAGCACACGGATCTACAGCATTTCGCCAGTCATCAAAAATGTAGCCGTTGCAGCCGGGATTCAATCCTGCGACCTGCGGGTCAGCACCTGAGTACCTTAGCCACTAGATAACCACGGTGGAGCAGAATTGATTATTGCAAATACGCTCAAGCTGTTTCGAGATCTGCGTATCGAAAGGGGTAAATGGTGCATATGAATAGCTCGCTGTTATATCACCGGCACAAGCATGGAGAACCGCTGTGTTGGCTAGCGCGTCGGGCTACGGAGCGAGGGGTTATTAGTTCAAAGACCCAGTTTATTGCTTTCGAATTTTTATATTGATATTTTATGCCTTTTTTTACATGTGTATACATATCCGGGACATGACGGCGACGGTGACGGTAAAAATCAGCCGAGAGTGTCCATGTAATTGCTATCACAATAAAATGTTAATGAACGGCAGAAGAAATTTTGAACGCGCAAAATAAGGTTCATGCGTACGACATGAAGGTTCATGCGTACGACATGCGTACGACATGGAGCTCCGTTGTCTTCGTTGTGTTGACGACCAGAACTATACTTCGTAGTTCACGTCACTCACGCGGCGCAGTACCTTATACAGTCCAAGTAAGTACCAGCTTAGCAACTTTTCCGAGAGGAAACGGCGACAAACAGGGGTTGACACCCAAACTGAACTGTAGGGCACGTCTCGATGGCAGGTGTTGTATCGCCGTGTGTCTGCCTGTTGTAGACCGATGTGCAGCCACGCGAGCTGACGAGCTTCTTCGGCACGCACGGTGAATTATTCGCCGTCAGTTCCTAGGCATGAGCCACAAGAGAAGATGAACAATAACCCATCAGCATCTTGACAGGAAGCAAAGCGTTCAACATCGTCTGAACTTCGCGGCCGTAGGGAAGGCGGAATGGCGCGAATCTCCTGAATGGCGTTGTTGTAAGCTAACTTCGCATAATGTAATATGTGATCTCCTATTTTGTGTTGGACGTCGATGTACATGGAGATTATATCGGTGACTTTCTTATTTAGTCGCTCGGCAAAGTCAGTTGTTCGGCGGATTCTAAGCAGTCATCTTCCAATGCCTGGTATTGCTTAGCCGAAAAACCTCATCCATAATCTGCGCAGTGAACGCTGTCCGTCGGTCTATTAGCACTGTAGAGGGAGCACCATGACGCAGTACGATGCGGTACATAAATAACAACGCTACCTAAATTTGGCCCATGTACACTACAACGATTCCGGGTACGTTTCCACCGATCCATTGAGCGTAATGGAGTATCGGCATGCCGTTATCTCCCCACTCATTTTTCCATCTTTCTTTTCCCTTCCTTCAAGTGTAGGGTAGCAAGCTTTTGTTCTGGTTATTACTGAAATGAAGACAGTAAAACATGGGCGGCTATCACCATGGAATTAAGATTTCTACACAGACGTAACTGACAATTTGGAAATACTTGAATCCAACATTGGACTCTGACAAACACTGGGACCGTGCATTTCAGCTTCGTTGGTTAGCCATCTGCAGGGAGTGCTTAGGGGCTGATTTCACTTAGGCCGAAACTTGGATTTCAGATTATATATTTCACAACCGTTGGAATTAGGTGACAGTCGTCTCCTTAAGCTGGTATGTGTAATGTGGCCATCACGTGATTACGGTTAAAAGTGATACGGAAACGGTAGGAAAACAGCATAAAAAACGACAGCACGGACCCATTTCACGTTGATTGATTTCATGCGTGAGACCGATACCAAGTACGTGCAATAACTCACGTGGAAAGTCACGGTATATATGTACCTAACGGGGCTACCAATTTGGAACACTCTATAGTCTCAGAATTTCGCTAGTGTATTGACGTGTAACTAATGCGTTCGCCATTCAGTTTTTTTTTTTTAATGCAAAAGCCCTTTCACTAATTCTCGAGCCGTCTTACGGTTGCTCCTGCAAAGAATCTTTACCCCGTGCAACCGCTGTTCGAAGTTTCAGACTTTGCAGTTCACAAAAAGATTGGCTAGTTTATTTTCCTTCTTTGAATATAAATTATGTTTCCGGGTTGGTTCGTTAACGACCGGTCTGTCTGACATATGACTGACTGCACGCCACCACGTCACGGAGATCTAGTACACACCTCCTGCGTTACATTCGGTATATACAGCGGTCTTGTTTTTGTTTTGTTTTTTTTTTTCATAACACATCGCCGACGGCTGGTCCCTTCACTATAACCAACTAGGGAACTTGCAGACAGGCAAAACATTTTCACTAAAAGCGACAAACGTGTATATGTTTCCCACTTGAGCTTTCTTGTGCGCATTTCGTGTTCTTTAGAACATTTTCGGGTCTCCTCATTGTCACTACAGCTCGGATATGTGTGTTTACATTTCCTGCTTGCGAAATAATAAAGATTTAAAAACCTAATCTAAGTACACCCCGCCCATCTGCCTTACAATTTCACTTGATGAAAAAAATTGGTATGACCCCTTTTAGTTGTCTCTCTGTGCATTTTTCCCAGACATAAAGGGGGGCGGGGGGGGCGTGTTGATCTTTTGGATAGCATTTGTAAGATAAACTCTGTAACACATAGCACACGTGTATGGAAAATGCCGTCACATGCTTTTTAACATTCGCAACATATATTCAAGAATTATCAAACATTTGTAAATAAACGAATACATGAACAGTAATAATCTATACATTTTCAACAAAATGCATGTCAAGAGCAACCTCAAAATCATTCGAAGTACTTTGTGGCCCCGCATCATTCGGTAATTCATTCCACATTTTAATTGCACCAGGAAAGAAGGAAAATTTCAATAGGCCTGTTCGAACGTGCATTGGTTGTATGAATGTATCGCATGTTGTTCTCGTAAGTGTGCTTATGGTGCTTGACAGCTGATCCGAAGGTCGCAGGATCGAAACCCAGTAGCGGCGGCCACATTTCAATGGAGGTAAAATGATTGATGGCTGCGTACTTTGATATATGTGTACGTTAAAGAACCTCAAGGTGACAAAATATCCGGAGCCATCCACTACAGTGTCTCCCGTAATCATATTATGGTTTAACGACGTAAAACCCCAACAATTGTTATTATACTACGGGAAATAAAAGCGTAACGATAAGTAATAGAATAAGCAGGAGTGTTTAGAGTGTTACTAAGCCAACGCCTCCTGCTTTCGCATATGTGTTTTAACTTCATTCCCATGGTGTATTTTAAAACAAAGCTGTACAGCATTTGCTAATTCGACCGTTCTCGGAACAGTCGTAAAGAGAAGAAGTGTCTAACGGAACGTCTAGGCACTTCCATCACCGGAATGCAGGCAGTCAAACAGTTACACCGCAGACTCCCAATAGCAAGTGTTTCCGAGAAACCGACGCCGGCCGTCTTGCCATGCAACGCTGTGCAAACCTCCGTGAAGGCAGTCGCTGTGCGCACTCTGCCTTTTCGGTGCGCCGACGTCGGGTCGAGTCGTAACCCGGCCGAGTCGTATATCAGCCGCAACGCGCCTGAGCTGTTGCACCGTGCGACAGAGTTGAGCGGCAAGAGTTCGAAGGGAGAGATCGTTCCACTCGACATAGCTCCGGGCGTAACTCACCACTCAAGTGCATAACGGAACCCACTGAGGGGGACCGGGGGGGGAGGTAACGGTGAAAAAAAAAAGGATATGTAGCTGCTGGTATGTAGCGAGCACCCCTCCCAACCCCCTTCTACCTCGTTCTTCCAGAAGATGAAGACGAACATAAATACGTGCGACTCCCTTCAACGTGTCGCGCAGTGCTCCAAAGGAAACCGCAACGTGTCTGTACGAAGGAGTGCGCGTCGCACGACCTTATAGGAGGAACCACTGCGAAGCACCGCATTTTCTCGAATGAGAATTGCGCCTGCCTATATGGAGCTCGAAGGTGTGAGGGGAAAGAAATGTTGCGTTGATTGGCAGTATCTGACAGGCTGTCTATACAGGCTTGCGAGTGGCATACATGTCTTTTCAGAAAGACCATACCTCCGCAGTAGCACTGAATTACACTGATCATCCTGCACCACCAACCAGGCACTGAAATTGTGTAAAAACGGTCTTTCGTGCGTAGAACCTAGCGGCTTATGCTGCATGGAGAGGTCGTGCCAACCGGGCGGCTCAGGCTGACACTCCTATTCAATACGACAGCTCCACATACGAGACAGACACAATTTAGAACACTGCGGATTATCCGCCAACTCTTCCCCCCTTTATTAGGTAGGAGACGTTGCACCTATGAAGACTCCAAAAAAGATTACCATGCACGCCACTTCATTGCACATGGTACACCCATCGATACACAAATATGAATGACAGTTCTGCGAATAACCGATGCGTTCAATCATCGTGGTCTGCAAGTGCAACGGTGTCGTAAAAGACCTTAGTATATATATATGGCCCGGACATGGGCCGGGCATGTAGCGCGTAGACAGGATAACCGCTGGTCGTTAAGGGTAACTAACTGGATTCCCAGAGAAGGCAAGCGGGTTAGGGGGAGACAGAAGGTTAGGTGGGCAGATGAGATTAAGAAGTTTGCGGGTATAAATTGGCAGCAGCAAGCACAGGACCGGGTTAACTGGCGGAACATGGGAGAGGCTTTTGTCCTGCAGTGGACGTAGTCAGGCTGATGATGATGATGATGATATATGTGGTATGAAGAAAGGCAGGGAGGTTACCAGAAAGCAAGTGTCTGGTTTGCTACCCTGCACTGGGAAAGGGGAAACGGGAGGCAGAAAAGTAAGAAAAAGAGAACGAGAGAAAGAGAGTGGGACGGAAGTGAAAACACACAAACACGCTAAAACGTCACAAGCGTTCGACGAGGTGGGTCGATCGCAGAAAATTCACGAGGACCTTCGTCGCTTTTTGGCGTGAAGCTCAATCTTTCTGGTATTCCAAAATTAATTTTTCGGAAAGCGGCTGGTCGTCGAGGCGTGCAAACACTGCTGACAGGGACTGTATCAGAGAGTTGTACTGATGGCACTGCCACAAAATATGTTCGATGGTTTCGTCGGCGCCGCAATGATCACACGCAGCATTGTCTGCCCGTCCGATGTGACAAGCAAAGGCGTTCGTAAAAGACACCCCAAGCCACATGCGACAGAGAACGGTTGTCTCAGATCTGGATAACCCAGATGGAATGGAAAGTCCTAGGTGTGGGTGCAGACAGTGAAGACGGGTGTGAAGAAATCCGGGCGTGTTCCACAGAGACCTGGGGACATCGTGCGCGAGCGTGTTAATCCTTGCTGCTGCGTCACTGTTTGACAGTGGAATGGGATTCATCATGCCATTTTCGTGAGTGTTCTTTACTGCAGTGTCGGCATGCTCGTTATCGATGACTCCGCAAAGGCCTGTTAACCCCTGAAAAGTTGCATCATGTCCTTTCTGTATTACTTGCTGGTACAATTGTCTTGTTTGTAGCACCAATGGCTCTTGAAGACCACGATGTAGCGCAGTTCGAATGAAGTACAGAGCTGGTTTAGAATCGGTGAAAATGCACCATTTTAGAGGTGCTTCTTGATCAATCCTGTGGAGTGCACAGCAGAGTGCTGCGAGCTCTGCGGCTGTCGATGTTGTTTTGTGAGACGTTAGAAATTGGATGGCTTCGGCTTTTTCTGGGAAGATCACAGCTCCTGCAGATCACCTAACATTTGTCGAACCATTTATATAAAGTTTAACGTGGTGTTTATATCCTTCGTGCAGCATATGTAGAGTCAGCTGGTTCAAAGCTGGTGTCGAGATACCCGCCTTTTTGCGAATTCCTGGCACTGTTAAGCGTATGTTTGGACGGTCTAAACACCAAGGGGGTGTCAGGATACGTTCCGGAGGTGTGTGGCCTGCTGGAAGACACTCACGGTAACTCAATACTTTCTTACAGGAGGAGGCACTCGGTCGGTCTTCTGAAAGCGAAGCGAGATGGTGGGCAGGGGCCCGAGCAAGGTGCCTATAATATGCGCTCGAAGCACCTCTAGAGTAATGTGCACTGAGGCCGGATGGTCTTTGGCGATTGCGATGGTCTCCGCTGTGGGTGTACCGCGTGGTAATCCAAGACAAACTCTGAGTGCCTGACCCTAAGCGTTTTCGATTCTACATATGCTACTTTTAAAGGTGTTCGTCAAAACAAGCAAGCTGTACCGCAGTTACCCCAGAAACAGCGTCCTGTATAGCTGCAACATTGCGTGTACTGACGTGCCCCACTTTTTTCCTCCGAGGAAGTTGAAAACTTGGCAGATGGCTGTTAAGCGCTTTTTTAGAGAGGCCGCATGAAGATTTCAGCAGAGATTTCGATCACTGGTGACTCCCAAGAACCTGTGTGTGCGGGTGTAGCAGGCAATTCGTCCATTGATGGTGATAGGACATGATGTCATTGCCTTCCGCGTGAACGCAACCAGCGCCGATTTGTCTGGAGAAATCTCGAGGTTTTGCTCTCTAAGGTACGCCAAAATAGAGTTCGCAGCTTTCCGAAGTTTAGCACGTATCTGCGGACGTGTTACACCAGATGTCCAAACACCGATTTCGTCTGCATAGATAGACATCTGCACAGACTCTGGTATAGTTTCCACGAGGCCAATCATGACAAGACTAAATAGTGTGGGGCTCAATACACCACCTCGGGGAATACCATATGCACGGTGTATGTAATGCTCAGATGTTGGCCCATCATCAGTTTCCATAAACAATGGTCTCATGTGAAGGTAGCAGCAGATCCAGCGGTACACTCGCCCACCCAAGCCAACGAATTCGAGGGCATAAAGTAAAAGACCTTAGTAAAGACCATAGTAAAAAAAAAAACTGCCGACAAGCATTAACACAAATGATCAACGACAACTGGCGAACCGAGCATAGCGGGAAATCTAGGGCCATGAATTCCCAAACTGAGGAGGCCACACCGCTGAGAGCGGCGATGCAATACCTCTGGCTCTATCTCTTTTCATCGGCAGTTTGAGTACGCTTAGTTCAGGGCAAATACCTTTCTAACGCTTTGCGAAATATCCCGGTTCTGTGCTTGCTGCACCTGTGTTATTCCTGCAAACTTCCTAATCTGATCTGCCCACCTAGCTTTCTGGCTCCCCCTCGTGCGTTTGCCTTGTCTGGGATCCAGTCCGTAACTCTTGATGGGTCACGGTCTTTATGTTGCCTTCGAGATACATGCTCTCCCCATGCCTATTGCTGATTTTGACGAAGCTGTGCTTGAACATCCGTTTGTTCCATAACTCATTAAAAAAACGTATTTCATCAGCATCGATGTACAGCCGCGTGTCGATACGTCTACTACTTAGGCTGTGGTCAGCTGCACAAAAGTAGATACGTAGGCAAGTCGGTATAGAATTATTAAAAGCAAACTTTGCAGTGCACACAAATGGTACGCATAATGTGCGGGACACAAGCATGGGTAAGTGGTATAAGTTGGCGGATTGTGTGGTGGGGTGGCGTGGGAGACGCAGACGGGAAGGTGATCCCGTTCGACGGCGGGGTATAGTTGCGATGCCGCAAGTGCGACGTCAGAGGGTGGCCATACAAAGAGTTTGCGAAGGTCTCGAAGAGTAGCGCGAACCTTGCAGTAATAAATACGGTAAATCGTTTTCGAGCTCCTGTCGCGTGGTGGCGAGGCCGGCGCTTTTCTCGTCGGCGGGGATGCAACGGCCGAGAAGTTCCCCTCACCGTCGTCGCACGACCGGTGAGGGGAACTGCGGAGCTGGGAGACAGGCGCGACAAATGGCCGAGAGCGAACGGTGGCAATTCTGAGGCACTGCGCCGTGCTCCCGACCGGGTTGCAGAAATTAGGTGCCTTTTCTCATCTTCTAACCACTACCACCACCACCAATTCTGGGGCGAGCGGAGTCTGCCGTCGCACCACCACCGCCTCGCTGCTCCCGCCGGTTGCGCAAAAAGTTGCCGCTGCCGATGACTCGCTCTGCTGGCGTTGTACACCCCGCCCCGCCACCTCACCTTCCGAACGACCCACCCCCGGTTTTAACTCACGTGACTGACCGCTTCGCTGTCACGCCCACGCTTCGCGGAGAAGACACCCATCTTTCAAAGGTGCATCCGCGAGAAGGAGGGCGGGTGTTTCTTGGGTAATTTGTTACTTCCTTTCTTTCTTGGGACTGCGTGCAACATCTGCTCGACCTTTATCGCGCCCACTTTTATACGTCGTAACTTGAAGCGAAACGACCTTCTCTTTTTCTTTTTTTTTTATTTCGGGAAAGGTTCGTTCATGCGCGGATCTCGCAATATAGCGCGCGCCCTCCGTTCAGAGATACTTGGACTCGTCGCGCGTAATAAAAAAAAAAAAGCTTCGCGGTGGCTTTCATTCAATAACAGCCTCAGGAGAGAAAGGTTTAAATTACTGTAAACACAAGTTTAGCGTTGCCGAATGAGGTGTGAATGTAATGAGGCTCGCCCATCCACTACCCATCAAGTACCTGTCCTTCCTTGTTGTTTGTTTTAACGCGATAGCGTTGAAAAAGCTCGTTTCGCAGACATTAGGACGTCGGTGTCGTTGATCACACGCGAAAAATCGGCCTTGTCCGTGAGCGAACAGTGAGATAGATGCAAATAAATTGATAACAGCAGATGAAATCTTCCGTCCGAGGGGGAGCAGCACGAAGGCATTCTACGTGGCGAGAAGGTGATCTACTATGGAGCAACTCACTAACTTGGCCAATAGAAATTGTCTGGGTATCAAAACACTCCGGAAACCATAGGAACGAGGTGGCTCACCTGAATGCTCGAGGTTTTGTCAGCCGGGGCAGGTGAGCCACCACTTCCGGGGTGGTCCGGGAGAAATGGGCTAGCGTCCTTCGATGACATCACCCATGATTATATATAGTGGTAGGTTTTATCTACCACCACACATGTGGTTGACCAAGGTGCAGAAATACGTCTGGATAAGACCGCAGACGCAATCTTTTCCCGATCTTTACGTGCTGAGCAAGATATACCCGGAAGAGATTAAGCTAAACGGTGCCAGGCAGTGGAAACATATATGATCACGTACTGTGTAAATGTAGCATGGTGCCGCCATGAGCAGATATTATGCGTGACCCCTCTTTCGAGCAATGGAAGGCCGAGTGGACCAGCTCAGACCCAGTCGTCCAGACAAGGGTCCTGCAGTGGACCACACGGGTCGCGGTCAACATTGGGTCGATGACCGCCTTACACGAAGGCGTCGGCAGCTGCTTTCTGATGATATTAAGTTTTTCCATCCATTAATTCGTAAAAAGACGTTATTCAGTAATACGATGAAGTGGGAGTAAACTCCTTAAAGCATTTAATGTTGCGTGATACGATCATAAAATCCCACCAGGTGTCAAAACATGTGAATTGTGCGACGAGTGAGTGGTTAAAAGCGGCCCACCTATTGCAAGTATGCAAGTGCGCAGATGCGCGTAGGGGCCACTTAGCTGATATGCAATAGGGAGAATTACAACGTGGCGGACGCTTCGGCAACTGTTTATCCAGAGGCTTTCCATTTAATTATTATTTGAGCCAGTAATGAGAATACATCTTGCGCTTTCTTTTTGTATCGGCGATAGGAACTCAATCTCTTATGCTTTTGGCTTCAGTGATCGATGCTTATGGTCTAGCTATTCGCTAATTAGTGGCGACCAACGAGTGGATACTGTTCAGTGACGTAACCAGATTATCCACTTAGTGCTAGTGTGAAATAGTGTTCCATGAGCACTAATGAGCGTTTCCAGGTTTGCGAGTGTTGTATTGTCTCGGTTCAGTTACCAATATTTTGCAGCAGCTTTTTTTTTCTTTTTGCTGGCCTCAACCTCCGGTTAGTTTAGTACATTCATCCACTTCGAAATACAAAGCCTTCAAAAGAACACCGCCTTCCACGGGTTACGTCGGGTGAATATCTGAGCGTTCCTCTAGAATGTGTGCGACTTTGCAATCCTTACAGCAGTGAAGCACCTCCACATACTGACGCAAGCAGTGCACTCGTGCGAGGAGCAGTGGGCAGAATCTCGTCCCATCAGTCTTCGCCTCCTGTCTCCACTCAGGCGTTGCACCGTCAGCGACCGCGTGTACAGTCGCACGCGCACAGTGGCGCCGAGGTCTTTGTCTCACTCGCAGGTTGAGCTAGGGAGGAGGGGGGGGAGGCAGCCGCATGCTCTCTTTTGGGGGAAGACCCCACGGCGTTCCCCTCCTTTTCTTCCGTTCTCAGCTCCTCGAAATACGTCGGGCCAACCTGAAGGCTTCTCGGGCTCTTCATTAAACAGACTGTTTCCGAAAGCGAACAAGCAAAATATTGCCTCAGCGCCGCGCAGGCGACGTGGCTGCTGGTTTATTTTGTTGGCGCGCCCCTCTGACGTCAGAGCGCGAAGCCACGGGCCTGCCCCGGAGGGGTTGCCATGAGGGCTCCGCGAGCGGCGATGACCGACTGCCGGGAGCCTACCACGTCGAGAGAAGGCGTTGGTGCATATGACGCGCGACGCACGGCGAGGCCCGTGCATACTGCGCGGTGCCGCAATAAGGGCCGCAGCAGGAAGCGCGCTGTGCGTACGATGTCTCGAAAGTTGCGTGCAGTGGACTGCAACAGACGAGGTTCGGACTAGACGTAGCGGTAGGCAGTTTTCCGCACTTCAGAGCTGTGTCACTGGCGTGTATTGTCTAGCAGCCCTCGGTCTTACCTTGGGCCTTTGCTTCCTCGTTCAAGTAACGATTCCATGAAGCGTGTTCAGCGATATCTATGCACAGACATAACGTGTCTCCCATGTAGCCTAGTTTCTAACTTTCCAAATTAACAATTAGGTTCACGAAGTCATGGGACGTCACAGATGTCGAAGCTGCGCACTTATACTAGCGCTTTTTTGGTTACACTCCCGTCATCTTTCCATCAAACTGCACTTCATGCGTGTCAAGAATACATTAACAGGCTCACCGTTATCTTCTGGCTCGATTTTTTCGCTCAAAAGACGCAGAACCTACGTTACAATGCCTAGTTGTACATGCCACGCATACTTGTAGTCAATTTTCGCCCAGCTTTAAGACATGCAATAGAACACAGATCACCTCGCTCGGTGCTGCATGCTCCGTTTGTAGCAAAAACAGCAGTTTGCAGCAATTACTGCCCTGGGGCGGAGAAAACGCCGATACCGTTTCCAATCGGCACGTACGAGTGGCGGTATTCGCCTTTAAAGCGTGCTTCTTTACAATACTGATAATTGTGTGGAGAAGCCAAATTTGCAATATCCCTTTTTACAGAGAAGCATCAAATGGCTAGGTTCAAGTGGATCGCGTCCATAGACGAAATACAAGTAGAATAACATTTTATGACAGCGTTAGTGCAGCGCCCCTTCGCAACAGGTCTCCTCGCCCTCTTTGCTCTTTCCCTCCCGTCACTGACGAAGCCTCTTTCACAAGCGTCGCGATCACGATCTACTGTACTCCTGACCTGCTCAGATAGCAGGGTTCCTGTGGGAGCGCGTGTCCCCGCTCTCGTTTAACCGCTCACCATTGGTCGCGCTACCTATAACCTGTTCGCCTGCTTCTTTACGGTTGTTTTGTAGCCGCTGGAATAAGAATGCCGGCATTCTGTAGTGAACTGTCGGCATATATGTGACTATTTCTTCCCATACATTGCTGGTTAAGCAAGCTGTTCAGTGCGCTTAGGTATTTTTAGCACACTGGTTGACAAACGTGGAAACCCGTAGATTTACATGATGTAGGACAGCCTATGCGTTGTCGCGTGCATTTTATTGCAAAAAAAAATTCTGAATGTCTTTTAATATTATTATTTTTGAATAGTTCTAAATTGTGGATCATAAATACGCACTACAACTGCTTTGTTGGTCAAAATGTGACCACAAAGAGTGAAGGTGACGTCAGCGAGCAGGTGATGACTAGCGCCACGCCGCTCGTAGGGTACGGCCCTAGCGGCAGACTGTATGAACTAGAACGTGGGCGCTGGAGAGGGGCTCTCTGGGTAGGTGAGGAGTAGAGAGTAGGTCGTAGTCGCGATACCCGGCGGCATCACTTCCCACCGAACGCTGTACCCTTTCGTCTCGTGACGGGGAGAAAGTGCTAGCGCTGTAATCAGCGATTGCCCTCTTGGGACACGCTATGAGACGGACGCGTGTCGTAGTAATAACAGCGGAAATCCAAGGAACCCCCATCGCGCATAACAGTGCGAATGGGCGCGAAAACGACGTTGAGCTGCTGCCGCAGAACGCGCAGCAGCAACCACTGGCTCGGAAGGGGGGGGGGGGCAGCGATTTTGAAGTAGGAAAACTGAAAAAAGTGAGCCCCGCAATCGTGTGCAGCAGATTGCGACACCTCAGCAGTAGCTCACGAGGGAATGGGATAAGGCGGGATTAACAGGGATAGAGAGAGAAGTAAAAATTGAGAAAAAAAAATTGTGATATAGTCAAAAGAGTCCGATCGCCGTTCTGCACAAAATACACCGAGTGACGAGTTCACTGGCTTCGTTGGTTCCCTCTTTCACGTTAGTGGAAACGCTGTGAATATTTTATTAACAGTTTATCCAATTTGCGTATGATAATTGAAATTGCATTAAGGAGGACGAAGATGAAAGGAGGAAAGACAGGGAGGCTAGCCAGTTCTCAGACCGGCTGGCTACCCCTTTTTCACAATTACACGACGCAGGCGGTGAAGGCCGGCGCAATGCCCTTCTCCGGTGCGACGAACAGCCACAGCTTGCTATCGCCAGCTGACAGTAAAAGGGTAACCGTCATCATCTTTGCTTGTGCCTTCGACCCGCTGTCAGAGAAAACGACGCACGCAACTGCCATGGCCCATCGGGGAGGAGCTTCGCGCCACTGCTGTCTTGCGCGCGTAATTTTACTAAGCGCAATTAAATTTGCTGCGGGATATTTCGCAGCACAGACTTGCTAGAAGAGCTTTTCCTAGTGCAACGGTGTAGAAACTCGACTGCCTCCAACTTTCCAATACGAATATGGGCGCTTACTGTAGTCACTGATAAGCTAATTATTAAATCTTAGTTTACTGGACCTTATACAGCCATATCTATTGTCTCACTTTGTGTATTCCTGAATACATGAGTTTTGTTTGTTTTGTCACCTAAAAATTATCTGCAAAGATGGTTTTCATCTTCTTTCCAGTGCTGAATTTTAAGAAAACCATAAAGCTTAATTTTGAACACCCGGTATATGAGCAGTCGTCGTCAAGCATTTCTCTACGGGTATCGAAAGGTCATTATTTATTCAACTTCTGTTGTCGTTCCAGTTAATTCGCTTGGCGGTTTCAAATTATCTATAGTGGGTGCCAGTCATTACCTGTTACTGAATCACAGGGATGTTTACTACACAATAGAAGAATTTACCAGTCAAACTAAAAGAATATTGAGCTAAATTCTTCATCCTTTCAAGCATATAAACATTAATATTCAGTACATAAATTTGTTGTATTAACTCCCCCTAGCTTATAAGAGTAGTAATGCGAATAAACACAAAAAAGAAGAAAAATCACCTAACACTCGGCCATTCCCCTGCATTTGGTAAGAGCCACGAGAAGAGGAGAAGAATAAGTATAAGAAGAAGAAGCACGGCCAAATCTATTGTCTCACTTTGTGTATTCCTAGATCACTAGATCATTATTTTTTGTATTGTCGCCGCTACGATATACTTCGAAAAAGGTTACTAGTTATGCCATTTCTGAAAATAGGCGTTAGATTAACGGCGGAAACGGCGCTAAGCTTTGGTGCCTCAGTTTTGGGACATTGCCACAGGGATGCTTTCAATGCCGTTTGCGATTATATTCAGGCAACCAAGCGTATACCTTTGTGATCTTCAATCAAAAAAATTATTTATTACTCCCCAGGGCACAGTGAAGTAAACGCAGCTGAATGGTAATCATAACACCTCAAATCTCAAAATTGCTCAACTTGATTTTTTTTTCGTTTGCTCTTTTTATGTTTTTTTTTTACTTTTTTACATTAGTCTTATTATAATACCAATTCATTACACATAGTTAAAATGATCACAGAAAAACTGCACTACACTTTCTTGGCCAATCTACCTGAGTGGGTATGAGCCATCATCCCAGGGAAACAAAACAAAAAACAAGAAGCACGGGTGCTGTTCGGACGCCTGACGTTTGCCTGCTCTGAGGGTTTGGCCAAGTATTTAGTAGTTGTAATTGAATTTACTTTTGATAGGCGTTCCGATAGTGTGCCATTTGATTAGCGAGTGTGTTTTCGGATAGTAAGACCAGACAGATGCCATTTTCCTCACCTGGACCAAGGGCTCTCCTCTGGCCTGTGTCTCTTCCTCCGCAGGTTTTACCAGTCGACTTGTTTCTACGCAATGGCATCTCATCCGTGCCTGTGGCGTTAGTCCCAAGCAACGACGGTATCATACGGATGAAGAATCCAAAAATGATTCAGACGGAGCTGAGAGCCGGTACAACGCAATATCAAAGCATCACAGAGGTCACAGTGTTCGGCAAGGGAGGCATTCTCTGCTTCTCGTCTGACCAGCTCTGTGTTCGAGACCTACTAAAATGTTCGGTGTTCGCTACCAACCCGGTGAGCGCATCCGTTCCGCCTCGCATAGCTTGCGTCAAAGGCCTCGTTCGGGGCGTCGATGTGAACTTGACTCCAACTTAGATACTAGGTATGTTTTCAGAAGCAGGTGTGATAGCGGTTTCTAGATGTAGTCGAGTTGTGGAAAAGTCTCAACTGAGTCCGTGATCGTTACATTTGCCGGGTCGAATCACCCAACCGAAATCAAGGCATGACCTTTATTATACAGAGTGGAGCCGCTATCACCTCGTCCCCTACCGTGTATTAAGTGTTGGCGTTATGGACACACAGGGAGAGGATGCAGGTCAGTACCTAGATGAAGAATTTATGGTGAGACGCACAACTCAAATGCCTGTAAAAGTAAAGAAGAAAAGTGCTGTCTTTGCCATGAAGCACACCGTGCTGATAACCCAAATTGCTCGGCCAAGGCACGTGAAATTTAAATTCTTGAAATGGTATAGACAGAAGACGATGCTCCTAAAAGGATGCCTTTACTGAAATTCAGGCCAGAAATCAAAGGTACGCCGGTGCAGCAGCCTGCCATAACATAACAATGAAAACATCACTTTCCCTATCAATGGTGAACATGATCGAAAAAGGCTGTGGATATGGCTATGCAATGCCTTGCTACCACCCTATGTGAGTCTCTGACGCATATTCTAAATTACCAAATGGCACAAGTCTATGGGGCGCAGATATAGTACGGCTTCACAAAATGCTGAGTCTGCTAACCCGACAAGTGAGACAGAATCCGAGATAACTCCGTCAGATGCACAATCTGCGGGGCTCTCCGGGAAGGCAATCAGAGGCAAAGCGAGAGCACACAGGAAGTTTCTCAGGATACAGAATATATGGACATGGACCTCAAATGCCTAAAGCGTTCTAGATTCCCTGTATTAAAAAGACCTGACTCGCCGAATCATGTAAAAAGCAAAAAAATACCAGAAACACAACCTTTCGAAAATCCAATTTTCTAAATGAAAGTACTTTAGACAAGGTAGTTGCCGAAACCATTCTCACGAAACCATAGGGTCTCTTAAAATTATACTTTGGAATTTCCGATCTATTCACTCAGCCTTAACAGATGTTATACCTGTCTTCCAAATTCGATCCGGCTTTTTTGCATTACAAGAAACTTGGCTTTCCACACATCACTTGTTTCAACTACCCTACTTCCAATCTTTTTGACTAGACCGTCCATTCAAAGGCGGGGGTTTAGCGTTTTTTATAAACAATAAATTTAGGTTAAAACTTAAAATTTTATACAAATGTATGTCTTCGGCGTCTCTCATAATCATATGGTGGTTTTGGGACGTTAAACCCCACATATCATCAATGTATGTCTTCCGAATGCTAAATTTTCGCGTTAGATATTACCTTGCCAGGATACTTGCCTTTCTCGCTAATAAACGTCTACTTTTCTGTGGGCGTACAAGAAACGAGATTGTTAGATATGGCTGCTAACACAGGCTGTAAAGAAAAAAATTCTAGTTGGCGACTTCAATTCTCACCATACATGCTGGGGTTTTAGAACGGATTAATGTGACCAACGGTTGTGGGACTGGTGGATATACAACAGTTTATTGTGCCTTAACGCTAGAACTCCCACATTTATTCGAGGCCATTCGCGCTCCGCCTTAGATTTAAGCTTTGTAAGCTCAGCTATTGCTAGTACGTCATGGACAGTCCTTGATTGCGCCTCCAACAGAGACCACTTTCCTATAATGTTCGAGATCGCTTGCATAGAAACATGATGTTTTAACATCATGTTTCCATGCCCGGATCTTTATAAATTATCCAAAATTTAAACACAACCTAGAAACTGCTTTAGACTCTCCCTTTCGAGATGGCGATGACACTAAAGCTATGAAATTAAGCGCAGTAATTAAAAGGGCATGTAAAAAAGCTGAATTTGCTGTTCAATGGGCTAAGAGAGTACCCTTTGGCCCCTGGTGGAACTCCGACTGTTCACGAGATCACAGACGACGACAGGCACCTTGGAAGAAGCTAATACATAATCAGTCCCATAAGAACCGGTCAGATTATAAACTTCTTGTCGCTGTATTTAAACACGCGGTGGCCCAAGCTAAAGAAGAATATGATATAAGGCCTTTCAATTTTATTTCAAAACCTAAAAATAAGAAAGCTTTATTCCGGTATATGCAATCTCGCAAAATCCTGCTGTCTACAGTAAATACTGATTATGAAAGGCTATCATTGGAAGAAACGACAAAGTCTTTAGTGTCAATTGGCAGAGGTCTGGAAATTAGGTTTTCTTCAACTATGGCTTTCAACTGGCAAAATACTAGCCTAAACACTGACTTAGAAAACTTAACGCTGTCTGAATCATCAAAAGGGATTAGAGATTTACCCTCCTCAGCTCCTGGTTCTGATGGAATCACAGTTCCTCCTATGATTAAAATTTTATTCAAGCTATCGACCAGCGACGTCCTCAATCTTATAAACTACTCTTTTAAGAACGCCTGGATACCGTATGACTGTAAAATAGCTAAGGTAGTTTCATTAATAAAAAAGCAAGGATTATGTTTTAGCATAGAGAATATCAGATCCATTTCGCTAACTTCTAACATGGTGAAACTCATAGAGAGGGCCCTAAAGGGCCGAATAAACGTCTGGATGACGAATAAATTAATATTAAAGCCAAACCAAATTTTCCTCATTATATAATTGAGCCTAAATTTTCCTCATTATATAATTGAGTGTATAGCTGAATTCTTGTAATTAAGGAAATTTTATTGCGTGAAGAATGGATGTTGTTCGCGTAAATTCAGACAGAAACGTCGATTTCCCCAAGGGGCCGTCCTATCTCCAGTATTATTCAATATACTGATGAGCTCTATTCCAATTTATCATGATGTCAGTTTCTATATTTATGCAGATTATATCGCATTCTTCGCTGCAGAAAGCGACATTTACTCATTCCACCGAAAATTGCAAAGGTATATTAATTTCATTATCATTGAACATAAGTAAAAGTGCACTCTTGGTGTTTCCCATAACAGGTTCAATTTAAATTTATTATATAATCAGGAACCTATTCCACAAGTAGATTCAGTCAAGCACTTAGGAATGATTTAAAATGAAAAGCTTAATTGGAGTCCATACACAGAATATACAACAGCAAAAACGCAACGGGCGTTAGTTTTATTGCGCAGGCTAAGCAACAGAAAATACGGGCTGCGCAGAGACACGGTGTTAATGATATATAGAATGTACATGCGACCAATATAAGAATTTGGGTGTGTATTGTTCCCGGAGGCCACTGTTTATAAAAGTCAACCTCTATTAATGTTAGAGCGAGAAGCCCTCAAATTTGCCTGGGACTTTACAGGTTCGGGGCGAATAATGTATCAGGAAGCGGGATTGCCAACACTCCTCTGTCGATTTCGCATCCTAACGGTTCAAACCTTTGTAAAGTTCTACAGGTCACCGGTGCCAAGATCAGAGTACGCATTTATCAGCGACCCTGACTCCTTCTGTCTTGCACATTGGCCACAATTTCATACACCTCAGCCAATTTTTGTTAAAAAGAAACTAGATTGCATGAATGTAGACAGCACGGTAATTGAAACTAATTCCTCAACCTCCCAATTGGGATAGAGTATGAATAAATCTTCCTCCCACAATCCAAGTTAGAATCTCTCAGATTTTTGACCAATACATTAAAACATTACTTGGTACATGCAGAAACAAATGATGTAATAGCTACAGATGCTTCTGTGAACAATTAAAAGGCAGGCGTAGTAATTCCCTCCAATTTCCTCGACTGGTCTTTTTCAGTGAGGCTTCCAGATTTCACTCCTCTATTTGAAGCCGAGCTAGTAGCTATTATTTTAGCACTTCGAGAACTTCCTACGACCGAAACCAGTGCACTCATCCTAACGAATTCATTTTCGGTGTGTGCAGCTCTGACAACCTGAAAACAATCTCGTGCCCTGGCAGCGTTCCGCACATTAGCACCACCGCGTTTAAAACTCCTGAAATTAGTGTGGATCCCAGGCCACTGCGGATTACAATTAAATGAACTGGCAGATGCCTTAACGCGCGCATCACTCGATGGACCATCGGTACTTCGCGAGTTGGAATATTTAGCAGGGGTTAGATATAGAAAATTTGCTATTTTTACAGATAGTTTGGAAAATATCACAAGATGGACAGATTATCAGCACCTCAAAAATTTCCGTGGAAATCTCAGTGTGGAGTCCGTCGAAAAAACTTGAAGTTATTATCTCCAGATTCGGGTGCCGTGTTTCCCCATTAAATTTTCGTTTACACAGAGCTGGTCTGACACTCTCCCCTCTTTGTCCGTTCTACGGAGAATCAGAAACTATTAGACATTATTGTCTCATGTCGTAATTATGCAGTAATTAGGAAACGATTTCTAGACATTCCGTTTGCGAATCTAGGTTTAACTTTAAACACAGAAACTGTTCTAAATTTCGAAGCCTCCGTTTTGGGAAATTGCCACAAAGATGTATTCGATGCGGGGTGTAATTTTATTCAAGACTCTAAACGTTTTTCAACACGAGGCCCACTTTAACAAATACTCAAAAAAAAAAAGAAGCGGGTCGAGAAGTAATTTTCGAAATGTGGATAAATCTGAGACATACATACCAAATTAATCGGGTTTGGCAAACTCAGCTGTCTATTTTCTTGTTTTTTTCTCACTCGCGGAATCTTTGTTTGTTTTAATATACTGTCTTCCTTCTACTTTTTATTCCTTCTTTTTATTGTAAGCGACAGTGCAGTTATCGTCCATATGAGACTATATATACGAGCCATGGAATCTAGGCTACAAACAAACAAATAATACTTTATCAGCTCCGGAGGTCGTCCGCGTGTCCACGTGGACTTGTGCACCTGAGAAGCACCGGCTCTGCGTCCGGCTTCGGATTTTTCCCATCTGCGCCTAAATGTCAACAAGGATGCGCCGACTGCTAAAGAAAGCGATGGAGAAACGCCACGAGCTTTTTCGCTCGACTCTCTGCGGTTAGGCGGCTACTGCGTTTACGTTATTACTCCTTACTCCGATACTATTCGCTTTCGGCGCTGAGTTTAAGCAAAAAAAAAAAAAACTTGCCAACACCAGTGTCTTGTTATAACGCCGGTGCAGATAACGTTGAGCTGAGAAGCTGTTTCTTGGCAGACTATGCGTCTAACCTCACAAGATACATTGGTAAGTCAATGTAGGAATGGCCTTGTATTATTAATGTAGTCCACGGTTCCTTATATGTTTATAACCCCGGAAACATTTAGACATTTCGCGGGCTGCGTAAAGCTAGCTGTCAACAGTCGAAATTCGCCGACGCTTAATAATTGTGTCGGGGGAATTTCTAGTCTCAATATAAACACCCTGGCGTCCAGCCCCAGATAACTACATGAATATAAGCACCCCGGCGTCCAGCGCCAGATAACTACATGAACGTAATACGGTTAGAGGTTGGTTGGTCCCAAAAGTTCTGCACGATGCCGTGGTTCTGTCGCACATGTTATTTGTATGTATGTATGTATGTATGTATGTATGTATGTATGTATGTATGTGTGTATGTATGCATGTATGTATGTATGTATGTATGTATGTATGTATGTATGTATGTATGTATGTATGTATGTATGTATGTATGTATGTATGTATGTATGTATGTATGTATGTGTGTGTTTGTGTGTATGTATGTATGTATGTATGTATGTATGTATGTATGTATGTATGTATGTATGTATGTATGTATGTATGTATGTATGTATGCATGTATGTATGTATGTATGTATGTATGTATGTATGTATGTATGTATGTATGTATGTATGTATGTATGTATGTATGTATGTATAATGAAAACACATCACTTCAAAATTGCTCAGGAATGCACCAACAGCAGCAACACCAGCAACAGCAGCAGCAACAGCACGCTGGCCGTCCGTCCGGCAAGCTGTCCAACGTTCCGCGCAAGCTGTGGAGGTCGCGGGCCAAGTCCCAGTCCAGGGTATCCACGCTCAGCGTCTGCAGCTGGAGCCCCGAGGTACGATCCCGCTTTACACGATCAGCGACGGAAGCTCAGAGACCACGAGTCGTAAGGGGAAGGTTCGCGTTTCCAAGCCGCTTCGGCGTGCAGCCCCAGGTTTCGGCTATCGGCTTGTTCTAAAGCGCGCAGACATTTACTGTGCAGTGCAAATGAATGGACTCGCGAATCGCCGGAACCTCGATGTTCTGACTTGGTGGACTCTAAAACTTCTGACGCCGACTGTACAACCCTTATTGCATATGACAGGGTAGACACCAGTGGCGTAGCCGGGGGAAGGGGGAAGGTGTCTAAACTTTTTCTTTCCGAAATTATTCGATCTTAGATTTCGCTTGCTTATATGTGCACGCACATACAAACGCACGCTCTAACATAAATATTGTTACGGAGCTCGCAAACACACGGAAGAGAGAAATGAGCGTATTTCCTATATTTACATGCCAAAGTGACGCTTCAGAGCTGCCAGTCTCTCGCGCGGCGAGTCCACCTCTTATTCATCGAACTGTTGTCCACGACGGTAGAGCCATGCCCACTGCCTCGTAATAATATGTTTGAACCCCGACCACCCCACCTCCTAAAAAATTTTCCTGGTACGTCCCCGCTACACAAGCAATCACGCAAGCAAAAACGCAGCGCGTGTTCTGCAGTCATTTGTGGGTACTATTCATTGAGATTTTCGAAGGTTCTGTGAGATACATACGTTTGGTCGGTGCGTGCAGGGCTGCTGCCGTTGGCGTTCCCGGACCGGAGGCCGGCTGACGCTGCGGCCGACGACGCTCGTGGCGCTCACCGAGACGGAAGCCATGGGTTTCCGGCCACTGGCTGTAAATAGGCTCCAAAGCATCGGCATCGGCTGCAAGGTAGACATACCCAGAGGTGGGTACACGGCCTCTATCTGAATTTCAGGCCACCTGTTGAATAAGCCGCTCGATCGAGACCTGCCTTACTGGGCAGGCCACGGTAATTGTACTGTATACATAGTCTATCCAACAAAGACAACTCGGAACGACGAGGAACGCCTTTGCGTTGAAGCGCGGATTTTGAATCATTGATAAAGTACAACTGTGAAACAGACACAAGATCGGAGACACCGTCGAGCGGCGTTTTCATACCTCTCCATGGTTTTCTCAGCTGCAAGTTGTCTCGAACCATGAAGCTCGCTCCAAACGCACGTCTCAGCTCTCGTGCTCTGTAGACAGTTGTGTTGGTAGACAGTTGTGTTGGGTATTTTTGCTTGCTTCATCCGTACACCATGACAAATTCAAATGCGAATACCTGTAGTTTTTTTTTTTCAACTACATGCCGTTCAGTCTGCAAGTAATTAGGCATGTACTTTGGAGTACAACGATGTCTTTCGAGGTTTTTTTAACCCAAGCGCTTGCAGACCACTTGTCGCCATGGGCCACAGACCTAAGAGAAAGCATAATTTGGCGCCCTGTTCAGAAACAGTTCCGACGTCTTATGAGCGAACGCATGTCAGCAGCGGCGAACAGCTCTGTCGTATCGAGATCGTTGTGTATAAGCCTTTTCGTTAAGCTCTGCGCAAGCTTTCGTTCTCGTTGTTACTTTTCCTTTCGCCTCCTTTCGTGATTTGTAAGCTACCGCCGTCGCTTGCGTATGCCGTGTTGCCGTCTCATGTAAGCCTGCAACACACGCATGTTCTTTGCACGAGGGCCACAAGGAGGTATTTTTTCGCTCTGCACTGCAGACTTGAGCCATTTGCAACAGAGCACGTGAATAACGAGGGTTGCAGTGTAGATGCAAACATATATGTTTGAAGGCAAAATGGGAAACGCAAGAAAAAAAATCTATCTTTTAGTCAAGTTGGTTGACTGATCAATAATAGTTGGGGGTTTAACATCCCAAGTTTGACTGATAAAGTCTGCGTTTCTGCGTTTCGTAAACGTCGAAACGTGTGTCATGCGGCTTACGGGAGCACACTCGAGAGTCGACGAGTCTGTCGCTTGCTTGTAACGAGAGAGACCTCCAATAATTATAGGTTTTTTAATATTCTCTACAGAAAACATAAAGCGCTTTCGTTCGGAGGACATGGACGCAAACGTTTTTTGAACACAAAATTCGTCAAAACATTTTGTTTAATCACGATCTCACCAAAAAAGCCCGCAGTTGTTTAGGTCAGCGTAATATGGTTGTAGTGCAATGAGTTATTCGCTGCACCTACCGATTAGAATGCGAACTTGGCTGAGAAGAAGCGTCTCTTTTTTTTTTCTTTATTCCTTGTTCTTTCTTGTTCCCTAGTTCTGAAAACTTTTGCTGTTGACATTGTACGTGTTGCCATAACGACGTGATACACAGCATGCTTGTCATTCAGCGTCAGTAGCCACAACGCACGAGTTCAGCGTCGTGACTTTCTTCACCTGCGCTCCTGTGTACCTGCAGAGGACAGCACGGAGGCCTCGGCGAAACTGCGAAGACGGCCCGCCCTACTTCGCAAGAAGGCCATTACCACGAGCTTTTTCGAAAGTCGCAAGGAAAGTGGTAAGAATGCACGCACACTTGCCTTCTTTCTTTAAGCAGTAAACGTACGCATATACTGCAGGCTGTTTCAAGAAATGTTATTAAAAACTACATAAACAAAGGCGTCTACGTGCTACCTGTGGCGTTACCTTCACTGTGTAAGAAGACACCTTCAGATGTGTACAAACATTAATTACGACAGTAATTTTGGAAATCGAACAATTGACTCTTTAACAAGTGGAAATAGGTGGTCAAGTCAATTGGGTGAATGCAAGTGCTTCCTACGAATAGTCCATAGCCACTTCAAAATTCACTCAACCAGTAACATTTCTCTGCTCCTGTATAACTTTCCTTCCCCCTCCCCCATGCCCCAGTGCAGGGTATAGCCTATCGGGCTCAGCCATAATCAACCTCCCCGCCTTTCTTCTTATTTTCTCTCTTTGAAATGTGGCCACTGGAATCATCGCGGAGCCATGAAGTCTTGCCAATTTAGCAGGTGCTACCGAAACATCAAACAGCGAATCTACCATTCACTTCATACGCCCTCAATGACGACACTGTTTCCATCGCCGTTATCAACAGTCAATCTAGACGTTCCGCTTCATGGCCCCGACGTTCACTTGTCCTCCTCCACCAATGCGAGGGAAACAGTGTCGTCATTGAAGGCGTATTTGAAGTGAATGGTATATGCGCTGTTTGATGTTTCGGTATCACCTGCTAAATTAGCCAGATTCCACCGCTTTGTGGTGACTACCAGACCTTTAAAAAATTTTGAAGTGGCTACGAACTGTTTATAGGAAGAACTTGAATTCGTTCATTCGACTCGACCGGTTATTTCCACTGGTTCGAAAATTTATTGTTTTTATTTCTATAAGTACTGCCATAATTAATGTTTGTAGACATTGATATGTGGGGTTTAACATCCCAAAACCACCATATGATTATGAGAGACGCCGTGGTGGAGGGCTCCGGAAATTTCGACCACCTGGCGTTCTTTAACGTGCACCCAAATCTGAGCACACGGGCCTACAACATTTCAAAGTTTGATGTTTCCTTACGGTTTTGTCGCGACACTCACCCTTTGTAACCCCCCTTACACAATGCCCTGCAACGAGGGCCTGTAAGGTATTTTTAAATAAATAAATAAATAAATAATGTTTGTAGACATCTGAAGATGTCTTGTTCCGCAGTAAGGGGAACGCCACGGGTGTAGAACGCAGATGTCTCCTTTCTGTCATTTTTAAACAATATTGGGCACATTTCAAGAGACACCTTGTATATGTGTGTGTGTATATATAGACTCCAATTTACGAGCTGTTACACTGAGGTACGTGGTTTTGACGTGTTGATGAGAAACAACTATTCTCCAATTACTGAATTTTGGGGGGGGAAATGAACCAGTCACGAACTGTTTTCATCGCATTTATTTCCATATGGGTTGTAGAAAGCTGGGTATTCAATGAAAAATTTCGCGCGCTGTAATTATTTTATTTCGCGCATTGATGAGCATGATTGTTTTTTTTTTTTTTCATGCTTCCCGGAGAAATCTTTTTAGCCCCGCCGCGGTGGTCCAGTGGCTAAGGTACTCGGCTGCTGGCCCGCAGGTCGCGGGATTGAATCCCGGCTGCGGCGGCTGCATTTCCGATGGAGGCGGAAATGCTGTAGGCCCGTGTGCTCAGATTTGGGTGCACGTTAAAAGAACCCTAGGTGGTCAAAATTTCCGGAGCCCTCCACTACGGCGTCTCTCATAATCATATGGTTGTTTTGGGACGTTAAACCCCACAAATCAATCAATCAAACCGGAGAAATCTTTAATTTTTGTACCCTTCTGTTCTCTTTATCGCCTAGCTTACGCGCGTGTGCCGAGTTCTCCGGCAAGGTAGCTCTGGCATTCACGCATGCGTACTTTTGGTGTTTGTAAACACGTGACGAACCAGGCTGAGTCATGCTCTGGCGCCATCTACGGTATCACGTCAGTGGATCCAAGCTGCCATCGCACGTGCCAACGAAAACTTGAACCTTTGCGTTGCGCTGCGCGTGCTAATCCTCAGTTTTGAGCAGGTGCGCGTTTTCATTCGCCCTCGCTTGCTGACGTCATACGAGCGGAGAGGTTTATTTGGCAAAACTGCGGTTGAAGCTTGGCGACCCCCGGCGGCTGGCGACCGATGTTTCCCGCTCGCGTGTAGCTGTTGTGACGGAGCGTGCATGTTTAGTGCTTTTACGCGGATAGGCGGCAGACGATCAAGGAAAAAAAAAAAGAACGGGAAGCTTGCAGCGACGGCAAGCGAAGTTGTAGCTCGCCTCTTCACGTTATGCTTCGCGCATGCTATAGCGTACACGGTTTGTAAACAACCCGTAAGTTCCGGGTGCCTTCCTGTCGTCTCTCACGTGTCACTGTCAAAGTTCATTCGCTTTTTACGTTCACAGCAGTGCAGTGTGTACAGATGTACACTTGAACTTCAATGGTACGTCACGCACCACGCGTTTCATCAAATGACTCGAAACTTGGGGTGCACATTCGTGAGGACCTCTCGAGTGTACAAATGGTGATCATTTAACTTCATCATGCGGCATATATCGCTGCAGAAAATAGCTTTTGTGAATGCACCACCATGTTCGACGATTGTTCGACGTGATGCGTTTCAGGACCAACGTGAAAAAAAGTATTTTTTTCTTCGCTCGAAACAAATAAACAAATAAAACAAAAAAACCAACTGTACATGTATTTCAAGCTTAATATGGGATTCTTTTTATGCAAGCACTGAAGCTGGCTGATGGCAGAACAATTACATTATAGTTACACGCTCAGAAATTTTCTATTACTAAAATTCACACAAAACAACGCTCTTTTTTTCATTTTCTGACTCGGAATGTAATACTGAGTGCCTTGGAATTACACCACGCGAATTCGACTCGTTTTTGACAGCGCATCATAACTGGTGACTTAAAGGGTTAAAGTTGTTATAGTTCGGGTGATTCCTAGATCTTAGTGCCATCACCGAATCATGCACTTCCGCCATAAAAAGACAGAAGGCGCGCGGCAAACAGTAAAACGGCCTGCGTATAAGCAAGACGTCGGTCGTCACCGAAAAAAAGCACTTGTCCCCCGTACCACTCCCCCCCCCCTCACTCTAACCACGTGATGCAGCACAGCTTTGATTGACTGATATGTAAGGTTTAACGTCCCAAAACCACCATATGATTATGAGAGACGCCGTAGTGGAGGGCTCCGGAAATTGCGACCACCTGGGGTTCTTTAACGTGCGCCCAAATCTGAGCACACGGGCCTACAACATTTCCGCCTCCATCGGAAATGCAGCCGCCGCAGCCGGGATTTGAACCCGTGACCTGCGGGTCAGCAGCCGAGTACCTTAGCCACTAGACCACCACGTGATGCAGCACAGCTTTGCCGCACCCAAGACAAGAGAGAGAGAATAAAATGAGGGAAATGCAGGTAGCTCAACCAAAAATTGGGGCATCCGGTTTGCTACCCTGCACTAAAGGAAAGGGGAATATGAAATAAAGATGGGAAATAAAGCGAAGAGCGAAATAGACGCGCGAAAAAGAAAAAAAGAGGGCGGGGTGCTATAGCCTACTCAATAGGCCACTACCACGCAAAAAGTTCAATGAGGCCTTCACCGATTTTCTGTGCGAAGACAGTACATGTCGGCTTACCGCATGCCCATTCCTATACCGCATGTCCATTCCTATGCTTCTCACTAACGGTAGCTATTTTATTTAGTAATGATATTATGTTCAACAATTAAATAATTGTTGTCAGGTTGTCATTGTAAAATTTTTGCGGCACACTACGCAAAAACCATAGGTGCGATCCGCACACGGGCACCAAGTTTCTTCGTCCATCGTATCATTTATATGTTGCTCCAACTGGCCCTAAACCACAAGCTATGGTCTTCACTGATCTTATACTCCCGCAAAAGCTCACACTCGATCTACCCACATCACCATATGTTCGATGCGTATGTATTCCGCCTCGAGTACATAGTAACATACATGATCGTGAAGTAATGTGCATGATCCCCTGACTTGCAGCAGTTTGGTTCCCGGCTTGCGCATGTAGTGAGTCTCGTTGATTACCCTGCTCTGGGAAAAATGAAAAATGGAAAGAAAACAAATGAGAGGAATGCTAGTGCCACTGAGTACTGCTGCTTTCGGAAACCCCTTCGGCCATCACGCAACATCGTACAAGGGCGCCTTTTTTCTACTGTTCTTTTCTCTGTCCTGTTGCCGGCTGGTTCCTTAAGGTTGCGCAAGCTATTCTGTGGCGTAAGTACTGTTCCGTCTCTCGCCCCCACTGCAGCAGACATTCCGTGTGGCCAGGTGTTCGGCGTGGGACTGCAGCAGGTGGTGCAGAGCGACCGGCAGCGGTTCCCGGACTCGACGCTGGCCCAGCCGGCTCCCTGGTCGCCCTGGGACCTGGGCCCGGACGTGGCCGCGGCGGACGCCCTGTCTCGACGCTCGGACAACGCCAGCGAGAGCTCCCTGTCCTCGCTCGCCGACTTCTCCGCCGAAAACTCCAGAAAGGTACGGCGTCTCCTTTCGCTTCCTCGAAGGTGCTGCCTTTGGAACGCTGCCTACGACAACAGCGAGCCAGCACCGACATTCGGCAGGGCCCGCGTATTATGTAACCATTCTTGTTTGCTTTTTTTTTCGTTCTCCTTTCTTTCTGATGTACTTGATCTTGTTGTCCTTTGTCATACATTGACTGCTCGGGAATCCTCGCCACCGCTATCGCGTAGATTGCGCACTAGGCGGAACGTGTCGCTTAGAAGGAATAGAATTGGCCGAAAAAAAAAAAGATGAAGGTGTTGCGTAATGGCGCGCTGAAGAACTGGACGAGGTTTTTCGCGTTCAACTCCTGCCTCTTCATTCAGTGTGTTTTTCGCAACAGCGAGAGAACAAGACAGCATGAGTAGCAAGAATATGACTCTTGGCAAAGCTGACAAGTTCTCACTGGATTAAGAAAGCGATGTTACGCTGCCTATTTGTTACGAGATACGAATGAAGAAACACGGTCGATCGAATTCGTACACGTGCGGCGCGAGCTGACTGTTTTGTTTACATTCAGAAGCCAAATATATAAGGAGTCGTACATATTTACAAGAGGCAAATCACGAGACGAATGATAAGCAAACCGGAAAGAGGATGTGAAGTGTGCATCAAGTCATATACGTAGGTAGCTTTATATAGAAAGCAGTTGCTGGTTGCTGCCTTTAGAGGTGGCGCTTATGGGAGACTGAAATGGGGGGGGGGGGGGGGGTGCAGTTGTTGTTTTTTTTTTTTACTTAGTGGCTACTATTTGTCCCAGATATCAATTACCACCTTGCGCAAACAAATTGGAAGTTTTGATGACAACGTTGAACCAACTTATTTTTTGTACCTCATCATTTCTCTATTATCTTTCTTGCCCGAAAATGGGGAACATACGCCTTATGGTTGCCGTGGCTACGGGAAGTGCCCTTGTTAAAACGCCGAATCCAGCGATATTCCTTGTTTCCACCATCTTTCTTCACCTGAAGCCCCCATTTTCTCCTGATCTTCCATCTTGTTTGTACTAACCTATCGGCTCGCAAAACTTCCCTTCCGGACGGTAGTGGTTTTCTATAGTAGTGTAGCTCCACAGGCCTCCGATAGCACGCGCGCACTGTTTCCAAAGCGGCACGATGTGTGATAACGGACGCCATATGTGGCTTCACAAATCCTTATCTTGGCCTAGTTGGTTCGTGAGTTCCTGGAGGATAAAGAATTGTAACGCGAAACGACGCAAGGAAAGACGCGGGAGACACGCTAGCTTCTAGCGGCTAGATATTGAATAAACATACGGAAATACATATACGCAGCACAAACGCAGCCGAGGGTATGACCCTCGCTATAATCGGACCGGAAACAATGGATTATATTTAGGAATCATATCTTAGTGACTCTTCGTTTCAGGGTGGGTAATTGTGGAGATTACGGATTATGTTCTTGAGCCGTGTATATAGTTTCGCATGTTTCTTTTGTTACACTACAGTTGGAAGCTAGTGGCACTCCCGTGTATCTGTCTGCCCTCTTAGCGTTTTTTTTTTTTTTGTGCGAACAAACGGGGACGAATAAGGGATGCATACGGAAGAGTGGTGACATACCTCTTCCGTGCCCGTGTGTTTGCGCGAAAAACTTCGTTCATTCTAGGCCGAGCGGCAGTATTGTCTGCCCTCGTTTCATTTGGCACTACGATTATTTATTTTTCGTCCAGAAGCCGCGCGTGGGTCGGTTTTACGTAGAGTGCCCCGTTGCGAGCGCCCTTCTTAATACCGTTCATAGGCTTCTTCTTATGGGTGTACTCTTCTCACGGTCGGTCGTTGCGTTAGCCGTAGGGCTGAGAAGGGACAAGCAAATAACCTTCGTGAAATGGCACCGAGCCCGAGCAAAAAAGACCGACCGGCTAGCAGCTCTCCTTCCGGCGCGGGCCTTGAAAAGAGGTGTCCTCGCTGTTCTGCGTTCTCCGAAACCCTTTCTAGTCGAGAAAACGACGACTAACGGTAGGTAGTTAGTCCCGACCGTCCAGACGAGACGCATTTAGCGGCGTTGATCTTCTCCTCTTTCCGTCGTCGCGCACGAAGTGTGTGACAAGGAAACGGCGCCTCCGTCGACGCTTCGTTTCCCGCGAAGCAACCCGCTCAGGGACGCGCGGAGCCTTTGAAGTTCCTTATTTGCATTCCCTCTCCCCCGCCTCAATTCTCTCTCAACTTGAGGAGACGTTCTGTGCCCGTCTTCTCTTCAGCTCGTTTCTTTACGTTCACTTACGGCGCGTACGAAGTGATCTTGGAACACTGCCCGATGGAACGACATGTGCTAACGATTTTTTTTTGTGTATGTGTTTGTTTCTGGCTTCACAACGGCCTAGAAGAGCCTCGTACGAGCGGGTCTACAAACTAACGCCTGGCGGTGATTCATTGCTTACTGTGCGCCATTACTAGTGCCGGCGGGTCGTATGCTTTTTACTTGCGACCCTAACTATAACAGATAGAGGGTAACGGTACGTTATACTCTAGTGTCTGTGCTTACCGCGAGGTTATTTGAGCGCTAGTTCAGCACGGTAATGATGGATAACGTCCGTATTATCGCAATTGCCTTCGAGTGACCTCATAATGATGATTTTATGTGGGGTTTTACGTCCCGAAACCGCCGTGTGACTGTGAGAGACTCCGCAGTGAAGGACTCGGGAAATTTCGACCATCTGGCGTTTTGACAATCTGCACTGACATCGCACAGTTCACACGGGTCTCCACCATTTTTCGTTCATCGAAATGCGACCGCCGCGTCGGGGATCGAACCTGCTACCTTTGGGTCAGCAGTTCCGCTGAGGTTCAAATGACCTCATCCGTCGCGGTAAGCCATGGTGCTGGACTGGTTACCTGAAGGTCGCGGGATCGGATGCTGGCTCCGGTCCGGCGGTCGAATATCTATGGAGGCAAAATACCAGATGTTGTGTCATTAGAGTCAGTTGAACGTTAGAGGTGGTCAAAATTTGCGGAGCCCTCTCCAATCACGGGCGTCTTTCATAATCATATCGTGGTTATAAGACGTAAATCCTAATGGTTATTATTAGTCAAACGACCTCGATTCTCATATCATATCAGCGTTACTGAATGTTCAAGAGCACAGAGAACAGGTTTTTTTTTTTTTTGGGGGGGGGGGGGGTTCAACAACGAGGAGATGGCCGCTGCGTCTTTTAACTTCGATGATGGAATACCTGATTGTTCATCCAATCCTTTAGTGACCCTTATAGAGTTAACAGTAATAAAGATTAAACAAACAAGAACAAATAAATAATATAGATATGGGAGGTCTGGTGTAGCTGCCGTGGTAACATTGCAATGAGCTTCATTTTTTTTTACCGTATGTGTGCACCCCGTTCAAAGCTGCAGTCCATAACTTCTACCACTTCCTTTTTCTTTCTTTTAATTACATTCTAATTTTTGAAAGTGACAGTTAACGGCCTTCAAGACATTGGATAAAATGGTTGAATGGTAAAAACGATTACGTGTGTTATCGCTCAGTTCTAGGCTCGCCTGAATGCGCCTAAATTTTGTCGAACGTTGTCGACGATCTGATAATTTCAGCTATGAAAACTTGAGTCCATTCTACAAATCGCTGCGCAGCGAGTGTTTTGTTTTTCTGGGCACCAGCGGTTCTCCCGATATTTAGAGTTCAGTTCTTAGCTGCTGTATAAAGGGTCGCGCTTTTTTCCCGCAATTTCAAAAGGGCGTGGTCCTTTGCAAGGAAGTGTGAAAATTTTGTTTAATTTTGGATGCAGGTATAAAAAAAACCTATTTAACCGTGCCGTATATACCTAACGGTGGGATATTTTTATAGAGCTTGGCTGCGAACATCCTCGCTAGGTGTCTTCCCTGGTGCCGTTGCTCAGGCTCAACTCGTCGCCGTTACTTGGGTCATTTGCACGTCCATGTATCCATTCGTCCTCAATTTTATCCATGGCGTTCGAACTCACCTGTATAGCACCACGTGATGAAGAAGCAGCTCCATTATTGTCATATATGGTGGCTCCCACGAAATGCGCCGGAACGAGAGACGCGACGACGCTGTCGTTTGCTGGCAAGATTTTTTTATTGTTATTAATATTATTAATAGTTTGGAAGGCCAAGACGGGGGAGTGGCCCTTGCACGAGCGCGGATGTCTGCTGCGCACGCGTCGTTGTCGTAACCGAATGACGATAGCGTTTCAACCGCGCAGGATTCGGTGGAGTCTCTGCGGCATCGCAGCTCGACCACGGATCCTGGCGACGACGACTGCCTCACCGTTCACGGGCCTCAGGTTCCACGCGTCGTCAACTGCTGCCTGCGCTACCTCGAAGACCATGGTGCGTATGCCTCGCGCGTGTCCTGACCGCAAAAGAACGCGACGATCTCTCGAAAGCGCGTAGCCATTTCTGCACCCTGCCTCTCCGTGAGTGGCGGAGCTGGGGTGTAGCACACACCAGGCTAGTGCCCCCTCCCCCTGAAATTTTTCTCTACCATGGCACACCGAGCGCAAAATGACACTCGACCACATTTTTAAGGCCGAAGATCCTTAAGGTGTGGGTCGTTCCCTCGTAGTACATTGTAGTAGCCACTTGTAGTTAGTTTTAAGAATCGGTCACTAGATGGCGTTTGTGGTTTTCGTATAGCTGACAATTAAAGAAGATAGATGGCGCTGTCAAAATAAGAAATTCTCAGCATATCCACAGAGTGAATAAAGATGAGTGAGGCGAAGCGTCCGTCCGTTCGTCCGATGCGTGTTTGAGTGTGATACGAGCGGAAAGACACAGGCAGACAGACAGACAGACAGACAGACAGACAGACAGACAGACAGACAGACAGACAGACAGACAGACAGACAGACAGACAGACAGACAGGCAGGCAGGCAGGCAGGCAGACAGGCAGGCAGGCAGGCAGGCAGGCAGGCGGGCGGGCAGGCGGGCAGGCGGGCAGGCGGGCAGGCGGGCAGGCAGGCGGGCAGGCGGGCGGGCGGGCGGGCGGGCGGGCGGACGCTTTGCTTTACTCATCATCAATCATTCCGTCGATATGCTGCGATTTTTCTGCCTCGACCTCACTTCAGATAAAAAAATGACCCCCCCCTCCCCAAGAACAAAAAATCTTTGTATGCCCCTGCACCCCGTGGCCCCCCTTTTGTGCTCACAGCCGTAGAGTTGCCCCGAGACAGAGAGCTATCTCTCTCTTTTCATTCCAATCATAGAGAAATGTCGGGTGGGGCTCTCAGTCCAGAGCTCCAACAGCCCCTGCTGCTTGCCCCGATATATCCATACTTGAGAAACAGCTGTGTCTATGCGACGAAAGGCATGAGCTAGACGATTCAATATGTGTGTGCATTAAGTCGGCTAGATACCTTGTTTGTTCAACTTTACATGACTTTCTATTTTCTTAACGTGACTGTCCAGAGCTCCAACAGCCCCTGCTGCTTGCCCCGATATATCCATACTTGAGAAACAGCTGTGTCTATGCGACGAAAGGCATGAGCTAGACGATTCAATATGTGTGTGCATTAAGTCGGCTAGATACCTTGTTTGTTCAACTTTACATGACTTTCTATTTTCTTAACGTGACTTCCGAGGCATGCCTTACTTGAGTTGTGCAGTTCGCGAGGTCTGTATACACACCTCCGGTCTTATACGGCACTTGTCCTCGCTTCTGATTAGAATCCCAGTTAATGCATGAAATTATTTTTCATTCATTAAAGTTTATTACCTTAGTAGCCAACAATATACCCAACAGCACCGATATTGTGCGCGCAAATGTGGCATGTTTCATTGAGCGAGCTTCAAACAATGAACTTTGCGTAATGTGTATCTGCTAGTACTCGCGCGTTAAAATGTAGGTGTTAAAGTTTACTCAACTGACAGCAGCGACGCGCCTCGTGAACAGTCGAGTGTGAGCACCTAGAAAAGCAAGCTTCTCCCCACTGTGTGACTAAATGTGGTGAAACCAGCTTTACCGCCATCACAAACGCACTCTTCGTCGTTTCCGGTACCTCATTGAGATTGCTAAATCCGTAGAGATAAATAGTCCTGACTGTGTGTGAACACAACTTTGAAAGAGAGGTGACCTTAACAGTGTGCATTGCTTGCATCGCAGGTCTCAACACCGTGGGCATATTTAGGGTCAGCGGCTCAAAGCGGAGAGTTCGCCAGGTAATGATGCAGCTCTGTCTGTCTTTTAATATTGTAACAATATTTTTTTATCTGCTGGTTGAAGATTTATATACGCAGAGATATTCAGAGCAATATTTTTCTATATAAATCGTACTGCTTTCACTGACGGTGCTCTAGTGTAAGTCTATCATCAGCCACGCACGGTGAGCCACCATAACAGCATCTTATGAATTGCTGATCACATTACGGAACTTGGCTGAAATCTAAGTCAACAAAAAAAAAAACTAAGCCTGGAACCAATGTTTTAGCGAAGAAAATAACGGTCGTCAAAAGGATAGATGCCAGCACAGAATACAAACAGTGACATTTGCAGCTCCGTGGTGCCACATTTACAAAGACCCGCTTTACCGCAATTCGTCATCGATTGGATTCGATAGCAGAATGAAGTGTCACTGAACATTACTTGCATTGGTGCCGCATCCTTCCCACTGGAAAGGTGATTGGCATAAATAAGTTTTACTAATAGCACGTATAACACTACGTTGCAAACAATATAACCATAGCCTGAATGCACTAGAGTATGTCACTGGGTAAATTATATCTGCTTAAAGCACAGTTGACGCCCCGCCGCGGTGGTCTAGTGGCTAAGGTACTCGGCTGCTGACCCGCAGGGCGCGGGTTCGAATCCCGGCTGCGGCGGCTGCATTTCCGATGGAGGCGGAAATGTTGTAGGCCTGTGTATTCAGATTTGGGTGCACGTTAAAGAACCCCAGGTGGTCTAAATTTCCGGAGCCCTCCACTACGGCGTCTCTCATAATCATATAGTGGTTTTGGGACGTTAAACCCCACATATCAATCAATTAAAGCACAGTTCACGGAGGCTTTGTGGCTCAAGATTGAATTCTTCATAAAAGAAGATACTGTTTACAAAGGAGCAGATTGAACGTTTTTTCTATGCCCTTCTTTCCCTGCCCCCTCTACCTTTTTTCCCTCCCCCTGTTGACTTAATTGCGCGGCGCATATCATTCGTAAGCCATACATACGCCAGCTAGACCAACAAAGGGCTCTTGTTAAAGAGCACAGTTAATTTACCACTGGTCACAACTCACAAAATGTTGAGGTTTTTTTGTGGAAAAAATTTGGAAATGTAAGAGTGCTACCGCATAATTCTTTAATTAATTAACTAATTAACGCAGTTGCGCGAGGAGTTCGACAGCGGCCGCGAGGTGCACCTCGACCAGGAGAGACCCCAGCCGCACGACGTGGCGCAGCTGCTCAAGGAGTATCTGCGCGACTTGCCTCAGCCACTTCTCACCAGAGACCTGTACCAGCCTTTTCTGTACACCCAGCGTAAGTGCCATACGTTACTTTCTATTTATCCGGGTGTCTGTCTGTACACCAGTTCTTTCAACTCCGAAGCCACTTATTCTGCACTGAAATTTCGCGTTCTCACTGGTGACGATTCCTCACCCACTTTTGTCCTGTTAAATCTCGGCACTTCAACTTCGGTAATCTTCAATTCAAGCAATTTTTTAATATGAATTTGTTTTCAAGATTGTCATAGCTATGTACGCGAAGATTGTGCCTTGTGACTGCTCCGTTTTTTGTGCGCAAGAAACGCAGCGTTTAGTTTACTATTTCCATGCATGTATCTTTTGTACGTGTACGCGTTTAATTAGTTTCTGTAATTTATTAATTAGAAGTGTTTATTCTGTATTTTCTCGATTTTGGTATGTATATGCATATATATTTTGTGTGCTGCCCCCCCCCTTACTCAATGCCCCCCATGAGGCCTGTAAGTCACTTGAAATAAAAAAATTGAATGTCAGCGCACAGCGAATATCGGCTATGGATGTGACCCAACGCATTTGCGCTGCGATATAGGCGACCGCCTGTTATACGTAGGCTTCAGCGATCATATGGGCATGTTCATTGTTCTTTTCAGCAACGAGAATAAGTGCTGGCACAGATATTGGGAGGATAATAACTTTCCTTTATGCGTGAAAATAAGCAATCAGTGTAGCTTGATCAGCTCTACAGACGAACGTTACTTGTTCGAGGCGAAACGTAGTTCGCCTCGATGAGGGTCAAATCGGTCGCGACATTAAAATAAAACAATCAGACCGGGTGGATTACGACGTGGGGATACGCGGACTCACGATGGCGCACAACCCCACCCATCTCGTATAGGTGTTCGCGAGAGAAGCAAGCAGCTGGACATCCTGCGGCAGCTGGTGCGGCTCCTGCCCACGCACAGCAGAGACACCCTGTGGGCCCTGCTCAAGTTCCTAAACACCGTAGCCGAGAACTCGGTCGACAAGAAGTCTTCCACGGGACAGCCCGTGAGTGCTTGCTTGAGCGTGCCTTC
Organism: Rhipicephalus microplus; assembly: GCF_043290135.1. Lineage (NCBI taxonomy): Eukaryota > Metazoa > Arthropoda > Arachnida > Ixodida > Ixodidae > Rhipicephalus > Rhipicephalus microplus. The sequence goes on along the minus strand of NC_134701.1, from coordinate 212,214,636 downwards.
TGTATAGTAGCACAAGCCGGAATGAATGCTTCATCTGCACGACCATTCTGCTCATCATCTCGTATATGTTAAGTAAATCTGAGCTCGAGATGGCGGTTTCGACCACAAGTGCAGTGGTAGCACATGGGTATGTTATGGTGCAGAAATAGTGATGTTACTATCGAGGTTATCGATTGCCGTGTCACTGCCGAACTCCATCGGAAAATAACAGCGCCAATTCAAACACCGACTAAGAAACATCACACGAGGACAGCGCCCGTGTGCTGTTTCTTAGTCCGCGTTTGAATTAGTTCTATGTCTTCCAGAAGGATCCGTACCAACGGGCTCGCATCCATTCACTTTTAGACTATCGAACCACCGATGAACAAAAACTATCGTATCCTCAGTACGGTCGTTAGTATAATATCACTTGCGTGAACCCATCGCAACAAAGACTTCATCAGTCACCAGTTCTACGATTGCGTGATGTACGGTTAGGCAGGGGGAGCATTCTAAAGGGCAAGAAAGCTGACGTGCTTCTACGCCTTCTCAAGAATGGTCGGCTGAAACATGATAGTTACGACGAACTGATCCTACGTAGCGGAAAGTAAACCACAGCATGTGTCGTCACTGTGCGGCCCACTGCGTTGTTTAACTACAGTATAAAACTATTAACAACTAAGTTTGGTAATTTTATGGTGTAACTGGTTATTTTTGGATATCGTTTTGTTGATGGACATATTCTGGTTTTTTCCACTGCGGAAATAATTTATTTCGCGAAATTAGAGATTCATGGTGGCGATGATTTTCTATCTGCGACACACGGCGAACCTGGATCACACCAGCTGTGCTGTAAAGTGTGCCCATATATTATGACAACTAAGTATTGATGATAGTAGGCTCTGTATATCCAAAAAGCTGTGGCACTATATCTAGCCAACAAACAGCTATCGATTGCACTATCAATAGTTTATCCACACTATCAGTATAGTTTGAAGAAAGAAAAAGACTATGGATGCTATTTATAGTCAAATTACCGTTAGTTTCGCATCAGTAGGGCATGGGCGAAATGCAAATGTTACTGAATCCAGAACCTCTGTTTCACTTCACCATTCCTCGGGATTGTTGCCGTTGGCTTGAGCCCTCTGCGCATGCACTCGTTAAGGCGCGTGCACAGTGAAACAAAGCGTGCTGTGATATAGCGTTTGAGCAGGTTACCTCTGTGACAGTCTACGCTATACAATTATTGCGCTGAGCTTTGCATTATCAAGGCTATCTTTACTGGCCGACATTACGAATTCGAGGTGTTTGGTACAGATTTGTTGGTCATATATAGGCTTAGAAAGCTGGGCGCCACCGTCTAGGGCTGTGAAGCCAATGTTTGGTTGGTTGGTTGTTTGTTTGTTTGTTTATTTGTTTGTTTGTTTGTTTGTTTGTTTGTTTGTTTGTTTGTTTGTTTGTTAATTTCGTATATTGCGACGTGAATGATTAAGCTTATGAAACACCGTATGCAACAACCCAACCATTTTCATTGCGTCTGCCATAACAACGATCGTTTTGTTGTTAAAGATGCAAAACACATAAGGCTAACAGCCCAGTATGGCGACACTCAAACCCATCTGTAAAACAGTCCAGAATTGCTGCCGACTATAGATGGTTGCTTACTGTCGTCCCATCTGATGCTGCTGCGCGTGCACTTACGCGCACGTTTGTATGCGCAGCTTCCGGGAAACAAGATGGACGCCCACAACCTGGCCACCATGCTGGGACCGAACATCTTGCGCTTCAGCAAGACTTCCGAGAAGGACAAGTTCATCGTGGAGAACCTGGAGAGGGCCGAGGAGCGCTGCGAGGTCATCCTTGTGGTGCGGCAGCTGATCGAAAACTACGAGGAGCTATTTCGGGTGAGCGCACGAAACGAAAGTTCGAGATAGCTGTACGATATGTGTTCTATGTTCCATCATATTTGTCATCCATGAGTCTCCTGATGCACAAACTGTCCTAGTCCGTTTCTTTACTCTCCATCTGCCGTCTGGCGTAGGTCTCGGCTGAGGACTTGGACAGTCTTTACAAAAGGCTTCTCGTCGAGAGCCCCGAGGACCTCGAAATCCTCCTCAGGAGGCGCTTCTACAGCGCACCTGGGTAATTCTTCTTCCTCCTTCTCCTGCATATGCGTCCGTTCTGTTTAAAAATGGGCACTAAAAATTGAACACGATTGCCACATAAAGAGGCCACAGTTCCACCACATGCGATAGCAACAAACTTGAATATTATACGCATCTGTCGGCCACCTCCTGTAGTATACAATGTGGCGTAACTACAAAACTATACGGCGGAAGAATACGCGACCACTGCAGCAATCGAGACTACATTCGTGCTGTCTGTCACTATATTCTAAACAGAGCGGCGAGACCAGCGGGTAAAAAGAGCCGTCTGCTGATACCTGTAAAGAGTGCGGGCAGCTGCGCCCGAATGGGCAAAGTGCGGATGATGATGATGATGATGATGATGATAATGATGATGATGATGTCTGTAACAGTTTGAAGCTGATCCCTTTTGTATCGGGCGGGCAAGATTAACTTGAGCTAGCCAGAGAACAAAAAAGAAAACTAAAAAGTAGCCAAGCAGCCACCCATCGCCCCGTGAGCCATTCGCATGACAAAAGACGGCCAGCACGCTTCCTCTCCGATAGATAAGCGTTCGTGATCTGCGCTCGCGCTCTTTAATTCGCGTGCAAATAGAATGTATGCAGCTCGCGGGGCGATGTTGTCTATTTGAACTTCATGGGGAGCATCACGGCGCCGCCGACGGCGACGCTAAAAGTGCAGCGCCGAGAGTGTCCATATAATTGCGTTGCGTCACTATCAAGTAAATATGGAACAATGACCTTGTAGGACTCTCATTTTATATTTAATAACAAAGATAATATCATGACATCGGCGTAGTGATGAATAGGCGAATGACCGCTTTGTCGCAGACTATTCCGAGAACTAAATTTTATTTTCCACGCCCTCTTCACAGATCTCAAGACGACGACGGCAGCGACCAAGTGTTCGACGGCGCCAACGCGGAGGACGACGAAGAAGAGGCGGAAGAGCAACTTCGGACGGTGCTCATGCGACCCGTCACGACGGTAGCGACGCATCGCGGCAGGGAACGGCGCTCGACCGCGTCGTCCCAGCAGCAGGACGACCCAGTGCCTTACATACTAATCACGCCCGAGGCTCGTGGCGCTAGCGAGCGGCGTCACGCTCCCGCGACGTCAAAAGGCCGCAGAGCAGATGGCGACGACGACGACGACGGCAACGTCGACGTCGAAGTGTCCTTCACACTGAAGATGCCCTCGGCTCCCAACGTGCCGGCCTACCTGACCGAAGCCACGTCGGAGTCCTCGACCGTGGCGAGGCCCTTGAGAAAGCCGACGCGGGAATCGTCACCTCCGTCGTCCGCGACGACGGAGGAGGAAGTGACCATCACCATCGAGGCAGCGCCGGCGGCTCGCAAGTCCAAGGGCTCGTCGCGTCGCTTCTTGAGCAGCAAGGAGAAGGAGGAAAAGGCCTTCAAGATAAACAAGAGCAAGTCGGCGTCCTCCATACTGAGCTTCTTCGGCGGCTCGTCGGAGTCACGGCGCGACTCGGCCGACGCGTCTTCTCAGCCGCGCCCCGTGCCGCGCAGGGACAGTCGCGAGGTGCGCTTCCAGACCGAGAAGTGGCGACGCTGCGAGATCATCTCTTCCGAGCACACGGACAAGCGGCACAAGTGACGGACGCCGCATCTTTTCGTCACTCAGCCGCGCGTGGGACCTCAGTCTGTCGTTTTATTTTTTTTATTTATCACTCTGCAAAGAAAATGACTGTGGCATTTCTTTCGTCTCTGTTTGCGGCGTGGTGTTGGGGGGAGCTATAAAACACGCTTGCAAGCGGGAACTTCTGGTGTTTCTCGCCTGTAATTGTGGCAATGCTTCTTAGGCATGGCTTCTACGAATGTGTACGCTTGAAAACTGAGGCAAATTACAAGCACAATGCAACGAGTTTTACAAGCTATCTCCTCTGGTTTCGCTGGCTCAATATTACACGAACCGAAGCTTGCCTGGGGTCCCGTTGCATAACCCTGCTCTCCTGGAACCGAGAGCGAGTGACGGTCAAGGGAAACTGCCTCTTGAGGTTTGGTCGGGACACTGTGTCGCTTCGCCCCCTCCCCCCTCTTACCTTTTTTTATTACCTAAGTATGTTTATATAGTTCTTCGCAGGGCCGTCCACCTCGCCATTCTAACGGGCAGCCCAAAACAAAACACTTTAGAAGAATACTTTTTTCCTTACACATATCTTCTCCAAAGAATGACGAAGGATAGCATAGTGAATGCTGGCCTACTACAAAAAATTAATGATTATGATATAGTAGGTACCCGGCAGTGGTGCTTGCAGTGTCCCAAGGAGTCTTTAAAAGGGCTCCCAAAGGCCCCTCTGATGCGATTCTTAAAGGAGAAAAGAACAGTGAGTCCCGTAACTGTCTGCGTCACAGTGCGACACCTCAACAGTAGCTCACGAGGGATAGGGGTAATGAGAGATTAAAAGAATTGGATTCAAGGTATAGAGATAGAGAAAGGAGGAAGGAGAGAACGTGGCGCAGGGACTGTGACATACGGAAGTAAGGAGAGGGAAAGATAAACACGGTCGCAGGAGTCCGTGGACGGGGCACCACTCGGCGAGAGCTATTGTCTGCGCCAGGAGATAACGTAGGGCGAGCCAGTCGGCCAGAGCTGCGCTGTCGTCGGAGATCGCGGGGCACAACCGGTCGGCACGAAATCCAGTGAGCGAGTAGCGAAAGGCCCCTCTTCTAGCTTTTGTTGCAACTGTGCTGCGTGTTCCGCGCAGGCCTGGCGTTTTTTTTTTTTTAATCGAGTCGCCAGAGGAAGCCGCCCGAGCCCAAGGGATCGCGGCTGATGCCTAGGCCGGGGTTCAAGCCCACCCCGATTTATGATCGCCGGGCTCTTATTTATGTTGCTTCTCTCTCTCTCTCTCTCGAGTCGCCATTTCGCCATGACCCATCCTTTATACCGCGTATTGGTGCCCTCTGCCAACCTGCACCTACTCCTCGATGTCTGTCAGTATCTAGCAGTTCACCGCTTACTGTACATCGAACAAGCGCCGTGTATAAAAAAAAACAAATGGTATCCTTCAAATTAGAAAACCGCGCAGGTACTAGCAACCGCCATCGGTGCTGTGTTTGGTATACCCGAGGGAGGAACGGTAGATACACGTACTATGCAGTATATGAAGCAGTTAGGCGACGGCGTCACGATGTCGTTTTGATGCCACAAAACGAACGTAAGTTATTTGACAGAGATGAAAGAACGATCAAGCAGGCCCGTCTACTTGACGGAGAAAGAGATCGAGACGTTGAGGACGAATCGCAATTTTCGGAGTTTATGAGGGAGCATGGATATTTCCTCTCCCTTGAAACACACACACACACACACACACACACACACACACACACACATTTCTGTGCACGTGCAAAATGCTATGTCATGTGATGCAGTTGCTTACGAGAAAAACGGGTTAACCATTTTCTTAAAAGAACGTTATATTACGGTGAGTCAGCCCAAACACTCCGTAGTAAAACAGCGGAGCTGAAACTTGCGGGCACAGGCGGTTGCAGACGTCGTAGCCGAAGCCGCTTGAAAAACTTCCACCGAAAGCAAGCGTCGGCCCGGCTATAGATAATCTAGTTCACTATAGCCACGGCATACGCGTTTCTGTCATTGTCTCGTTCACGCTGCTCTGCCTACAACGCCGCTTTCTCGGCGCACCGTTGTCGCTTGAATTCTGCTAGGAAGGCTGACGGATCATCGGTGCGCAGTTGCTGCTAACGTTTCGTCCCCTGGGCCTGTTCTTGCACCCGGAACGCTGCATCGGCCCGGTGAAAATTAATGTTCTATAACAGATGAGCTGACGGCGATGTTTTCCCGAGGCTGTGTTCATGCGCTCGTACGGTCCAAGCTCTCCCTATGAGGAAGCTGTAAGTTGAACCTACCTGCGACGTCAAATTTGACGCGCCAGTGAGCCAGTCACGTGATTTTTGTTTACATCCCTCCTTTGCCTGTCGACCTGCTTGACGACTTTGCTGAGAGCTAGGACACGCGCGCGAGCAGAGGGCGGGGCCAAATTACCCCATTTCGCATCTTTTCCTGCACTTCTACATTTCTTTCTCTGCCTCTACCCATGCCTATGCTGCGCTGTTGAGGTGACTTTCACAAGTGACGGCACTGCACTTTTTTCATTTCGTTTTTTCTCTTACGAAGTTCGTTGACACTGCTGCGCGCGGGCTCGGCGGCACGGCTTCGAAGGGATGAATGACGTCACGCGCTTGGGTGCGACGTAGCAAACGACTTCACTGACGGAGCAGGCAATGGAGCCGTTTAAGGACTACGCGGCGCCGCGCCTTCTTCCTAGGAAGAGAAAGGGCGAGCCTAGTTTCATGCCCTCTCTCCGCATAGGGAGAGGGCGCTGCGCCACGCACAGCTTCGTGTGGTTAGGCTGTGGTAGTTGGGCCTTTAGCGTTTCTCGTGGCGAATGGTTTATTTGTTTCACCAAGCCATGTACAGCTTTGGCTGTAAAACAAAATAAGTTGACCACAAGCCTTCGAACGCGGAGTCATCTCCGACCAGGCGTTACGTATCCTGCGCAATGCGGACCCGAGTGCCCTGAAGCACCACACTGTCATCTGGTTCCCCGCCCATCTCGGCCAGGTGCCGGGTGCCCTATCCAACCCCGACGAGATCGCCCATGATGCAGCGCGAGCACTTACCGACCGCGCTGCCACAGGGCAACCTCATCTTGCTGGGTTGGATACCAATCGGGATGCACCAATCACGTACAATGAAATTACAAAGCACTTTTACCAGGAACGCCGCTTTTTTCCACCCCCACATTTGAAACTTAACCGACCGCAGGCATTAACCCTACGCCTATTACAGACACACACGTACCCAAACCTTGCCACGCTTCACGTTTATTATCCCGATGCATACCCCAGCGACACATGCCCATCATGCCGACACACAGCGACACTCGCACACATGCTCCGGGAGTGTAGAACAACTCCTCCCGACTCTACCTCAAGCAAGTGGGAGAGGTCCCTCAGGATCTCACTTCTCGCCAACCAGCAATGGGCCGTCCAGCAGGCCCACGAAGCGGCCGCCAGGTACTCCCTGTTGGTCCTTACGTGGGAGACGCCCGCTACGTGCTAAGCGCGTCCTGCAGGACTGAAATAACGTTTTTTTCATTCCATTCCATTGACCACAAGCATAGGCGGCAAGAACATTGAAGCGCACTCAGAATTCCGGAAAAAATTAACGGTTACATTCTTTTTTAGGGAGATTGCACTGACACTCATTCCCAATGTGGTGCGCAGCCGTGCGCCGGGCCGGGAGGCATTTTCGGGGGATTTCCACGCAGCTACACTGTAACGCAGCAGAAGAGCATATGCTTGCCACTATATATATGATTGATTTGCCTATGTGATGAGTGTTGTCTGGTGTTTCTTGGCCTTCGGTGTGCTTCCGAGTCGCATTTGCAAAACTTCTGCGACGAAAGTTTCCTCTACTACTGCGTTGATAGATATGTGGGGTTTAACGTCTCAAAACCACCAATGGTTATGAGAGACGCCGTAGCGGAGGGTTCCGAAAATTTCGACCACCTGAGGTTCTTTAACGTGAACCCAAATCTGAGCACACGGGCCTACATCTCTCTACTAGTGCGTGCAGTATGAATTTGTATAAGTGAACGTGCAGCAGCACGTTGTTGCTGGTCGAGTTACATCAAATCAACGATGATCAACAGCACGGTTTACAGTTGATACAATCGCACAAACAGCAAGCTCAACAAAATGTTGGACGGGTAGGATTATAGAAAGTCAACCTAAGAGAGTGTGCTAAAACAACGGAGCTGTCGTCACGGCGCTGAGCACTGTGGCTGAGCAGAATTCGTCGCCAAGACCTGGACGAATCGACGTCGAATAACCAAGTTTGCGGGGCACACAACTCCGAACCGAAGACACGTGCATTGCGCGAACACTTCTATCAGCCACGGCAGCAGCGGCTTTCCCAAGCTTGATTGCCTGTGAGTGGCGGACCTGTACAGCGACCGTATGATAAATCAGTGTTCAGCTTTTTTTACAGCTCAAGTGCGAAAAAAAGGTAGACAACAGACCAAGGGGACAACCAGGACAAGCGCTAATTTGAAATTTTATTGCAAAGCACCAAGGATATATACCTATCGCATGACATCACTGCAATCATATATCAATGAATGCACAAAAATGAATACAAAATAAAGCTAAGCAGCAGGGAATTTCACATAGAAAAACCACGTGCCGGTGAATTCAAGTAATCTTCTCAATGATGAGCCTAGTACGTCGCTAGAGTGAGTAGCCAACACAGTTGTTTTATCAGATACCGGCATGCATATGCATCCTGCGCGATGAGTCGCCTGGAAACTATCGGAGCACTTTTTTTTTTTTTTACTTTCCAGTTGTGGTCCGCGGTAGTGGCCTAGTGGATAAAGTACCCGGCTGCTGACCGGCAGGTCGCAGTATCGATACCCGGCTGCATTTTCGATGGAAGCGAAAATGCTGTGAACCCGTGTGCTCGGATTTTTTTTTTTTTCCACGTTAACCCTCTACCACAAAACACCTACCAGTTTTCTCTACTGCCGGATGTCACGAATTCACGACATACTGGAAAACTTCGAGCAAGTAAGTCGCGAAATCGTGCCACCTTTAATGCCGGCTGTCAAGTACTCACGGGGCATGTAGCTTTCAGCATGAAAAATCTAGCGCTGTCTCGGCTAAGCTATTTTAAGCTAGAACCAAATGTTTCGTATAGCTGATGGCAGAAAGCGCGAAACACGTGCAACACCTCTCACTTCGTTTTTTTAAAGACGATAGTCTTTCTTGGGGACCTTAGACGAAAAAAAACTTTGGTCTGTCTGTCTGTACGTTTGTCTGTCCGCCCAAACGATACCTCAAATGGCACCGAACGGCTGACCCCATTCGCAGCGCCCACCAATATTGCTCAAGCTTCAGCAATCATACTGGTGCGATTATCAATTAAAAAACAATTATTGCGCGTATCTGAGGCACCATAACAACACGTCGATGCTTTGTATGTTTGCCTTTATACTAGAGAAGGCACGCGCAAGTAATTCTAAGGACCGTCGTTTATCACGTTGCGCTGGCAGTGCAACGCGATGCTCTAAAAGGTGTTTCCAACGCTTTGCTAAGACGACACGGTGGTGACGCCTGCCAGTTGCTTTGCGTTCTACGCCTTATCACCTCCGAGACAGGCGCGCATCTTTCTCCGTGGGCCGCACACCTTTCTTTGTTTTCGAAGATAACTACCAGATGGCACTCGTGTCTAAAGTGCTGAGATGCGCTCGTTCACCTCCGCTGCACGCTCGATGCACTCTAACGCCGCGCCTCCAGAGAAACGTTCACCGATTTTTTTGCGCAGAACATCAAATAAACGTTTCGTACACTCTCTCCAGACGCAAGACTTTCGTCTTTCGATGACATTTGCAGCGTAACATGCAGATTCAAGGCCTTTTTTTTTCTCGCCTTCGTGACGTAAGTTTTATATTCAATAATTTTGCTTATTTGGTGTGTACGCGCTCAAAAGATGGCACACAACATGTTACGTGTTGCTGAAGGACATTTTTGTTTTTTTGCAAGGTCCTCGCTTCTGTGGCATGTGGAGAATTGGCGACATACACAAAAGTACGCATTAAAGTTATATTTTAGTTCATTAAACTGCGGAATCATTTAAAGGTTGCTATTTAAAGCTGGAAAATGAAAGCAAATTTTTGTTTAGCTCGGCAGTTTCACAATTCAGCCACTAAAGGGTTTAAAAACGCCCCGCCGCGGTGGTCTAGTGGCTAAGGTACTCGGCTGCTGACCCGCAGGGCGCGGGTTCGAATCCCGGCTGCGGCGGCTGCATTTCCGATGGAGGCGGAAGTGTTGTAGGCCCGTGTGCTCAGATTTGGGTGCACGTTAAAGAACCCCAGGTGGTCTAAATTTCCGGAGCCCTCCACTACGGCGTCTCTCATAATCATATAGTGGTTTTGGGACGTTAAACCCCACATATCAATCAATCAAGGGTTAAAAAACCAACCATCCACTCTCACAATCATATATATATATATATATATATATATATATATATATATATATATATATATATATATATATATATATATATATATATATATATATATATATGGCTTTGGGACGTTAGACCCCACATATCAATCAATCAATTACTTTCCGGTTGTGTTCAAGTAATCGCACAAGGAGGCATCTGCCTGTCTGTGCGACGTAACTGAGACCGCAGGTCGAAGGTACGCCTTATACTCCTTGCACATTGAACAAATTCGTTTCGGTGCTTAATTTTTCTCGCTTCAGCTGTAAACACACACACACACCTTTCTTAGGCTTTTTAAATGCGAAGCATTTCTTAGCGAACTTCGGCGACTTTGAGCGTATCTATCTATCTATCTATCTATCTATCTATCTATCTATCTATCTATCTATCTATCTATCTATCTATCTAGCCGCCTACGACTTTTAGCTCTCCTGGCTGTTCCGATAATGGTATCTATACCGAACTCGGTATGACATAACATGGCTGTATGAAGAACACATTTAGTTCTAACACATCTAGTTGTAACATGAAAATCATATCATGACATGTAAGTCATTAATGTCATGATTTATATTTCATGATCCTGTAGCTCTTGCAGTGGTTTCGTTCACATGACATGTTGCAAAACTGGTATGGTATGGCATGATTGCATGGCGAACACAAGCGACAGACCCTAACATGAAAATCATGACATGCGTGTCATGTAACATGACTACATGCCAAGCTCATGATCCGCTGGCGGCCGTTTCATTAGCTTCACAAGTACCATACTCAGTATTACGCGACACGAACGGACGACATAGGCAAATGACACATCCAAACATGATAATCACGACATGTGTGTCATGTAACAACATGACTGCATGCCACACTGATGATACACTCGTGGCCGTTTCGCCCGATTTACATATGCCAAATTTGGTATCACGTGACGCCAATGAATGACGAAGGTGTGTGACTGGTGCAAACATCATATACATGAGGTGCGTGTCATGAGAGAGCATGACTACATGCCACAGTCAAGGCGCCATTACATTTCGACGTGACGCGGTGCGCGTGCTCGCCGGTGTTCATTTCGACGCGTCACGCCAGCGTTGCGACGCCAGGCGCCGGTCCTTCTATATACTCGCAGGTGCGCGCCGCACTGCGTTGGTTTGACGCATGCGCATTTCAGCGCGTCTGGCGTCCCTCCGTCACGAAAAGAGAGAGACTCAGTGTTATCTCGGTAACTTGAAGCACAGCATCTACGCAGATGACATTACCATCTGGTGCACAGGTGAAAGCGAGGGGCAGATTGAGAGCGCTCTGCAAGAGGCGATTGACACCGTAGAAGACTACCTTCGCCCTTCCGGGCTCAAGTGCTCCTCGAGTAAGTCAGAACTTTTGCTTTATCGGACTGCACACCGGGGACCGAAGCCCAGGGGATGGAAGCCGTTAAACCGGATAGACATCCATCTCCGTACAGATCAAGGGGATGCCATCCAGAGGGTCGACTCCATCAAAGCCCTGGGAATGCTGATAGAGTCTACCGGCGCCAACAGCAAATCTATAGCCAAGTTAACTCGGAAAACAGGCAGTGCGGTGCACCTCATACGCAGAGTGGCCAACAAAAGAAATTGAATCAAGGAAGACAACCTCATCAGGTTGATGCATGCGTTTGTTCTAAGCCACTTCACGTACGAGGCAGCAATGCACAACTGGTCAAGAGCAGAGTCCGAGACACTGAATGTGCTCCTCAGGAAAGTTATCAAGAAGGTCCTGGGCCTACCCATACGTACCAGCACCGAGCGTCTCCTTGAGCTTGGCATACACAACACGCTCGAAGAAATAGCAGAAGCCCAAGAGAGAGCACAGTTTGCAAGGTTATCTACTACAAGGTCGGGGAGAATGATCCTGCAGGAGCTGGGCCAACACCCAATAGCAATCAGACGCAATTACAATGATATCCCTGACAACATCAGGGAGTCTATCACGGTATCTCCTATACCGAGAAACATGCATCCAGAACACAACGTCGGAAGAAGAGTAGCGAGGGCCAGGTCTATACTTCGTCAAGTCTCAAACGAGGAACGAGGGGTCGTATTTGTTGACGCGGCTTCCTACGCCAATGGGAAAGCGTTTGTGGCAGTGGTAGTCGATGGGGCTGGCCATGTCGTCAACTCAGCGGCGGTCAGGACGAAAGACCCAATCATTGCGGAACAAGTGGCCATCGCCTTAGCACTCAAGATGGATAACATTGAAGTCGTCTACAGTGATTCCATGGCAGCACTACGGGCGTTCGCTAAGGGGACGGTCTGTGAACAAACGCTGAAAATACTGCAAGGCAAGAACATAACACATCATCTTCTGAGTTGGTTCCCAGCTCACCTTGGACAAATCAACGATTCCCCTCCCAATCTCAACGAAGCAGCACACGAGGCGGCGCGAGAACTCTCCAACCGCGCCTCCCCAGGGATGCGTTCTACCGGTGAAGGGGATAACCGGGAAATTCTTACAACATATAACGAGCTCACTAAACATTTCTACCTGTCTAGAAGGATTTTCCCTCCACCTCACAAAAATCTAACCCTGCCCCAAGCACTTACATTAAGGCTTTTGCAAACGCGGATGTACCCTACTTTGAAAATGTTACACATCATGTACCCTGACCTATACCCAAGTAATCTTTGTCCACATTGTGGGGAAATAGCTTCATTAGAACACATGCTCTGGCAGTGCACCAAATTCGCTCGTTTATCGCACATCACCTCTGCCAGATGGGAGGCGGCAATCCGCAGCTCGTCCTTGGCAGATCAGCTCTGGGCTGTCCACCAAGCCCGCGAGGCGGCTGAGGAGCTTGGCATCTCAGTCCCCACGTGGGAGCTGCCCGCAACACAGTGATCTGTGTTTTGGAGGACCAAATAAAAGTTTATCCAATCCAATATCTCGGTAACGCATCGGCGCGAAATGCAGCATGTCGAATTTCGCGCCGGTTGCCGTCGGGCCGCGCCGAAGGACGCTGGTCGCGCCTGGCGCCAGACTATTGAGTGCTCGCGTTTTTTTAACGTAGCGGCGGTATGCCAGCGTGCGCGCGCGTCAACGCTACATTGGAGTATATTGGGCCCTTCATGATGCGCTCGCGGTCGTTTCGCTAGCTCCATTTATGCCAAATTCGGTGTTACGTGACGTCAATGGATGACGAAATGTACGACTGGTGCAAACATAATAATCCTGACACGCGTGTCATGTAACAACATGACAACATACCACGCTTATAGAGTGCTCGCGGCCGTTTCGATAGCTCCACATATTCTAAATTTGGCATTACGTGACGTGAATAGATGACAAAGGTAAATGACACATCCAAACACGATAATTATGACACGGAAGTACGGCATAATGTACCTCCACCTCGTAACGCTGTGCTCATTTTGAAGTAACATATCAACATTTCTCATTCGTGCTTCGCATATCATCGATTCCCACTGTACGTGGGATCTGCCATTTTTTTTCATGCGATTAGGTACTGCGAGCGCGACCTCAGACGCGAAGGAGACGAGGCACACATCGGTAACTTGGGTATTTATCTAGTGAACAGCAGCAGGAAAGTGCAATAGGCTGGGCGCCACATCAGCGATTGATTACTTGTCCTATTGTAAACTTTACGGATAGCTAGCGAAAACCGTAAAATCACTGGCATACGCTACATAACGTAGTACAGCCTACCTTTGCCGCGACCACGACGAAGAGCTTCACACGAGGTTGCTTCACGAAACCACTGCTGGCGTACCTGTGAACCGGAGAGCTGATGATAACAGCACGGACCGTGTACACTAGGATAAGAACTGACATCTTTCGTGAAGTAGTCGTTGGATAGCGCCAATGGGTCTCGCCACTTTAGTGATGTACCCATCGGGCACGCGGTCAGACAGCGACTTTACGTAGTCACCGAGCAGCACCTTTCACAGCCGTAGCTGGTGGAATATCGGCAGAGAGAAAGGATATGTTGTGTTCTTTACGTTATCAACACACAGCACCAACGTACTGCTGCCCGGTCATACACAAAGGCAGAAGAAACTTGCCACGCTGCACCCAGCATGGGACGCCCCGCCGCGGTGGTCTAGTGGCTAAGGTACTCGGCTGCTGACCCGCAGCGCGCGGGTTCGAATCCCGGCTGCGGCGGCTGCATTTCCGATGGAGGCGGAAATGTTGTAGGCCCGTGTGCTCAGATTTGGGTGCACGTTAAAGAACTCCAGGTGGTCTAAATTTCCGGAGCCCTCCACTACGGCGTCTCTCATAATCATATAGTGGTTTTGGGACGTTAAACCCCACATATCAATCAATCCCAGCATGGGTCGTCTGCTGCGTGAAAACCTCAAAAATGGCGCCGGCATGACGCAGCGCTGCGCCACACTGCGGCTGAGTTTTAGTGCACACCAACACAGCCTCCTAGATTTCTCTAGGAGGCTATGACACCACACACTCGCTGCTGCAATTCACCAGTATAATAAAGTTTTATACTATAAGTTAAACTTCATGACCGTCAAAACCAACGTCAATCTTTATAGGTTTTTTTTTTTAGTGAGCCTCCGAGATTAATATTTTTGACTTTATCTCGGAGGCCAACGTCGTTCCATAAAATCACGCTATAAACGCGAGCATAGTTTAGTTTCTGGGAGGCGTAATAGCAAATTACTCCAGGTACTCCATATTCCACTTCATTAGGTTACTGAATCGTTTTCTCTAGTGCACCAAAACAAACATGGTCGCGCCTTTTGACGTTTCGCGCAGAAGCGTGTAGCTTTCGTTTCTTTGGAGGCGCAAGCCGGCGTTTTCTTGACTTGACTGACCGCAAGCACGCAACCTGAACGCTTCTGTTGTCAGTGGCCTGTTCGTGCTGCTCACGGTCCAATATGCCGTTTAAAAAGAAAGTGTAAGTGCACTTTTTTGTTTTAGCCTCCCTTCAAGCACTGCCCAGAGCTTCCGATGGACTTCGGTCTCGTTTTTCATTTTTTTTTTCTTTTAGAGAAAACCTGTCCGGCGTGCGCTGTCAGAAGTGCCTGGAGCTGGGCCACTGGACGTATCAGTGCACCGGGAAGCGCAAATACGTGCACAGAGATTCGAGGACTACACTTCTCAAGAATAACGTGAAGAAGCAACTACTAGCGAGCACCATGCAACTGTACGTACTCCGCGTTGGTTTCGCCTAGCTGGATTGAATTCGCAGCATAGCAAGACAAATAATAAGAGTGACGCATGGCGTATAGTCTCGATTGTGATCAACACGATCCGTACTGAACCTCTGGACCATGTCTGACGGTTTTCCGTGCCTCTGGCGCTAATGAGTCAATCGTGACCGAGAAATTCGATCGCGATCTAACGTTCACTTAAGCCCATGTGTACTTACGCGGTGAAACAACGCAGCACAAGCAGGCGGTGACTTCGTGTCATACAAATACTGCACGTTACCAACGAATGTTTTAAAAATTTTTAATAAATAAAAATAAAACAACGTTCATTTCTAAAGATATATAAATAAAGAGAGACTAAAGGGAATCGTAATGCTTATCGTGGCGGCCTTTGTGCCCCATGATTAGCGGAGACCGGGGACCTCAACCCAAACTATCGCTTAAATGTGGAACACTTTCTGATATTTCATGATTGCGCAGCAGTTGCCTTATCTCGTATGCATATTTCTTGGTTACGTTGAATTGAGTTTCTTAGCTGGGGTGCACAGCTAACTAAGGGTCAACACACAAAAGGTTCATCATGCTCCATAGTGCGCTGGTTCAGTGAAATGAAAATTTTTAATTGTTTGCAGGCCTGTTTATCATAGTAAAAAATAGCTTTGGCGCATTGCACTGTGTTCACATGTTAAAGCGCTACTCAGGTGACTGTGCTTCCAAGTCCACCAGTGCATGTATAATTCAATTTTCTATTTAGTGTCCTTTCTCGTTTCCAACAATTTAAAGCAGAAAGCTGGGCTAATTGGAAAGTAGACTTGTCATTCATTTTCAGTGCCTAAAAAAATAAAAATGAGAGAAGAGAAAAGGCACAGGACAAATAAAAAAAAAATAAGTTGAAGACCAACATTCTACCCGGTCTGTGCTGGAAATGCACAAGAAGTAGTCTGCAAGGATGTATTATGTCGGGTGAAGCCGCAGCTTTTACCAGGGCATTGAATAAATTAGTTTATCGGCAAGTGGGAAACTGCAATCAATGTTGCATATAGATGCCAGTAAGATTTGCAGAAAATGCTACAGCTGATATACTCAAAAACAGGGCCAATATCCTAGCACTGCTTTGTGTGATGATTATGTGCGGTCTTTGAACACATCTACCTCTTAGCTACCCGACACAGTGGTCTAGTGGCTAAGGTGCTTGGCTGCTGACCCGCAGGTCGCAGGATTGAATCCCGGCTGCCGCGGCTGCATTTCCATTGGAGGCGGAAATGTTGTAGGCACGTGTCCTTATATTTAACTGCGCATGAAAGAACATCAGGTGGTTGAAATTTCCGGAGCCCCTCAATATGGCATCTCTCATAATCATATGGAGGTTTTGGGACGCTTAACTCCAATAATTATAACCCATCTCGTAGCTCTCTTTTTTCTGCTTTTTCGTTCTATTGCTAATGATCTTAAGAACATGTAAAACAATAGACAATAGTTCGTATGTGTGAAGAGTGGAATTTTGGAGCCCAGTTGAATAAGGAAGTAAATGAATAGTGACTGTTGAATATCTCTTGAACATAAAAACTTTGTATAGTCGGCTAGACCTGGAAACTCTTTGCATTTGGTGCAAATACGTCACATGTGACAAAGCAGTATGACATCAGGTTGGTGACCACATTCAAGTTAATGATAAAGAAGTTCGATGTAGCATGATATGAATCTCGTGTGGAGTGCAGTGCTCATTGAGTTGATGGTTACAGAACTGCACGTCATTTTAAGAAAGCACAATCACGCTGGAATTTGTGAATCTGTATATTGCTTTGACTTAATTGAGACAGTGAAATGCTAAGCTGCATAAAGGCAAGACATGCTTACTCAGCAGCTGGCAAGTGTTTTGTGTTAGTGACCTATTTCATGCATTTATTCAAGAACCGAGTTGTCTGTGCAACAATGACAGTACGCCACAATGACTTGAGTTTTCATTTGAATCTTCAGTTTCTCCATGTAGACTGGAGTAACTTTTCCCACATGTACTTTGACCTGCCTCTTTCCACACCAATAATTTCATTTTTTTTTCAGTTGAGGTACATTTGGAAATTATCGGTTAGTTCGTGCCAAGAGAAGTAAGACACGACACTCAGATTGATTGGTGTTAAAATGACAAAATGCATGGCAAAGGTGGTGTCACAATGGCCAGTGCTATACCCGCATGTGTGTGAAAGGGTCATGCTTGTTTTTTTCCAGTGCCTCCCATCGGTATATTTGCAAAATACTTTCACATACTTTTTTATATGCTTCATACCACAGTTGGCATTTTCCCACTTTCACATAATTCACATTCAAACTTTCAGCTAATTCAAACAAATTTGAAAATTTTCGTTTGTCAGCAATATTTTCAATGTATTTCAAATCTGCTCAATTCAAATTGCTTCATTGCATCAATTTGGTTAATTAACTCTTTGCTGGAATAACATCTGCTGCCTTTTCCACTTGGTGATGATAAAATGTGCAATGTCACTAACGGCCAGAAATAAAGCCATTTGCCTGCCTGCATATGTCAGAGCAGCCAAACTGCAGCATCAACAATGGTGTGTTGATTTAGCATGAAAGAAACAAAAAAGGGACGGCCTGGACTTGGTCTATCTTGTGCGTAACACCTAAATCACTTATGCCTCAGTGCACTGGTGTCTTAGCTTAGGGCTGCAAGCCTTCACGAGACAGCGCATTTGGTTCCTCAATTACGCATGCATGCACACGCCATATAACGAATACTAGTACGGTTGCCAACATCCAAAAACTTTACTGGCAGTCCTTTAGTAATGTCCATGATGTTACTATGGCACTGAGAAGCACTAAATGAAACCACGTGCTAGCTTGCTTTTGTGGCAGTGCCTTCCCCTTTGCACATTATAAAGCTACCAAAATCAGTGGTTCCCTGATTGGAAACTATTTATATATAAATATTTCTTTGGAACTCACAATTATATATTGTCCCAAGTCCTATATGACAGCCGATAATTGAAACAAAATCCTGTGAACCCACCGAGTACAAACTATCGAGCTTACTGAAGGCTGGCTAGCAAGTATCTTTATGCGAGTATTTCATTACAACACACATTTGTATGTTACCTGCGATTCATATTTATCAAACTGATAATTCGAACAAAATCAAGTCATATTCACGAGAAATTATCTATCAGACAAGATTCATAGTCCTGTAGAGCATAAAATGTTGAGCCCTCTGAAGTATCTATTTAATGTGCTTAAAGTTACATATGTGCTTTGAACTGGCCCACTTTCATTGCAGCAAGAAACCTGTACAGCCCGCCCGACGAAGTTCCGAGAAATCCTCCAGTGCATCAGATGGGGAGTCTCACAGTGGAAATGAGTCAGATTCCAGCAGTACTTCATCGAGCAGTGGCAGTTCATCAAGCAGCAGCAGCTCATCAGGCAGTGACAGCTCATCGAGCAGTAGCAGTAGCAGCAGCAGCAGTAGCAACAGCAGCAGTAGTAGTAGTAGTAGTACGTCCTCCTCATCTAGCTCTACCTCCAAAAAACCATTACCAAAGCGAAGTAAAAACAAGTGACAAGCACCCACGTGAAACTTCTTAGCATCTCGTTTATTTCCAACTGAAGCCCAGCAATATGAAGAAAGCCAGGCCTGCATAGAAAGTGTTGCACAGTCACTGGGAAAGCTATAAGAGCGACATTTATAGAGCCTCTTGTAAACCCTCTTGAGGTTACTAATACAAGCGAGCTTGCAAAGTACCCACTACACCATAAATCCTAAGTTTTGTGAAGTTGGGAACCACCCATCACACCATTTATGAAGTACCCGCTACAACTTTGCAAGGTGCTATGTGTTTTTTTTTGATGCAGTGGTTGATGATGATAAATAACTACTGCTGAGACCTTTGTAATGGGCGGGGCATTCAACGACCAACTCGTTTTGTAATTTGTGTTTGTGATGCCTGGTTATTTCATGCTTCTACTACACTATTTTGCATATGCTAATGTGGTTTGTTCCTGACATAAGGCCTTTATCGGCTCTAGCTAAGGAGTTATGAGCATTAGCGTGGCTCATTGCTAAAATGCTGGTCTGCCATGAAGAAGGCTCAGGTTCAAACCCCATTCCATCCTGGATACTTTACAGCAAAAGCTGTTATGAGGTAGATTCTGGTGCCGTAGTTGTCCGCCACTATTGCCGGTGTCCGTAACCACTATTGCGTGCAGTAAGGACAAAACATCAAGTCAAAACCCTTAAGCTTCTCCTTTAAAAGTTGAACGCAATAGCGATATCCTGTCCTTGGTTCACACTTCAACCACTTAGTGCATACTTTATATTGTATGACATTACTCAATAAGTTTAAATTGTGCATTACCACAATGTAATCAATAAATTTGAAATTAGCTTGTGGCAGTGATCATTTCGCATATGGCTGCATTCTGTGTAATGGGTACCATGGTTTAAAGGGACACTAAAGTCAAATAGCAATTTATGTCAAAGTGAAATATCAATACACGACGTCCAAAATGGCAACATTATCAACAGCACTGCCCTATCTACCGAGGTATTTTTCTCACACGACGGCCCCACGAGTGAGTTGGTTTTTAAATGATCCCGATGACGTCAGTGCAACCGACTACAATTAATCACTAGTAATCAAACGAGCTGCAATATAAAAAAGAACCTTCTGTGCATCAAGGGATGTAATGAAACGCTCCTTGTTCTTTTCTCTTTGGTTTATAGAATAAAGACCAACCGGATGTTGCTATGAGGAATGGCACAAGTGGTTCAAAAGTTCTATTTTCACCTGGTTAAACTAAAGCTCCTTGATCTTGGGAAAGTGACGACACTCTCCTCTACGCGCGCGTTTCCTCCTCGATTCTCCTCGCCCACTTGTACGCGCGGCGCCATTTTTCGCCGACGACGCTCCCACGGGGGCGCCGCAGAATTCAATGGAGGTGGTTTTTTTGCGGAAGCTTGCGCGCTATAGTAGTAGAATGTACTAGTTACAGTAGTGCAGAATTTTTGTTTTAAATGGTGATACTAAAATCAGGAACACTGAGGCAACCGTTTATTAAAGGATTAGCTTCTTCCAAAAGTCGTATAAGTGTGGCATGCTACTTAAAAAGTTTTTAAGGGGCGTTCCACAATGCGGATGTTTTTCTGCCGGATGATAACATGCTGTACGTTTGCATCTGATGTAGTTCCGCTTGTGATATGTCCGTCTGTGTTCGGATTTTTGTGTGTGTGTGTGTGTGTGCTTGTGCGCCAGTATAAGACACAGGTACTTCCAGCGTCACATATTCCAATGACTTCGTGGATGTTGGATCGTTTAGCCATGTGTTCACCTTCTCCGCGTGAAAGTAGCCTTGCGCGGTAGTCTCCGAGCTGAAGGAAGGCCTTTGAGCAATGTCAATACGATTAAGGGTCGCGAACCGTGTCTGATCTGCCACAATAACAGAAACATAAGGAAGTTATTATTAGGAACTGTGTTTTCACGTTTTTGTCAAAGAAACTAGCGATCAGGTTACTTGTGAGAGGATAAAATCTGCACCAGGAATGTCATAATTTGCGCGTCGATAGCGACCAAAAAATCCTATTCGAACTGACTGATCCCGGTCACAGGTACCCATGTGACACTAGTGCAAAAGATAATATAGTTTTTTTTACTGGGTAATGGAAGACATGACCAGGCGTGACCAAAACGATTGCGGCCACGGTCTCGTAGAAAATGACTCACTCCCTATCACCGTGCTATGGCTTTTTTTTTTTTTCGTTGTGCCTGTGTATTTCTTTATTTCTTTCGATGGACGGCATCTCTTTCATGGTTTTTGTGTGTTGATTCCACCCTTCAAAAAGCAAATACCCTTATAGAAACGAGCGCCAATTTGTGTCATCTTTATTCATTCGTTCATTTGTTTTCTCCGACAAGCGTTCTCGTAAACGAATCCTAAAAGTCACAAAAAGCGCGATCGAGAAGCTGTATCGTCACATCGTTCGCAGTGAAAGCAGACTACAGCGGCGCATTTTCGACGATTGCCAAGGCGCGTGCGAGGTGAAGAACTATGAGCTGAATATTTGTATTTATTCTGTTTATTTATTTAGACATACTGCAGACCAGCATTTTGGTCCAGGCAGTATAGGGCCTGAGAAACATCAAGTCATTCGTAACAGTGCAAAAAAAAAAAAAGATCTATTCATACGCTAACAGAGGTCACATGTCTGTGAAATAGCAACGAGATTCATAACACATTTGAAAACTCTAATCACCAAGCAGATAACTTGCTAGCAACATAGCAAAATTTTCAGCCGAAAAAATCTAATTCATCAACTCTTCTGGGAAAATAACTGTATTTGTAAGCATTCGTTTGTGCAAATATGGGTGCCAAGGATCGATCATGTTTACGGCACGTATTCCTAGCAGTGGCTCCTGGCAGTAAAAACGTTAAACGATTCAACTTTCTTCTTGTTTCTAACAAAGGAATTCAGCATATTGATGACAACTGTACTTTGAAGCAACGCACGAATGACTGAGAAAAAAGTCGCAGCATATCCACGTGGCGAATGATGACGAGCGGGGCGAAGCGTGCGGATGGGCGGATGCACAGACGGACGGACGGGGGGGCATGGACGGGCGGATGGATGCACACACGGACGCACAGAAACATGGACGGACTGACGGACGCTTCGTCCCACTCATCATCATTCACTCAGTAGATATGATGTGATACCATTTTTATTGACATCCAATGCAATGCAACTGGCTACTACGACGACACAGGACATACGACCTACGGCGTAAGTAGCTTCGCCCCTAAAAAACACGTTATGTTGATGAGCAAGCTGAAACAATATTTGAAATGCAGCATTCGGTGATGCTTTAATACGAGCAATAAGAAAGGTGCCTTACCTCGCAAAGTACACTGTTCTTCGTCTGAACAAAGTTTTTCGGCCGTTGTTGTGCAGCCACTGCTGCTTGTGCAAGCCATCGCGTTTACCTTGTGACATCATAAAAACCTGCGTAACCGTTTTCACTGTGGTTGTTGCAGTCATGGGCGCAACAGCACGGCTTAGCGCCCGCACAAAGCACAGAAAGCAAAGCGCGCGCTACGTTAGTTATGCCAAGCGTCGGCGAAAAATGGCGCGCGCGAAAGAGAAAAACACAAGCAAAACGCAAGATCCACGCGTCTCCGAGGGCAACCGCAAAGGAGATCAATCATTGTGCCGAAAAAGTATTGGAGACCTGGAGGACGCGAAGGGGTGCGAGGAGGGAGCGAGGAAGCCGAGCGCGCGGCGGCGAGTACACTGGATGGCGGTACTTTCCAAAGATCAAGGTACACCATAATGAAGGAGCTTTAGATTATTCTAGACAGGTCATGCCACCTAGCGGGGCCAACTCGAACTAAGCACGCCTGCCATCTCGGAAGCCATGGCACAAAATTGTCCAATGGCCGTTGTTGCTGCTATGGCTCTAGCCATTTTCGCTCCGCTGCTACTGCCCGGCTTTACTAGCAGCCATCAGAGTCCTTCAATGCTTTGAAGGAAGGACTCTGCAGCCATGCAGTAAAGCCGGGCAAGGAAAATTGAAGGACTCTGCAGCCATGCAGTAAAGCCGGGCAAGGCAACAGGACGTGAAAGTGTCCACTTAAGGGCGGGTAATTTGAAGTGTGCTACCACGATGTAGACCATGATAATGTGATTTCATTTCAAAATAAGCACTTTCTTGGCACAAAAGTAGAACCACGATGTTTCTGGACCGCTATTTCAGCAATCAACATCAACTTAACATTTGCCTTTAGTGTCCCTTTAAACCACGAGCGATTATGTGCGTTAAATGTTTTCCAACTTGCTCTGCACCTCCTCTGTTGTCTTGAAGGAATACGCGCAGTAACGCGTGTGCCTTTCGTAATGGGTTGTTGGCTTCAAACCACGAAGTCATTATGGTCTGATGCTCGGTGGCAACGTACGCTTGTACCACGCAATATTACAGCTTGTATTTTGAAGCGTGTAAACAGGATACATGTGTTAGTGCAGCGTTAAAGTTACTTTCACAGCATTTCCAAACAGAAGTAGTTTTTGAACTGCGGTTCCAAGCAGAGGCTTGGCTGTGTGGTAGAACACCCGCTTGCCACGCATCAACCCAAGTTGAAACCTCCCTCGAACCCAAATGGATAGATGGATGTGAAACTTTATTTAAAATAAAGTCCCAATTGGCAAGACTCAACGCGCATTGGTCGCTACCACGGTGGTCGCTACTATGTTGGGACAGTCAAGCCAAGCCCGACCGCCTCGGACCAACACCACCTAGAGTATTCACAAGGCCCGTTCATACCCCTCTCTCCAGACGGCATACGTCACGCTAGTTGTCTGATGTTATGACCGGCACAGCAAGGAGGTGGCTTGCAAGGGACGCTCATCGGCGTAACGGTCAAACGCTGTCCGCGTCATGCAGGAACGCGGGAGGCGTCTGTGTGCGCCGCAGGAAATGCACATCAGCGTCGCTGGGACACAAAGTCGGCGTCTAGCGCGTGCACGGACGGCTATAAAAGGAGCGTGTCGGGAGTGCGCTGTGCTCTCTCTCTGGACTTCGCTGGCCCGCTCGTCTCGAGTGCGCTCTGGGCCCTTGTGATGGAAAGGCGCGTCTGTACGCTCTCGTCGCAATGTACTTCTCTTGCAAATATGTAAATTAAACGCATCTTCTACTTGTTCGTGAGACGCGTCGCAAGAGTCGTCCTTCGCCGGATCCTGGGTGGCAGCCTCAACCCCTCCCCGGACATATCGCCGACTGTCCAGTGGCCGAGGACGCGTCGCTCAGGTGGTGGTGTTGGTCACCCCGCGCACTTTTTTACCCCGAACGGCGGACAAGCCACGACAGGTTTGCCTTTCATCGCTACCTGCTTCGCTGGTTAGACTGCGCACTGCTCTGAGTCTTCGTCCGTTCCCACGTGTCCTATTTTATTGGTGTTGTATCTGTGAGTATGTGATTACACATCGATCAGTGTGACATGGGACGTTGTTGTGTTCCCGGGTGCCGCGGCAATTATGACAGTGGTCCCAAAGTGCGTGTTTTCGCATTCCCCAAGGATGAAGCTCGGAAGAAGTCTTGTTAAAAGCCATTCCGCGAAAGGATTTCACACCAAGCATACACTCCAAGGTGAGAAACTGCTGAAGTTTGTTGTCTTACCGGCTCTGTCGCATTACTGGCGTTCTGGCTCTGTTACTGTTGAACGGAGCGAGTATCGTGAGTGGTGATGGTAGCTTTGTCGCGCTTCAGGTAGGGCAGTGCGGTAAAATAGAACAGAAATACTCAGGCTCGTGTCAAAGTTCCCATTAGCCCGTTTCGTATGAAAGGAATGAAGTCACTGTTATGCTTGGCGCAGGTCTGTGAACTCCACTTCCTCGAGGCTGACTTCATCACAAAGCTGTCACATTTCGACGCAGCGTCGGGACGGACATTGACAGTCGACAGCGAGAGGGTGCGCCTAGTGTCAGATGCTATACCATCGGTGTTTCCGAACTGTCCGTCCTACCCGAGCACGAATCGCAATCGTCGAGAATCTCCTGTCTCGAAACGATCTCGAATGGAAGACGAGGCCTTGAGCAAAGCGATTAAGGACTCT
This sequence comes from Rhipicephalus microplus, assembly GCF_043290135.1. Taxonomy (NCBI): domain Eukaryota; kingdom Metazoa; phylum Arthropoda; class Arachnida; order Ixodida; family Ixodidae; genus Rhipicephalus; species Rhipicephalus microplus. The sequence goes on along the minus strand of NC_134701.1, from coordinate 212,189,679 downwards.
ATATGCGCAAAAAAAAAAAAAAAAAGCGAAGAGGAGAGAAATGCTGTGTCCTCTTTCGAACACTTAAGAGGCAAGCTTTCTGCTGTATGCAGTAATGATTTCTGGACCATCAAGGCCAACGATCTTTGTGTGATGTTGCTCCGCATCGAAGATAATCCTTCACCGCACGTGAGGTTTTCCGTCACTGTGCTTGCTGATCTCTCACTTGCAGTCTCAGCAGGTATGATCAAGCTGGTTTCATTACCTTGCGGAGGCGCAGTTCCAGACGCAGTGCGCGACATCCGGACGTTGTCCTCACTGCTCAAGCAGCTGGAAAACCACATGACTGAGACGCCTGAAGTTGCAAGTCCGTCAAAAACAGCGTCAGTGTTGCAGCATATCGGCTCCTTATTGAATTAACTGTCCCAAGACAGTGACACGACCGAAGAACACAGTGCTTTGTTTCGTTTGCTAAATGAGGAAATAGCTCTCGCACTCGCTGCCTCCATTCGTCGCTACAGTGCTGAAACATTAGTGTTTTCTAGCATCCTGCACTCCATATCTCCGCACGCCTATAACTTTGCCAGATCAGCGTCGACGTTGACTTTACCCCATCCTTCAACCCTGCGCCGCGTTTGTTCCATGTATGGAGGCGATCCACTAAAGGAGCAAAACGAAGCGAACTTCCTCTCCTACATTCGAGAAAGAGTGAAGTGCATGCAGCCGCACGAAAAGACGGTGACGCTAATGATTGATGAAATTCATATCAAGCCATACTTCGATTATAAAGGGGGCAGCATAGTTGAACCTGCAGCCAATTCTCAAGAGGCAGCCACAACCGCTCATGTTTTCATGCTTCAGTCGCTCTTGTCATCAAACAAAGATGTGCTTCACATTCTTCCTGTTGCTAAAATGACCGCCAAAATTCTACACGAGTTCTGCAAGAAAGTAATTTTAAAAGTGGAATCTATGGGCCTCAGGGTCATTGCTGTAATTACCGACAACAATTCCCTCAACCGGAAAACGATGTCGTTTTTCTCAGAGAAACAGGAAGTAAGCATTGTATATTTTCATCCAGCCGACAACAATCGGCCTCTGTTTTATGTCGTAGACCCTGTGCACATACTGAAATGCATCAGGAACAACTGGATGAATAAAAAAAAACGAAGGAATATGCTTTTACTTTCCTGAAGTGAGCCTGTCAGGAATATTGCCCGACGGGCCACCCAGAATGAAAGCAGCATCATTTGAAGCCGTACGGCAGCTGTATGCACTGGAGCAGACATCGCTTCTCAAGCTTGGCTACAAGCTAAATTCCAAGGCAATCAATCCAACACCTATGGAGAGACAAAATGTAAAGTTGGTGTTAAATGCCATTAATCCGTTTGTATCAAATGCACTTGAGACGCGTGGCGAAGCCCTTGAAACCACATGTGCCAGTTCAACAGCTCTCTTCATAAACATCATATCGACGTGGTGGAAAATCGTCAACGTGAAGACCCCTTCGAAAGGTCGCCGACTGAACGACACCCTTCAAAATCCAGTGAATTCTACGGTGGATCAACAGCTGGTTTTCCTTAGTGGCATGGTAGACTGGCTGGATGCTTGGAGCAGCGTCAACATGAGCCATGGCTGCTTGACAAGGGAAACACATTCTGCGTTGAGACTCGCTTGCTACTCCCTTGTTGAGCTGTCACGGTACTGTTTAGAAGAACTGAAGTTCAAGTATGTCTTGCTGGGAAAATTTCAAACTGACACTCTTGAAGATCGCTTTGGTCGCTACCGTCAGCTTGCTGGTGCCCAATATCATGCTCACGTGAGGCAGCTTCTGGAGTCTGAAAAGAAAATTCGTCTGCAAAAGCTGCTGATGCTTCCGCAGCCAGACATCAGCAGCGAAAGTGACACAGAAGTATCGCAACATAACTTCTCTGTTCACATCTCAAATGATGAAATTTCCAACCCAAAGCATGACATGGAGGTCGTTGCTTATATCGCTGGATATTGTGCTCATTCAGCTCTGAAGAAGCTGTCATGCGCATTTTGCAGCAGCGTGCTTGTCCTGGAGAGCAGGAACATAGATGTGAAAAATAACACAACGATTGACAACTTGTCAAGAGGAAGCTTAAAGTTTCCGCAGCCATGTACTGTGCACATGGTGCTGGTGACAACGCTTGTTGTCGAAAAGCTCACCAAGGGAGAAAATGCAAAGGCGTTCCTAGCGTCGAACAACCAACGTGGCATTGTAAGCTCCATTACCACATCACTGCTAGGAGATGTTGAGCTAGAGGCTTGTGAAAATGGCCATACCTCTGAGACTATCATGCGGCATGTAGTGCGTGTTGCAACAAATGTCGCTCTGAACAACTTTTGTAGACTTCGAAATGACACCATCCAAAGCACCGCACAAAAAAAGGCAGCTGACAGAAAAATCAAAACCTTGAACAAGAAATGAGGTAGGATGGTTTTAGCCTTTCGTTCTAATAAAACCACTTCTACAAATGCATTTCTGATTATTACAGTTTGATCACTAAAGTGTAAAGGCAGGCGTAAACAAATGCAAACCGCGCAGGAACAAAAAAAAAAAAAAGGAAAGAAACACCGGCTTTCAATAAGTGCCCACAGCAGATATAACGAGAACGAGTGGCGACGACGGCCGGGGTGCAGGTGGGCAACTAGCGTGACGTCACGCTCTCCCTGGAGGGGCCTTGTCAATAGTCTAGGTGGTGTTGCTCGGACATCGTGGACCCTCTGGACAGCCCACAGTCGATCCCCCATGTCGGGATTCTTGATAGGGGATAGCCACTTATCTTCTCTGGATAGGTTCGTGCCCCATAACGAGGGGAGACGCCAGAGCATGTGGTCTAGGCTAGCGAATTCATTACAGTGCCTGAAAGAGCTGTACGGATAAATGTCGGGATCCCGGAGTTTTTAATCATTTTATTCGTATATCGATTTTTCAGTTGCCCACAAGATGATTTTTGGCTCATGACAGCACTAATGCAGAAGCCGGAATTTCTGCGAACAAGCTCTTAGCTTTAACGCGACAGCATTAAACTATGTAAAAAAATACCAGGTACAAGATGGAACTCATAACTAGGGCCCTCTGCTTGATGGCCCAGTACTCTACCACTAAGCTATGCTGGTGCTTAAAACTCCATTGCGAACTGACCTATGCAGACTTCACGTAGGGTAAAGAACTGCGTTAGCATGGGTAATAAAGTATTAGAACCGTAATGTTCCTACCAGGCATCACAAAATGTGAATAGCAAAATGAGTGGGTCATTGAATGCTTTAAACCATTACAAAAGGCTCAAGTGTTATATTTATTCATCAGTCACATCATCAACAAACTGCAAAAAATGCCAGGCATGTGCGGAAGACACAGCATAGTCACAGCGAAAGCTAGAAGAGCGGCCTTACAGAGCCTTTTTTGAAACACTCATTGGGTAACTACTGCAAGCATATTTGCTTGATACCCACTAGGGCAGTAATAATAAACCTTTGGGTAGTAGGCCAGCATTCGCTATGTTATTTTTCGTCATTCTTCTGAGAAGCCTCATCATCATCATCAGCCTGACTACGTCCACTGCAGGACAAAGGCCTCTCCCATGTTCCGCCAGTTAACCCAGGCCTGTGCTTGCTGCTGCCAAATTATACCCGCAAACTTCTTAATCTTATCTGCCCAATCAAACCTTCTGTCTCCCCCTAACCCGCTTCCCTTCTCTGGGAATCCAGTTTGTTACTCTTAATGACCAGCGGTTATCCTGTCTACGCGCTACATGCCCGGCCCATGTGCATTTCTTCTTCTTTATTTCAACTATGATATCCTTAACCCCCGTTTGTTCCCTAATCCACCCTGCTCTCTTCTTGTCTCTTAAGGTTATACCTACCATTTTTCTTTCCATTGCTCGCTGCGTCGTCCTCAATTTAAGCTGAACCCTCTTTGTAAGTCTCCAGGTTTCTGCTCCGTAGCTAAGTACCGGCAAGATACAGCTGTTATATACCTTCCTCTTGAGGGATAGTGGCAACCTACCTGTCATAATTTGAGAGTGCTTGCCGAATGTGCTCCACCCCATTCTTATTCTTCTAGTTACCTCAATCTCGTGGTTTGGCTCCGCGGTTATTACCTGCCCTAAGTAGACATAGTCTTTTACAACTTCAAGTGCACTATTACCTATCTCGAAGCGCTGTTCCTTTCCAAGGTTGTTGTACATTACTTTCGTTTTCTGCGGATTAATTTTAAGACCCACCTTTCTGCTCTCCCTGTGTAACTCCATAATCATGAGTTGCAATTCGTCCCCTGAGTTACTCAGCAATGCAATGTCATCGGCGAAGCGCAGGTTACTAAGGTATTCTCCATTGACTCTTATCCCTAACTGTTCTCATTCTAGGCTTCTGAAAACCTCCTGGGAGCACGCGGTAAATAGCATTGGGGAGATTGTGTCCCCCTGCCTTACACCCTTCTTGATTGGTATTCTGTTGCTTTCTTTATGAAGCACTATGGTAGCAGTTGATCACCTGTAGATTTCTTCCAGAATGTTTATATATACTTCATCGACGCTCTGATTCCACAGTGTCTGCATGACGGCCGATATTTCCACTGAATCAAACGCCTTCTTGTAATCTATGAAGGCTATGTATAGTGGTTGGTTATATTCTGAGCATTTCTCAATTACCTGATTGATAGTATGAATGTGGTCGATTGTTGAGTAGCCTATTCGAAATCCTGCTTGTTCCTTTGGTTGAGAAGCGTGGTATCCACTAAACACTTGCAAGGAATTTTGTGGGTAAGCGCCACAGTTATTAGGTGAACAAGAACAAATTTTTGTAATGGGTTAGAGCATTGGACAGCCCACTCGTTACGCTATCCGCATTGTGCGATGACTGGTTGCTCTTTCACTGTTTTAAAACACTTTATCAGTCGTAAGTCGATTGCCTTCCCAAAATCAAGCCTGCCTAAGGCAAATTTGCCAGCAAGTCACAAGCGCCTGCATAGCTCAGTGGGAGAATACCGAGCTGGCACTCAGCAGACCCGGGTTCGAGCCCCACTGCGTCTTTGGTGGTAGGTTCTTTCTCTAACTTCGTGCGACATGGTTACGGACATCAGCGGCGGCAGACAACTGCGCGTGATCCGAGCTGTGATCTCATAACAGCTTTCACTGTAAAATGCCCAATGTGTGTATAGAGAGTCATTTTCTCAAACAGTGATGAACAATGGCATAGTAGACGCTTGCCCAGTACACAAAAATTATTTATGGCATAGCGGTACATGCTAGTGTACTCATAGTAGTTGCCCCAAGAATTTAGAAAGGCCTCTCTTCCAGCTTGCACTGTGGCTGTGCTAGAGTTCTGTGCAAACCTGGCATTTTTTTTCTTATTCTTGCCCAGTACACAAAAATTATTTATGGCATAGTGGTACATGCTAGTGTGCTCATAGTAGTTGCCCCAAGAATTTAGAAAGGCCTCTCTTCAAGCTTGCACTGTGGCTGTGCTAGAGTTCTGTGCAAACCTGGCATTTACTTTATTTCGGACAACTATCGCATCAGAAAATTGCCCTTGTGATCCCATAGCAGCATTCACTACAGGAAACCAACTCACGTCCGATAGGCAGGTCGTCACATTGCCATGATATAGCACGTTCTGTTGATGGCTTTTTGGAGTCTCTAGTGACCCGTTTATCATGGTCTATCAGCGGCAGACATCTTATGAAACAGCAGTAGTAGTACCCGCAGCAGCAGTACATCCTCATATAGCTTTAACAAAAAGCCCTTACCAAAGCTAAGTATTGATTAATATGTAGGGTTTAACGTCCCGAAACCACCCATATGATTATGAGGGATGCCGTAGTGGAAGGCTCCAGAAATTTCGACCACCTGGGGTTCTTTAACGTGCACCCAAATGTGAGCACACGGGCCTACAACATTTCCGCCTCCATCGGAATTGCAGCCATCACAGCCGGGATTCAATCCCACGACCTGCGGGTCAGAAGCCAAGTACTTTAGCCACTAGACCACCACGGCGGGACTACCAAAGCAAAGTAAAAATCCTACTGCGGGACTACCAAAGCAAAGTAAAAATCAACGGTGAAACTTCTTAGCGTCTTTATTTCCAACTGAAGCCCAGCAAGACTAAATAACTCTTCTGCTAGGCAGTGTGCCCTCATGTTTATGTACAATGCTCTGAAGTGATGGTCACAAAGTTGCCACAATACGGCGTGCGTGTTGTGCTGGTGGCCTTCTGGTGTCAAAATGATGTTTGCTCTCAATCCATGATGTGGTCTAGTGGCTTGTTTTCTTCATAATTGGCCCACATCTTGAGGAAAAGGTTCTCCAGGTTTGATGTGTAGGTGCGCACATTGAATAATGGACTCTCCATTCGGGCAGCCCACACCTTGGCTCGAATGGCTTTGAGGCTGCAAATGAAACGATTGTCCCCTGTAGATGCAGACATATATGCTCTCTTCCGTGCCATTTGGGCAATTATGCCAAACGTAGTTGAACCCCTTCTCTCCAACCTCCCATTTTAATTCATTAAGAGATTTAGTAAGACCAAGTGCATGTTGTTCAGAGGCTAGTTGAGAATCCATATAAATGTAAATGTTCATTTCCCAATACCCAGCGTGCCCTGGCAATACTGTGGTTCAATCGATGTATAGAAACAAGCCAGCCTCTGCTGACAACATATAGCAACAGTCGCAACACAGTTATCAGGTAGTAAAAGACTCACAGTGGCCACACTATGCCCCTGTGCGGTACAGACGATACAGAAAGACCAACTGTGCATAATCACCAAATGACCTCACCATTATAGCAGTGATGATAAGAGACAGGCTAACGTAGAGCAGCAATGCTACTTCACACTGTTTTGCACACCAGCTTTGACACCACCTTATGGAGACCTTTACTGGCTGAAAAGAACTTGAAAATGTTTTTATTTAGCCTCTCATCACAAACGATCTATCTCAACACAAGCATCACATTTAGCCTCTCATCGCACCTCCCCCAAGGGAATCGTGAGGACATTTTTTGGGCTGAGAGAAGGCACCGTTGCTGTCAGACATTAACCTTCACCCACTTCTGCCATCGCCTTGTGAGCTGCCCAGCCAGCGAACGGTCGAGAGTGAGGCGCGAGCGGACAGGAGAGTGGGGCGCAAGGAGCTGCAAAGCACTGCACCTACCTTTTCCTACACTCTTGCACCACATTCTTCAGTTGCCATGGGTGAGGATAAGCAAAGCACTGCACCTACCCTTTCCTACACTCTTGCACCGCATGCTTCGGTTGCCATGGGTGAAGATAAGCACACATGCACGCAACTGTTGTTATGGGAGTGAGAGCGGAAAGATAACACCTGCCGGCGCACGGACAACGCTGAATGCCTGAATAGCCCGACTAAGAATTCGCATTTAAAACTTACTAGTCTCGATCGGTTCCTAGTCGTACTGCGATGTCCTGGTACTCTCGACGAGAGCGTGCCACCAGCTCAGGCACTCCCAGGCAGTGGAGCTGAGAGGCAGCCACGCGTGACGCCAAGGTCTCCCCCGGCCAAGTGACAACAGGTGTGCCAGCCCAGAGTACATCCATTCCCGTCGTGTGGCCGTTGCAGAGCGGCGTGTCGAGGCACACATCTGCCAGTTGGCCTCGACGCACATGCTCCTCCTTGGCAGCCACGTTGGAGAAAATGATGCGGCCTGGCTGCGTGAGCCCCTCGGCCTGTGCCCAGGCCTGCACGTTCGCCTCGCCCACAGCGGGAAAACGCAGCAGCCAGAGGACGCTGTTTGGCACGCGCTGCAAGATATTCACCCACATGCGCAGCGTGGCTGGGTCCAACTTGTACAGCTGGTTAAAGTTGCAGTACACAACGGCATCTTCGGGCAGGCCATACTGCTGACGGCACGTGACCAGGATGGCTCGCGGAGCCTCCTCTCCGGTAGCCGCCCGTGTGTTCACTTGGGTACTGGCCAGGCCGTTGTGTACCAGCACACCATTCACCTGCAAAATTCACCACCATGAGCACATTAACACCGTTATTATATTTAATACAACTTTGAGCTCACCCAGACATTTGCCTGCTGCCTAATCATGTTGTGCATGGGCAACATTGTTTCTTCTCATGGCTAAATTTTCATTCTTTTGAACCAGCGGCCCACACGCGATTACCAGAACAAGAAGTTTGAAGACCTTTCTCTGAAAAAACATTTGTTTGAGAGTTTAAGAGATTCTCAACACTTTGCAGCACCACAGCACAAAATCTAGCTTTGTTTAGTACTGCTGCAAGGTCCATGATGTGTTTGCTGATGCAAGTTCAATAGAGATACACTGGGCATCAACAGCAATATAGATTTAGTACATCTAAATAATATTGTGAAAATAATTGCAGGGCCATAAAAAGTCATTAAGCACTACTTCAAGGACATGGGCTCAGCCTTACAATACAGAAACATCGTGGATCTGGAGGAACAAGGCAAATGATACTCGCCTGAGCCTGCACTTGGCCGGAACTGATCATAGCTTGGACTGTAGTTGGGAGTTCAATGACGGTCTTGACCACTTCCACGCGTTCTCCTTGCTCAGCGGCGGCAACTTCACGTATCTTTTTGACCTCTGTCTTGTCGATAATTGGGGACAAATCTGTAGCATTCACGATGGACACATTGTCTGGCACCTCGCCATTGCCCTTGAGCCGAGACTCGCGAGATTCAATGATGGCACGCTCCATAAGATGGGGAAACATGTTGCGGTGGTCGCCAACGAAAAAGGTGTGTGGCATGTAGGCCAGCTTCTCAGAATACTGACTAGTAAGGTGTGGCGGTGATGTGATGCGATCAGTGACCAGGTAGTCCATGAAGGGAGCTCCACTGGTGCCAGGGTAGCCAAGCCACATGGCCTGCACTGGAGCCGGACGGAGTGCAAAGATCTCGTTGCGTGCGCCCTTGGTGTAGCCGTTCATGTTGACCAGGATGTGAATACCGTCGGCATGTATGCGGTCGGCCGCCTTTCCATTGCAAGGTATCTGTGACAAGTCGATAAAGTGCTCAGCCTCAGTGGCTATCTTGGAGCGAAAGCTGGTGCCATCATCTGGGCTCAGAGCATAGCAGAAGACCTCCACACGAGTCTTGTCATGGAAGCCCGGCACACTCTGCATGAGGTGGGACGTGGGGTGGTTGCCAAAGTCCGAACTGACGTAGCCAATGCGCAGCCTTCCCTGCCGCTGCCGAGGGTGCTGGTACGGAGCCCTGTGCAGCACCTGGATCTTCTCGAGGCACAGGTTGGCATGGCGAGCGGCAATGGCCTTACGGAAATCGTGCGACAGTGGATACAGCATGGAGTGGTGTGGGTGCACGGAGGGAAGACGGTTTTTCTCGAGCTGCTCGGCAACAATGGCAACCAGCTTCTTCATGCGGCCCTCATAATCGGTCCAGTCACACACGATCTGCAGGCAGTGAGCCAAATTACAATAGGCATCTGGGAACTCTGGCTTCAACTTCAGTGCAGTACGGTAGGAGGAGATTGCCTCTGGGATGTTGCCCGAATCTTTGTGAATGGATGCCAGATTGGAGTGAGCATCGGCAAAGGCCGGGTTGATCTGGATGGCACGGGAATAGCATTGAAGAGCGCCCTGAACATCACCCATTTCCTTGAGGGTGTTGCCCATGTTTGAGTAAGCGTCGGCAAATGTCGGAGAGATGCGGATAGCCTCGCGGTAATGCAGCAGAGCCTCCGCCAGCTTTCCTTGTTGCTGCAACACACTTGCCAGGTTAGAATGGGCCGCCGCAAACTCTGGGAATACCTGCATGCAAGCGTTACAGCACTTTCACTAATGTCGACAAAAAGAACACCTATGCTAGCATATACAAAGCTGTCGTTGCGAGCCTCACCTCCAGTGCCTTGAGGTAAAGGCGAGTGGCTTCCTCCACGAAACCTTGTTCCCTCTTAATGTTTGCAAGGTTGTTGAGTGAGTCCGCATGAGTAGGGCACAGACGAAGTGCCGTCTGGTAGCATTCTTCTGCCTCTGTCACCTGGCTCTTTTCCTTAAGTGCGTTGGCAAGATTGCAATAAGCATCAGGGAAATTTGGCTGAAGGTCGATGGCACGCCTGAGTGAACACAATATTGCGAATTTAGGACAGCAGCACTCAACTAGAGTCAAAATGTAAAACAGAAAGCACACATGCACTGAATGACGTGACCAACGACTGAGCTCTCAAAACTATGTTGACAAGCAACTCTTGTGTGAAGAATCGCCTTGTCTGTGTGAAGAATAGTCTTGTAAGGCTGAACTTGCCCCTGGCAAACATAGTACTCCTTTTGCTCGGGTAAAGATGCTAGCAAAAAATGAGTACATGTACACTTCATAACATTACTTCTGATTAATCAATTTCTAGTGTTTCATATTAACATGCAGGTCATAGCACTGCAGAAGGCTTCAATAAATGTATTTGAAACACGCTCCAACAGTACACATTTATGTGTGCATTCTGTCCCCTTGAGAATGCAGCCACAGCCCCCAATAACAGCACTTTAAAGGAGCACTCATTTTACTCATGCTAAGATTTTTGCATAAACGAGTAGCTATCGACCCCCTAGTAGCGATTATGACCTATAATGCAACTGAGGAACAAATAACACTTTTATTGGTTTATATAGCTTGTACCTAGCCCCAACTCAAAACGACCGGCAATCCTGCCGTGTTTAGGGCTGGGAGCGCTACCTAGCAGTCACTTCCAGATCGCACCACAGCTTACAACTTCACAGAAAAGAGTGATGCAGGCTCAGCTGCTCAAAAACAGTTTGTCTGCTAGGTCCACACATTCAGTCTTACCTTGTTATTTGCATTGACGTCGTCACCATACGAAGTGTCGACTAGGGTTAAATACGACAGTCTGTAGCATGGAATAGGCGTGATTCGCAACATCGCAAATCATTTTTGCTTCGATCGACTCTTTCCAAAACAACGATTGCAAAATGGACGCTTTTCCAAGCAGCAACGAGGAGGTGCCCGAGGATGCACGCTTTGGCCGTGCTCGCTTGTGTGTCTCAATTAGCTATATTGGTGTGCTTTGTTTGGCATGCACAGCACTCAGCAAAGGGGTCAATGAACTATTGGTATAAGGAATGCGCATTAGCGGAGAAATACAGTAGACTCCTTTTAAACGAAACCTGAAGGGATCAGAAAAATGTGCTTCATTTAAGATTAGTTCGGTTTACAGAGAGATAAACAGGGGTACAATACCCGAGTAGGAAAGCAAACATATTAATGGCAGTTGTTCCATTTAAGCAGCAATTTCATTCAAAAGAGTTTCGTTTAAAGGGAGTCTACTGTAGAATAACGCTCCTTGCTTGCCAGGTTCTTCCTTGCGCCTCCAAATGGCTCCACCTATTGGGCCTCTCACGCACTCTCACGGCTGCGGCAGCTGTAACCTGGTATTACACGAACGCAAAAGAGTTCACAACGAACTAAAATTCACTAGTAACGATACCTGAGTGTTACTTGTTAGTGTTGATATCTGTCTATACACTACTCCTTTAATAGCTTGTGGTCGTGTTGACGTGTAACATGCGTGTCATGCAAAGACATCTTCATTGCGCTTTTTCAGCCTTTCAAACCATATGACTGCCACTCACAATGGTTCCCTGACACGCTGACTAACAAGCACACACTGAATCATGCTGTTTTCTTTCACTGATCTTTTTTGGGCGGTTTGGATCTCGGTAATTTCACAAATTCGAAGCGGTGCGATCGAAGATCAGACATGGTGAGTGTGTTTCCAGACTTTGGCACTGACCGGCGCCATGTAAGAACACTCTGATTATACACATCACTACTATTAGCGCATTGTCACTCGGGATGGTATCTGTGAAAAGTATCAAAACGAACACGTAGCACTGGTGTTGATGTCGCAGGGGCACTCCAATTTCTATTATGCTCTCATTTGCTGTTTGCCGTTGAAATAAATCGACTTCCATGCGACAAACACGATTCAAATTTTGCCACAAGGACCTATGCATGCCGAGCAATTGAATGAAGGGCACATCTCGATTCTGAAATTTTATGTCGGTGCTCCATTAAACTTTCATTTCATGCGATATATTTGTGATAGCAAGGTAATTTTAAGAACACTACATACCAAAGCCATAGCCTCAAGGGCTGTTTGCATGCCTGACATTCACAAAGTGCTTTGTCCACTGTCATTACATGGGCTACTGTAAGAAACCTTGGTTGATGCTACATTAGAATCTCGATGATACGATTACGGTTGATGCGAATTTCGCGATGATGCAAATTTTAAGGTTGTTTTGGATGAACTACATCATATAAAATACACCGTGATTCGGTGTTATACGAATGGTTTCCCCAGCCACCGCGGCTGTTACGAATGTTTGACCGCTGCATGCCAGTGGCGTAACGCGGCAAAAACACGCCACGAGGCCGACGCGAAAAAATCGGTCCGAGACTAATTTTCCCACCACACGATGGCATAGTATCGCCTTTTTGCTTCCAGCTTTGGCTTCACCGACTGCTCTATCTCTCCAACCACGTGATGTCAACAACCAGCCGCAAATCAACATAGCGGCAAAGGCATCTGCGGTGGGTCGCGTCAGTGCTATCGCGATCTACCTACGCGGCGCGTCAAAGCTCACGGCCTTGACGAGGACGCGGTCGTCGAGAGCGGCCGAAAACGCCACCACCGCTGTGTCTGCTCATGTCATTTTGGGTGGCGTGTCTTCCGAAATAATGTTAGTAAAGGTGTAAATTGCTTCTTTTCAGTGCCTTGTATGCATAATTATAACTCGGTACGAACTCCAGTGATCAGGAACCGGGCAAAATGGAATGAATTCTCAAGCGGCGATGGCAGCGGCAGGGGTGGCATGTATAAGGTGGGGGTGGCATGTATACGAAGCGCAGAACAAATGTGGAAACGCTTTCGGCGGGCGCTGACGTGGTTTTCTGGCTGCCCTGGCATTTTCGCGTGAATTCTCCAATGCGAATTTTTCAAGACACATTTTTTTTTTTGTGTCGACTTCCCAGCGCAGTTTTCCGGCTGTCCTCGTGGGGAAGCGAGTGAATTTCCAATGAGTTCGGCCGCTTTCGCTCGCTCTGATGTCAACTGTGAGTGCGCTGCGCCAGCAGCATGAGTGAGGAAACCGCGGTACTTAATTAAGAGACGGTGAAGTTCAAAAGAACATCACAGACTTTTTTTTTCAGCAAGGTGTGGTTGCCAATGAAGTTCTTGTTCATTATTTTTATCAGCTTTAAGGGTAGATGAAAGTCGAAAAATTGCGTTTTTAGTGAAATTTCTCATATTTCTGGTTTTTACTGAATTGTAATCCTCAACCCTTCTTCTATCATCTGTGAAACTTTCAAAATGAAAATCGCACAGGAAAATGCAGAATAATGTGTATAAGATGTCGCGGTGGCTCTAAATTTCGCGAATTTCCGCTAATATTGGCCACCTTTGAATGCTTGCTGCACCCCGTTGCATCGCCGCCCGGCATAGCGACCAGTTGGGAAAGTTGCATTCGGCCTTTTCCGCCAGCTTCGTACGTGAGCAAGAAAATATCATAAACAAAGCATTTTTACCACGGGGTTTGAGCAGTTTGAAACGCGCGGCACTGTAAGCCGCATTGCCATTGGCTACCAAGTCAAGCGTTTTTATGATGGTGTTTGAGCAGTTTGAAACGCACGGCACTGTCAGCCGCATTGCCATTGGCTACCAAGTCAGTGTCGGCGGTACGATGACAGCCATCGGCATTTGATTCTTCTGCTTATTTGCGAGTCTACGCTTATCAGTTAGTATACTTAGAATTGTCAGAACTCTACGAATTTTTGCACATAGCATGATGAAGACCCGTACAATGCAAGTATCCATTTTTATTTCCAATGCTGCTTAGTTATGTTTTTTCAAAATATTACATAACATTGAAAGCCCTTGGCAATTAGAGCCATAGTAGATTTTTCTATTTTATTATTGTATTTTACTTTTTTACACATGAAACTTGTAGTTTTCTGCACTCTACAGTTCCAAAGGATCACAGTGAGCTATATCTGTATGCTTTGTCTCAAAGCTTTATAGGTCAGAATCATCGCATAACAATGGCCATAATTTTGCAGTATGTGGTCTGCAGAAATAAAACGAAACAAGCTACATGAAAATAAATGACATATTTGAAAAGAGGAGAAAAACTCTTTTAGCATGGCAATTTGTGTTCAATTCAGACTCTTATTAAAGAAAATAATTTTTCGAGTCGCATCTCCCCTTAAGTTGTTTTGGTTCATACGAATTCTGGCTGATACGAATATTTTAGGTGCTGCCTTCAAATTCGTATCATGGAAAATCTACTGTACTAGCATTCAGGCTTACGACGTTTCCCAATGTTGTTACATGCAGCAGTTATGGCTTCAGGCTTCGTGAAGTTGTGCGAAGCAAAAAATAGAAGTGATGCAGCTGAATGCACGGCAACACAACACGCGACGTACCTGTACGTGTCCACAGCCAGATCGATGAGCCCTTGTTCATAGTAAACGCAAGCCAGGTTTCCATGCACCACTGCATTATTTGGGCTCAGGTTCAGTGCCCGCAGGTAAGCTGCCACAGCTCGATCGAAAATGCGGGCTTCCTTCAGCACATTGCCCAAGTTGATGTAGGCATCAAGGAAATTCGGGTCCAAGGCCACTGCCTGATTCAACAGACGAAAGGCTCGTCATCAGGATGTTCCAAATTACAGAGCAACATTTCGCTGCTTGGAGAAATGCTCCTCATATTATAGTGCACACCTAATGTGCCTTCACGATGGTGCGAACTTATGCCAGCAAAGGTTGCTTCAAGGAATAGCGTTAACTCTAAAATGTGGCTTCACAGTAGCACGATACAGCTCTGTAAAGGTAGTTTCACAACGTAACCCTGCACGACAGTGAAGCCACAGGAAGCAAAATTGATCTATTCTTTATTTATTTTCGCAATAATATTGCCAGTATAAGTTTAAATACTCCCACCACTAACATTCAGAGCGTGCTTCAAAGGTACTTAAACAGCGCCCATGCGACGGGATAAGGCTGCACGTTTAGTTAAGAAGTGCATGCAAACAAAGTAAACAAATCCTACAAATCAAGTCCGAATGAGCTCACACACAAATGGTGCTTACAGAAAACCGGCCGCTAATTGGGCAATGCCAGCACCAACTATTTTGTTAACTAAAATACTACTTGAATTTTTCACAAGGCAACCAACACTCACCTTTTCAAAATGATGAATGGCCAGCCATATCTCCCCTTGGGCATTGAAAACGCAACCTAGATTGCTCCAGGCCACGGCAAACGTTGGACAAGTCTCGATGGCCTTTAGGTAGCAGGCCTGTCGTAATACCCACAGCCCAAACACAATGTTAACAGAGAAGCACAGGAAAAAGCACTCGGTTGTATTGGGCGCCACATGTGCTGCTTTGCTAATGCAGCAGCGCGCTCGCGCCAGGAAGAAAGGTTGGGAGAAGGAGCTGGGAGGGGACGCGCACGCTCGCTGCCGCTGGGCACGCATGGGGCGAGGGAGCATTGTTATGCTGCAATTGCCGCTGCAGTGTGCGCGCAGGGAAGAAGGGCGAGGCCAGCAGAGCAGGCACCTTGCTTCCAGTGCAACGACAACATGGGGCAGCGAAGCAAGGTGCCCCACGAAGGGCTCGGCCATCTTTGAAGGGGACGACATAGAGGCCAAAGAAAGGGGGGCAAACCCGGCGTCAGGGCAGACTGACCGGGCACGCTGCCGGATTACCACTGCAGGGATGCTCAGGAGAGAGGGCTGGCGCTGCAGTCTTGTCAATCCGCCCACGGTTCTACAGTGTCCGCTTGGCCGCTCGCAGAGCTACCAACGCTACACCCCAAACGTGTCGCTTAGAAAGAAAAGAGAAAAAAGTTCATATTAGTAGAGCTCCCACTGAGGAGTGGGGGCGTAGGAGAGGGACACGGGTGCACAAGGCACCCGCTGCCGCCCGCTAACGGTCGGCCCTCGCCCAGCGCTTGGCTGGTGGGACACATGCCCTGGGTTGAGCCGGGCCCCTCACCTCGTCCACTAGCCAAGCAGGAAGAACGGCTCACTAGGTGAATTATCAGCTTCTCACACACAAAGAAATTGCCCTGACAACTCTGGATGCGAAACGACAGGCTAGCTGACCCACCTGCAAAAAAAGAACAACAGTGCAAATGAAAACGTGGGCAAAACAAAAGGAGGCGTGCAGGAGGGCGCTGTGTGCGTCCTCAACTCGTCTCTTCCTCTTCCACCTTTGTTTTCCTTTGCACCACTTGTTCTTTCAAAAAAAGCCCTGGCCCCTCACTTCTGACAGGTGGGTAGCTGTGCTAGCTGTGACCTAACATGACCTACCTAAGCTCACATTGGTGCTCACCACGTGCAATCACTTCACTCTTTTGCAAAAAAGCTTTAACAACAAGAAAGGCCAGGAAAAGCACTTTTGCAGATAAGTGTGAAAAGCAGAGAGAAAGATGATTAGTCTAGCAGATTGCACATGCTGGGTGCCCTTCCCTTGCAGGAGGAACACACACAAAACGCCAAAAGTAAAACTCCCTCTCCAGCTACTCTGCCGCAAGCGCGTCACGCTGCCATGCTTCGTCGCACGTTGCCACAGCTGCCACTGCTCAGCCAGTTGCTGCCTAATGCAGCAAAAGGGCGATCCGATACAGCAAGGCAGCGGTTCCTGAAAAAGGTACGCAAGGCGCCGTCGTCGGGTGCTCCGATGACAGGTACGCGCGCTGCTGCCGCCGCCGCCGCTGCAGTGCGCCGCGCTGCCGCCACTGTTGCTGCTGCCGAGGCACCCCCTAGGGCCCCGGTGGCGCAAAGCCCATTATGGCTGCACCTCCACACTTTGCCAGGCAATGGTCGGATGGGTGAACTAAAGACCATTAAGTCTACAAAAGCCTTCCAAACCAATTGCGGGCCTGGCAAAGCGTGGTAGCTCCTTTCTTCGAACTGCCATGGTCTCCGCAATAGGCTACATTCGGCCGCTGGCGAAGGCACCGAAGAAAGGACTAGACCAAGTGATTCTTAAACGGTAACCAAGAGGTGAAACGAGAAATAAACGCTGCGCCGCAGGGAGAGGGAGCCTTACTTCTCTGTGGCAAGTCTGCAGCAGTCCTCCTGCAGAGGAAGCCATCCACACTATCCTGTTAGCAAGCTGATGCGAGTCTAACTAGAATAAGCTACGAAGCTGGACAACACAGGCAGACAACCAAGCATGGTCGACTTACCTTGGCTTCATCTAGTCTACCTAAAGCTTTCAGCAAGTTCCCCAGATCACTACGAACGCAGTACAAATCCTGAAACAGCAAGGCAGAAAGAAGGGGCATGCTTGGTCAGAAACTGTCCCTGAGGTTTTCCTTCCTTGAAAAGTAAGCAACGCAACTCACTGGGTTATACTGAAGCGCAGACACATAAGCTTGCACAGCCTGCTCCATGTCACCAGCAGCGACCAGAGCTGCGGCCAGGTTGATGTAACCATCAATGAAGTCAGGTTTCAGACGCACAGCATGTCTGTAGTTTTCCAATGCATCGGACAGCTGGCCTCGCTCCTTGTAAACGTTGCCCAAGTTCGAATAGGCTTCGGCAAGCAAAGGGTTCTGCTTAATAGCCAGTGTTGAGAAGTTGGCCGACCTGCACATTTTTGACAGCCGCATTCAGAGATGTCCTCACCCAGAAAGTCTCATGCATTCCTTTGCGCCATATCCGATATGCTCGATGTCTAGTTCAAACGTGGCTACACCTTCGTTCACGAGTGGCCACGTCAAACAACCGGGCCTTATGCTAAATACACCAGGCTGTCACATAATGCTAAATTTACACAAACCATGGAGTGTGCAAAAGTGGCAGTTGGGGGGAGTCGGCTATGCACTGTCCAAAGGCTCTGTCAAACACAGGGGAAGATGTCACGAGGCACGAAAGCATCATTTGCCGTTAATTCATTAAAAAAAAGAATGTGTGCCAATATATAAGACAGTGTTATAAGTGGACATTGAGTACATGCTAACTTCCAAATAATTCTTTAGAGCGAGAAGACATGGCAACAATATTGTCACCATGGCTTCGATGGCTACCCAAGCATATTTAGTCCATTACTGAACATGCAATATGGTGTGCTAAGGCAGCCTTTCAAGTAAATGGAAAGCTGTCACATAGCACGACATCTTTGAAGCTTGGGCAGCACCCAGAGGTGCAACAGTTTGCTGTTAAAACAAAGCAGCTGACTTACTTGTCCAGTCGGCGACACTGGAAGTGTATGGAACTTAGAAGCAAGAGCACGCCAGTGTTTGAGGGATCTTGCCGCCAGAGTTGCATGCAGTGGCGCTCGGCGTTCTCGTAGTCGCCTGCCTGGTATTCCCGGTGAGCCAGCTCGGCCAGGCCTATAATGCAGTGTGCACAGAAATTTCTAACTTCTACTTCAATATGGCAGCTGAGGTGCACTGTGCCAGAATGGGCCGTGCATGATAGTGCAACAAAGAAATGCATACAAGAAGGATGGGGATTAAATGAGCGCGCATCTGTGAATATGAATTTATTGCCTTAAAGAGGCTCTGAAACACTTTTTCAAGTAACCATGGAATGAATTCAATAAAAGAGCTTATTGCCTCACGAATCTAATGCTGCAAAACATTTTAAGAATCCGTCCAGTAGAAACGGAGTTCTCTCTTCTCTCGCTCGACGAAAGTGCTGGAAGCTAAGCAGGGAGAATGGCATGGGCAAAGAAAATACGTCATGCGCGCGCCTCGTGACCTTGAACACTTTTTTTTTTCCTTTGAATAAGCGCTTTTTAACTGTGATCGCACGCACATGGACAAGTTGCGGAAATTCCTCACCGTTCAGATCAGTCGCTGGCTGATAGAAGACCTTCTACGAGCAATTTTCGAGCTTTCTCCACCATTTGTCGAGAGAAGAGAGAGAAATTTTTGCGTGCTGCGCCATACATAATGTTCATGTGATGTCACTTCCGCCGTTGTTGCACTCTCCCGCCATGCCTGGGTACCTCCCTGGGTACTCACGGCATTTCGCGTGCTGCAGCGTGGTTTGTTGGGGGCTCGTCATCTATTGCTGTGTACGATGTTGAAAAGGAAGTATTGCGGTTTTTTGTTGTCGCACCTTAATGAGCTCATCGGATCAGGAAGGCCTCGTTTGTTCACTCGATACAAGACCAGAAAATCAAGATGTGCGACACGTATACCAGCCACCGCGTACACCGACTGCCCGCCACGACCTACGAGGGCCAATTATCTCGCTTTCACTACAAACACCACAAATCGCGTGGCCCAAGAACAAGTGAAAGCTCAAAGTCTCTCGAGCCGCAGCTCCCATTGAAAACGAGTCGTGCAGAGCTAGGCATGTTTACAAGAGATTTAATATTAATATTAATATATTGCTGCGGCCTACGCAACCAAAGTAGCAGCGTCCCCCCGTCTCCGTCCCACCAAGTGTTTTAAACAGTGATGTTGAGCCTATTTGATTGAAATTTGTGGAAACAGCCGAGGAAATATTATGCAAGGCAGATAGAGACTTCGTGTGGTGCGTGCCGCGGTAATGCCGGTCATCTCTCTTTTTTTTTTTTTTTTGCGCATGGTTTGACACCTTTTTCACCTTGTAATGGAAACCATGTTAGGGAATAAATTGACCAACTTTTCAAAATCTTGACCCTCCAACTCGAACCGATTGGCAATAGTTCAAAGTGAACTAATATTGTTTCGCATCCATTTTCACAGTGTGTTTCAATGCAATACCTGAATTTCCGCGATCACCATCACATCATTTTAATCGCCTCCCTGACACGCTGATTGTGCAAGTAGTGGTCTCTGACAAGTTTGTATGTACAGTATCTTGGTAAGCTATTTCTGTTTGCAGGTAAGTGCTTGGCTATAGCACTTATCCGGAATGAAGTGACACATGAAGACACAAATACCACCGAGTTTCTTCAAGTATTTTTTTTTTGTTAATCCGCGCCAGCCAAACACGCCGGTACTTTTCGGAAAATCGCATTGCGCGTTCTCAATTTCGGGTAATAACTTTCGGCAAAGAAACACCCTGAAACTCTGCTCCCTCTTCGGGGACTACGAAATCAACTTGCCTCACTAGCAGCCCTCAAACTTGCATCGTGAGGCAAAACTAAATAGGCGCAAGCACGAGGAGACAACACGACAGCAGTAGGCGACGGAGTCGGTAGCTACTCGGGCATGTCGGCGGCACATTTCGGAAGTGACGAAGGGGCGCTGCGTGACGCACGTGCACACTGTGTATAATATTTGGCTCGCGTGTTCTTGGGAGCCACTACTACCAGTCAGTAGCATTTTCTGACCGTGCTCAAAAAGTATTGCAGGGCCTTTTTATGATTACCAAAACATAATTAGGCAGACATAATGTGCCTGTTGGCTGGTTAACTCAATAGGCTGAATATTTCAAAACAACACCAAAGGCACAATATACTACTGAGGCAAAACTAAATGGGCACAAGCACGAGGAGACAACACGACAGCAGTAGGCGACAGAGTCGGTCGGTACTCGGGCATGGCGGCACATTTCGGAAGTGACGAAGGGGCGCTGCGTGACGCACATGCACACTATGTATAACCCCTTCAGGCGCAACGTCCACATTTGTGGACGCCAAGTTCACACCTAGGTGTTTCGAAAATAGGTCTTGAATCTCGCGCGCAAACAATGCTCCCGCAACCTCTGCATCTTGCTGCAAAGACGCGTGGCGCCATCTCTTGCACCTGGTTCAAAATAACATCATAAACAAAAGTCAAAATGGACGCCTCCACTTTCTATGGCGGGACGCGTAAGTGGCTCTGATGTTTTTATCGTTTACTTCGTACCTTTTTAGCTGACGTGAAATTTTGCATTTGTCAGTAATAACTAAGATATCCCGCATGCCTTTTAACAATATTTTGGCAATATGAAATCATTTGTATTGACAGAAAGGTTCAGCTAAATTTCGCGTCCACGAACGTGGACACTGCGCTTCAGTGCCTCCTTTGTTGAAAGGCTGCTATTTCTCTGTGTTTCACTTCCGGCAGCATCAAATGATGTTTACGTTAATAATTTTTGTCACCAGGAGTTCAAGATCATGCATCGAGACGACAAAAAGTCGACGGTGAAACAGCATAAGACGTCCTTAAAAAATAGCCAATGGAGATGTTTCCGATGGAGACATTTCGGACGACGAAAAGGAGGAAGAGAATGGAGAGAACACAAAATTACGTTCTGTTTGAAAAACCATTAGCCTTTTAGTTAAGATCCTGCCGCCCGGTTCGTGGCCGATCCCCCTTTGTGGGTGTGCGCCAGACTATCAAGGATCATCATCATCATCAGCTGAGCGTCAACAAGCCCCAGAAAAAGCGTGGCCGACCAAGCTGTGAGAACCCCCAGGTGATGAAAAGGAAGGCACCCAATGCGTCACCCCTGCCAGTGAGCACTCTTCGCTATGACGGCATCAAGCACTGGCCACAGCAAATGAACATACCCAACGAACAACGCTGCAGGAGGGATGAATGCTCATCCAAGAGCCGCAACCGCTGCAGGAAGTGTGACATTTTTCTTTGCCTGACATCGCAGAATGACTGCTTCTACCTCTTTCACACTAAATAGACTCTTTCTGGTAACTTCTCCCAACATTACTTTGAAAGAAGTTATTTTTAATTTAAATGGAAAGCGTGTTTTCTTCTTTGTCGCCTTTCACTAATATTACTGCTTTGAGGCGCAATGTCCACAAATGTGGACGCTGAGCAAAAATTGAACCAATAAACATATTTTGCATTTGTTTTGAGTTTCTTACTTTAAAAGGCTTAAATAATGAAATTATGAACAAAAAAAAATTTTCACGTTGCCAGATTTAATTCGCGCCTGAAGGGGATATTATTTGGCTCGCGTGTTTTTGGGAGCCACTACTACCAGTCAGTAGCATTTTCTGACCGTGCTCAAAAAGTGTTGCAGGGCCTTTTATGATTACCAAAACAATTAGGCAGACATAATGTGCCTGTTGGCTGGTTAACTCAATAGGCTGAATATTTCAAAGCAACACCAAATGCACAATATACTACTACCATTGGGAGCTGTACGTTTATTCTAGTTGCACTGAGGTTTTTTTTATCACTTCACATAACACGTACTATTTCAAAATGTCAACACACACTTCGCATGCCCAGTGCCCATGCATCTAGTTTTTCAGACACAGATAGCGCCACTACATAACAGGGAACATGGCACTGTCATTGTGTGGCATAACCTCCTAGATTTCCCTTGCCTGCCGGATTATCGGCGGTCTTTTGGGAGGCGGCCGTCATCGGAACTATGGAGGTGGCGCCACTTAAGTAGGGGTGTCTCCAAATAAGTTTTTACGTTTTTGGAGCTTATATGCAACAAAATAACATGAAAGGTCTGAAAAAAGCGTAAACGTAATTATAATTGACCCTACGTAAGTGCCGCCGTTATAGATGACAGGCATTTTGCACTCATTCAGCAGGCGACCCCTTTAATACAAGGCATAGCCTCTGAAATTATCAAACGCCAAAATTGCCGATCTCAAAGGCCAAGTACAAAGACCCTTACGCTACGCACGTAGCGCCGCCACAAATGACGGGCGTTTCGCGCTCATCCGGCAGGCAAGGGAAATCTAGGAGGCTATGGCAGTGGCAGTCATCAAACTACGCCTAGCAGTAGAAAGGCTACTATATCATTCTAGAAGCTCCAAGAGATGATAGTTTATCCCCCCCCCCCCCTTCAGTTTTAAGGTTTCTAACCTTCATTTAACGAAAACAGAGAATAAAAGCTTAATATAATACGTCAAAACTTGTTGAGGTTGCCAGATAATAATAATAATAATAATAATAATAATAATAATGGAGCAAAAACTTGAATCTTAAGCGATATTTCAGATTGCACGGCGTTGTTTTTTTAAGCCGCAGTGAAATGCACCAAGCTTTTTTTTTTTTTGACGCACAAGAGTGTTTTATATCATCAAGAGGTTATCAAAATGGGGCAATGAATGACGAGGTTAGAATTAATAAAAAAAAATGAACACATCTTGCAAGCACGCAGGAGGCGCACGAGAGGCGACGTGGCGCACAATGGGTCATTAGAAGAAAAAAAAAAAGCAAAGCGAGCACTGGCTGGCAGGACAAGTCCCTAAGTAAACCAGCGCCCGTAAAACGCATTACGGACCACTTTTCCGAAGTTTCGAGTGTTCAACCATGGCGATGCGAACGCCAGCTGTTATACCGGGAAGGGCGACGCACATGTGGAAAACGATGGGAACAAAAACAGCTGCAAGCTTACTCTGGAATGCCGCAGCCGTGGTCGCCATCTCACCGGCCCCGGTCACCTCGTGCCACTTCAGCCCTATCAGAAGAAGCAGCACGCGAAGAAACCGCAGCCAGGTTATTTGGTGCGACGCCAACAAAAAGCAAGGCCTCACAATGCAACGTCACAAAAGAAGAGAGGAAAGAAGAAAAAAAAAGAAAAACACGGCTCTTCCTTACCCTATCTCAACGGAGGCCATAAAACTAGCAACTCGGCGATTAAAGGGCGACCGCGAATAAACACAAGCGCCAAGAACCGCGCATCGGATCGGACGTTAAGGGTGATCGCTGATCGCAACTGAACGAAACTACCCCCACCCTTCAATGGCTGATCCTTAGTTTCCAGGAATCGGAGAGCGACCGCCATTAATCGGTCGCGTCAGCGCACACGTTCGAGCGCTAAGCGACGGACAAACACGATCGGCTACCTTTAGGTCGGCACCACGGAGGCAGCCACGATCGCTGTGCTGGCGTTCTCCAAAGAAGACCGCGGCGGCCCTGCAGGCCCACAGGTAGTAAGCCTAATGCCAGCTCGAAGGCAGGCAGCGCTCGTGCTAGATCGCACACGGCGGCGATTCGGTGCGCGAGCTCGCGTGCTAGGCCCCAGCTAGGCGCGAGTCGATGACCAGTGTCGCAGCAGCTGATCGGCGTAAAAGCAAAACCAACAACACTTACCGATCGGTGGTGTGAACAGCTTATAAAAGAAGATCTTCGGTGCGGACGACAGTCGGCGAACAGGCGTCTAATCGGCCCCGTCGGCTCTGTGTCAGGCCTAAGTAACAACACATATATTAAAATGGAACAAGAAAACGAGAAAAATTGGCTCACCGCTGCTAGTGACGTCAGCGGTGTTGACGGAAGAAAGAATGGAAAAGCACGGCGATGCGGACAACATGATGGGCCAATTTCGATGAATAAGCGAGATGCAGTCAAGCATTGTAATATCTGTAAACGCAATTTCACGGTTTTTTGGTTTGTACTTCATAGCGAACTTTTCTTCAGATGAAAGAAATCGTGCTGTTTTATTACAAATCTCAAAGGCTACAATAACGACAAATTCAGTTGTTTAAAATTACTACTCTCGAAGGCATTATTAACTTGAACAAGTTTATATTGTTAATCAAACGTCATGTTTTGGTAATACTTTTAGAGCAAAATAAATGCAAAAAACAAATAATTGTAGAGTTTTTTGGCATGTCGTATTAATTTGTTTATAAAGAATCAGAGTAAACTTTGCGGCCGATTAAGGCCACACCAGCCAAGCCAGCCGGCTCCCGCGTTGTGCTGTTCGCTCAGCCGGTTCATGGTCTTCGCTGGCTGCTTTATCCTGTCATTACATCGCTTCTGATTCAACCCCGGTGCAGTTGTATTAAAGTAGTCAGAATATTTCGGGGACCCAGAGGTATCTGTCCGGCGACACCACCTTATTGCTGTTTACCTTCTATTATAAAGGGTGAACGATAGTCGCTCACGTGCCTTCACGAGTTCGGTACAAACGTTTATGCGCTTGTTCTTTACAGCATAGAATTCGTGGATTGCCGCATTCGTAGACAAGGGCGATGGCTTGCGGTGATGTGAAGCAGCTGGTGGACCAGCTTCTTTCTACGTCCATCACAGATTCAAAAGAGGTTAGCTTTAAAGACAAAGCCCTAAAGTTGGACACCGAAAAGGATGGTAAGGACATGCTTTTACACTGCTTGTGAACATCGGTTAGCACTCTCCTTTCGCTGAAAGATTTTGCTGTTACTGTGAGCGCGGTTGTTGCTTTCATCGTCTCTGCTTGACAGCGACCGGACTTGCTTACAGATGATGAACGTTAAATAACGACGACTAGTTCAAGCAGCGATTTAGAAGGTTCCTCTATAGATTCGTGGTGTGAGAACATTTGTACACCGTGTCTTTTTCTCTTTGCTTTTTTTTTTTAGCGAGCGTTGTTGTGGAAGCAATAACACGCTGCCCCAAGTTGGAAATGCTTTGTCTGGAGGGCAACACGTTGGGTGTTGATGCCGCAAAGGCAATCGGCAAAGCGTTGGAATCCTGTCCAAACCTGAAGGTACTGTATTTCCAAGGCGTAGCCCAAGTTGAGTTTGTTTGATTTTCACTGCTGGAGCATACCTATCGTGGTAGATTAGCCCAAGAGTCGTGTGATTGGAAAGATGCATGCTTCTGTCGCAGTTACTTTTGTTTTCTCTA
Source organism: Rhipicephalus microplus (assembly GCF_043290135.1). Lineage (NCBI taxonomy): Eukaryota > Metazoa > Arthropoda > Arachnida > Ixodida > Ixodidae > Rhipicephalus > Rhipicephalus microplus. The sequence continues at coordinate 212,164,177 of NC_134701.1, read as the reverse complement.
CAACAGACGCTGTTTCATTTGCGTATGTCCAAGGCCCACGGGTTGAAAATGCGATATAAATTTAGAAATACGTGATGCATGTAGTTTCGTTTCCACCATCTCCAGTTCGTGTCACGCCGATGGGATTTTAACACTGAACATTTTGCTTAGCGGTCACATTAGCTGAGATATGATGTGGCTGATGTATTTGTGAGTTGCCAGTCATTATACTAAAATACACAATAAAAGTTTGTGTTGCGCTTCCATGAACGTCGCCTGAGCATTGTGCCCCACCCATTTCATGTGCCGATTGTGGCTACTTATTTACCATAGTTACATTGTGCTTACATTTCCGTCTTCCTCCATCTTACAGAGAGCTTTATGGAAAGACCTATTTACGGGCCGTCTCCGGACTGAAATACCAGATGCTGTTGTAAGTGAGTTGATGCTATCCTTTATTTTGCCAGTTTCCGCTGTAATTTATTGGATATTTAGTGTTAGAAGTATTAGAGGCTCCATCACGCCATGAAGCATCGGGAATCTGAGCGCAAGTTGTCATATCATGACAGAAAGCTCTTTAATGTTTCAAAAAAAAAATCTAGCAAAACCACTCTAAACCACAATAATATGCATGTACAGTGGTCATGGCATGCAAAAGCTTTGTGTGTAGTAATCACAAAGAGCATAGGTATATGATCTAACCCAATTATATTAAGTCGAATTATCCTTTATATCGATCTGTTTCTTAATACGACTGTATTGTACATCTATGTGTAGGAAAATTTGCACCTACATTGAATAAAAATAGTTGGAGCACTGCATATCTCAAACATCGGGCAGGGCAAAATGTCCCATGAACTTTCCTGAATTCATTTGGGGGAGCGTGTCGTGTGATTAGGAGGACGCCGCACAGAGCAATTACAAACTATCGCTTGCCATCACATGCTTTTCTCACGATTCCTTGTTCTGTGGGGCTACCATTTGATTCTCGGCTCCCTTTGTTAACAGTGTTGTAAAATCGTCAGCATCAGGGCCAAGGCAGGGCTAGAGGCTTGTGGTACTCTATGAACACTCACAGCTCTGCCTGAAGGTCTTGAGTCGCTGTGTACATTAGTATCATGTTTTATCGCCTACAGCACGTGCCAGAATATAATCCATATCCCCAACTACAAAGTGAAAAAACAAATAAAAGAAAATCCTCTTGATGGTTGTAAGCTTCCTTCCTTGCACTATCGCCAAGCAGTGCTGTGAAGCCAGTTTGAGCACCGAAAATGCTGTGTGTTATTTAAAACCTTCAAGTTTAATTTTTACAACATATTAAACGAATTCCTGTTTTGTAGTGAAGTTGATATGTGCGGGTTTAACTGTATATATATGTGTGCGTCCATGTATTTTTTCATGGCAGGCACCAGTGATTTTGTCGCCCACCTATCTGAATACATGCCTGCCACCATCTGCTTTTCGAACTTCAAATGTAGTTAGGAACAACTTTTTGTTGGCCTCGAGCACAGCCTAATAATTCTTCAGACTCGGTAGGGACTGTGAAATCAGCTGAAATAGAACTAGTGCGTGCTTTTCTGATAATAAGAGAGAGCGAAGCTGGTTAATTAGTATGTATTCATTCTAAGGGATAGAGCATGCAAACATGGACACATGAAGGAAGTGAGGCGTTTGTGTTGTCCCGACTTCCTTCTTTTGTCCGTGCTTGCATGCCTTGTTTTTTAGAATGAATAAATGCTTTTTTGCTTCCCATCCGCCTCGCTGGTATGTTGATTATGACACTCTGCTGTTGAACCGAAGCTCGCGAGCTCAACCATGTTCGTGGCAGTTGCATTTCGCTGTGTGTGTGTGTGGTGCAATATCTGTGCACATTGCTGAACACTAAAAGGTTGAAGTTTCTAGCACCCTTCGTTACGTAAAACCCCGGATATAATTTTTTATTCTTCACTTCCACTTGGTGGGAATAAAAGCGATAGCAAAACTCACCAACTTGTAGGCAAAGTGCAAGACAATTGGCTTCAGCTGAGGCAGCACAAACATCAGGTTTTATGTAGACTGCATAAAAGATTGATAAATTATGTTTTAACCATTAGTATAACAAGGATGTTTTACCAATGGAACACGGTGGCCACTTCTGTGCATAAAAGTGTCCATGGACAGAAGGCTTTTTTTTTTTTGTATGCTTTTGTACCTGGTACATCAGAGTTATGTGAAACCAACATTGCAAAAGCAAGAAACAAAATGTTGAGTATGCTTGCACTTTATCATTGCTCTCTTAGCACTAGTCTCGTGCATTATTATAAACACAGACATCTGCCTTCTCTGATTTCAGAGGTTTCTGAGCTCCGGTATGCTACTAGCAAAGGCAAAATTGACGGAACTTGACCTGAGTGACAATGCGTTTGGACCGATCGGTGCTGGGGCACTGTTGCCTCTCCTAAGCTCACCGGTCTGCTTCCATCTTGAGGTACGTTTCATCAATCCTTTGGGAGTTCCTACCATACACGTACGGTGCAAGTTTTCTGTCGTGCAAGTTCTTTGTCGTAGGGGTACGTTTTTAACCCTCTGTTTGAAATTTTGCGCTGTAGTGACAATTTAGTCTCACTGGGAAGGGCTGCCACCTCCTAGGACTTACAACAAGCATTTAGAATGTCAGTGCACTATCTTCTTGCAGAGATAAATTGAACTGATTTCTAGCTTTAGCGTGTCGTATGGTCTACGGCAATGCCGATGGTCTACGCCATTTCGTGGTTTTGGTTTCACCGCGTGGCCGCAGCTAAGATGCATGAAACATAATTTTAATAATGTTATCGACACTCTCTTGCACGAGTGGCAAAAGTTTATTCTCGCGTTTATTAACCCTGCTCTTACCTTGTTTATCGTCAATGCTCGCAAGATAGTCTCGCTTTCCTTGATTAGTACAGAGTTTACTCTGCCCACTGCAGTTGCATGCAGAAATGGGGCTGCGTGGGCCAACACAACTCTTCTGAACAAGAGAACAGACACTCGTTTTGTGTGTGCAGGCTGCAAAAAGGTACCATGCATAGACCCATATTCACAGGATCACCACGCTCTGGAATACTATTGAACATTTTCCTGTTATGTGTGATGCTGACACCAAAATAATGTTCCTGTCATTTCCTTACAATGTTGATATTGCACCAACTTAGCATGTTTTGTACTTGCCCATCTGGCAAAATTTTTTCACGAAATATCTCATTCAAGTAGAGTTAACACAGCCCTGTTTCAAGAAAATCAATCCAGTGCAGCATGCCCCAAGTTTCGACTGACATTTTTATTTCAAGTTTATTGTGGAACGTAAGATTGGAGTCGGACATTGCATTGTGATAAACTACAGCTTCAGATCTGTTGGAGCCTGTAACTTTCGCAGTGGCTTAGTCACTTCACCTTCCCAAAGTTGTTGCACCCTTTTGTGACTTCTTTCAGTTTGACAACAATTCTAACCTCACTTGCTTTTTCGTTCTTGGAAACTCTGCCCTAGATGCTTTCCTATCAGGAATGTCACCCTGATATGTATGTCCTTTTGATATTGTACGCCAAGCTGATACAGTACGTCAGGCTGATCACTTGCACATTGTTAGTAGCCTTAGAGCACCCGGCATTAGAATGAAGCACCAGACATGCAGCGTTAGGGAAAGGCATATGCAGTAGGTGTGGATCATTGTTGCCAATGCCTCCTAAAAAAGACTATGCCTGCGACGTGAGCTGCAAAAACGCTCCCCTACCTTTTCATTTTTCCTCCTGTTTGAAGTATGCACTAGGAACAGGATATCGTTATCAAATATCGCTATCGCACTCCTAAAGGGGAAGCTTAAGCATCCCCTTATTTTTTCAAGGCTTCGGCATCAAAAGCTTGTCATGAGTGAATGAACAAAAAGGGGGTTGTGATTAGTAGGCTGGGCATTTTCGTTAGCAGGTACACAATATGGAAAAGTTGAAACATAGAGTACTTCATTGTATTGTTGCTACTACCGCAGCTACTTTTCAAAACTTTTCTTAGGAATGTACTTGTCCTAGAAGTTGTAAAGTCACTCCTTTATCGCGAAGGCAAAGCAATGAATGCGATAGTGACAAATGGAAATGTCACGCAAAGAATTGCAAGTAAATCAAAACGTGCCCGGCGTTTCTCACGCCAAATGATGCATGCAACCCACTCATAGCTACAGAGAAACACGAATACGTGTTTCAGTAGTTACTTTGCTGTGTCTGAAAAGAGTGCCCTTTTTGCAAATGGAGACTGTGCAACGAGTCCAGTCATGTTTGTGCACCAAGTAACTACAACAAAATTGTTCCGGTAAAAGCCCAAGGCGTATGTTTTCCCCATCGTGAGATAAGCGCGCGCACGCTTGAGCGTTTATCCCCCCCACTCCGTGAGGCAAAGTACGGGTGGGAGATAAACACATAAGCGCGCTCATTGCATCATCTCGCTGGTTAATGGTGAAAGCACGATATTCCCCCTGAGATTGGTATTGCCAGCAGTAAGCGGTAGATATAAATAGCTTGCCATTTAAAACGTTGAAAAAGGTGCTCCTTCGTGGCTCAGTGGCTAAGGCCACGCACTCACAAGCAAGAGGTCCGGCGTTGGATTCCGCGCTTTGAAGTTTTTTTTTATTCTGGATTGTTTTTCTTGCGTTTTCATATATATAAATGCGTATACATATACAATGAATGACAGCAGTTCGCAATGTCGACGCTGGCAGCAGAATCTAGCCGAGAGTGCCCATATAAACATTATTAGAATAAAAAAAACTGCAAAGAGAACAGCAGCAGTCTCACTTAAAAGTTGTTTGTAAAGAGGTGTGTCCATATGTATCTGATGTGCATATCTAATTGGATCGTACTGCTTTTTCAATTATTACACAGTTGCTGTTCTGTGGAACATTTCGTGCAGGTTCTGCGGTTGAACAACAATGGACTTGGTACAGGGGGTGCCGAGTTTTTGGCGAAGGCCCTGACAAAATGTATTGAGGACAGCACGAAGGCCGGCAAGCCTCTTGCTCTGCGGACCTTAGTTTGTGGCCGTAACAGGTTGGAGAATCCTGGAGCAATCGCCATGGGTGCCGTTTTCGGGGTTCGTATCATATTCATTATTGGTTTCCGAGCCATTTCTCCTTGCAGCATGGCAGTGTGTACTACAATTTGGCAATGTAAGTTGCGACATAGTCAGTTGAGGAATATTGTGAGGTTTTGTTGAATTAGTGGGAATAGGTCTTTTAGAACGGTATTTATCTTTTTATTTATTTATTTACCCCTCACGGCCAAAGGCATTACAGAGGGGGGTGGGAAAAAATTGCATACATATATACACCAGTAAAACGAACACAGTGATTAATAATAACAGTAAAGTAAAACGGGTTTATAAATTTAAATAACATTGGTTAGTGCTTCTTGAGTACGTTTATTGTCGGTGATTGATGTGATTCGAGATGAAAGTTGGTTCCACTCGACCGTGGTGCGTGGTGAAAATTATTGGCAGAATGTTTTCGTTTTTGAAAATGGAGCACCGACTTTATGGCAATGATCTATGCGGTGGGACATATACTGTGGGGGAAGAAGGAGTGCGCCGTGAAGAGTTGGGTGATAATATATATTATGGAACAAGTTCAGGCGAGCAATTTTTTGACGTGTGCTTACAGATGGAAGAGAAAGAATGGCTTTCATGGCTGATGTGCTATAGCAATGCGATTGTAGTTAGACAGAATGAAACAAGCAGAGTTATTCTGAACGAGTTCTAGGGCAGTGGTTAATTTTGTTGGCATTGGTTCCCACGCAGAGGCAGCGTATTCTAACTTTGGTCGAATTAAGGTTTTGTGAAGTATTAGTTTAACAGAAGAGGGAACAGCGGAAAAGTTGCGGCATAGATAGCCTAGCATGTGGTTAGCATTATCGATGATGTGCACTGTGTGGACATTTCAATTCAGATTAGATGAGACGTGGTCACCTAAGTATTCATATGAAGAGACAGGTTCGAATGGAACACCATTAAGAAAATAAGAGGGAGCAGGAATGTTTGGGTTCTGGGTGACCCGCATAATTTTGCATTTTTTCACATTAAGTTTCATTCGCCATTAATTGCACCAGCTAGATATAGCAGATAGATCAGATTGGAGAGCGTTAGTGTCATTAGTGGTTTTAAATTTGTGAAAAATCACAGTCATCAGCGGAGAAAGATATGCGAGGAAACATCAGCATTAATGTAGATTAAAATAACAGAGGTCCAAAAACGGAGCCCTGTGGCACACTGGAATTTACATTAGTAAAGGGTGAATTATGGCTGTTAGCACTAACAAATTGTAAGCGATCGAGAAGAAAACACCTAATACATCCGAAAAGGTTAGGATCGAGGTTAAGAAAGCTGAGTTTGTAAAGTAGCAGTTGGTAACAAAGCTTGTCAAATGTTTTAGAAAAGTCCAAGAATATGCAGTCCGCGCATGTTGATTCGTCAAGAATTTGGTGCAGTTTATGAGTGAATGAGAGAAGGCGAGTTTCGCATGAGTATGTCTTGCGAAACTCATGTTGTGCAAGCGTGAAAAATTGGCTACCTTTCAAATTACTAATTCATCGTTTAAATATTTCCTGCTCAAGTAATTTACAACATGTACTGGTTAGTGAAATGGGTCTGTAATGAAGAGCTGAATGTTGCCAGATTTATGAAGCGGAATTACCTTCCCATTGTTCCAATCAGTTGGTAGGCTAGATGTGTCAAGAGATTGCTGAAAGATCTTTGTTAGTATGATGGAGCTTTAGGCAAAAGTACTCTTCAAAAATATGTTTAATTTGCATAAAGCTTTCTACAGGTTATTTTGCTCTGACAGCATAATTAGTGTGAAACACGCCTCTTGGATGAAGCCATGGGCTTCATAAAATATTGTTTGTCTCACAGACACAATCTTCTGTGTTTCTTGCATGTTGTACTACATCCAGCAATATTATCATTGTGATAGAGTAAAATATGTATACTACAGATTTAACTGCTTTTATTCATTGCTCATGCTAAGAACTATCATCAGTGTTTGCTACAAACACCACAAAGTTGCATCATTTCGTTTTACCTTGTTTGTATGGTTTTTCATTTCTAATAGTTAAAATAATGCACACGGTTTTTGTCATTGAGAATGATAACATAATTGCCCATTCTGTTTGACTTGGTTTCAGAAATTGCACACATTGGAAGAGGTGGCCTTATTTCAGAATGGCATCTACCACGAAGGGATTGCCGCCTTGGCCAAGGGTTTAATGTCAAACAAAAACCTTCGCATACTAGACCTCAACGATAACACGTTCACAATGAAAGGGGCCCGGCATATGGCACAGGTATTACAAGCATGTTGTACCTGTCACTGTTCCAAGCTCTGAGCTTTCAGTGGGACTAAATGGCAAATGCTGCCTGTGATTTACACAATAGAATACTGCGTTGCAATGCATATAAACTAGGTTTGTGCGAATAGTGAATTTCAGAGTCGAAGCGAATTCGAAGTGAATAGGGATTTTGGTCGAATAATTTCTAATCGAATTCGAATAGTATGTATGACATATAAAAAAAAGGGAACATTTACCATAACCTAACTAACCTGCACGATATTTCTTTTGAATTGAAATAGGGGCTCTATGCAAATGCCTTTTTTTTTTTTTCGTTGAAAGGAAGTTGAAACAACCTCGATTAGTAGTTTCGGTAGGATCCGAGTGATAACCTGTAAGATACATAACGTTTTAAAATTTATTATATTTAAATCATATAAACCATCATTACAAGCTTAATAAAATGGATTGATTTGAGGGTAACATGTTCCTTTAAAGGGGCCCTGCAACACCTTTTCAAGTATCCATGGAGCAGTAAACATGCTTGTCGCCTCACAAATTTACCGCCGCAAAGTTTCTAGAATCGGTCCAGTACGAGCAGAGTTCCAAAAATTTGTCGCATGCTGCAATTGCATTCTCCATTCTCGACCCGTCAAAAGATCTGGAAGCTAAGTAAGGAAGGATGGCACGAGAATAGAAAAAAACGTCATGAGTGACTAGCGACCTTCAGCATCTTTTCTCTCTCTTTTTTCTTCGAATATGAGGCCTTTCAGTGCGATCGTGCACGTACTTGTGGACAAGCGGCGGCCTCACGCGGCGGTCCGATAACGACGAGCGCGCCATGCTCAAATCAGCCAGTGACTGTGACCAGAGCCGTATTTTCTTTCTTGGCTGTGACAAGTGATTTTTGAGCTTGTAGTGTCATTTGCTGAGGGAAGCAATTTTTAGCTTTGAAAATTTATTGTGAATTTCAGGCCGCGTGCTGCACAACAATACTTGCCTCGCGTGTTATCGGCAGCCTCTACAGTAAAAGCTCGTTAATTCGATTTCCACGGGAACGCTGAGCAATTTCGAATTAAACAAAATTCGAAATAATGAAAGTGAGCAAAAATGGGTGGATTTCGGGGGTGGAGGCACGAAAAATATTTATTGGCCAAAAAAGTCGGTGATGACCATCTGCTTCTATTCTCTGAATGCCACAGCAGCGGCTCCATGTTCCAGCGCGCGGACGCGGCGCAGGGAATCCTCTTCACCCTCTTCAAAGCTGAAGAGGAGACACGCCAAATTAAGTGCCTCCATCACCGCAGAAGCTGACGGGCGCACAGGCGCTTCGTCATTTTCGTCTTCCTCACCTTCTGGCTCTTCAGCATCAGGCTGCACACCGGCTACTTGTGCGATAATGTCCTCATCAGTCAGGGCACCACATACCGATGCACCGGTGTCTACTTCAACATAATCGGCAAAACGTACGCCCCGAAGAGTGTCGCGCGATGCCGCTGGCATGAGCTCCTCAGCCCCATCCACGTCGACGTCACAACTATGCTGCGCACTTCCAGCTGCAAATCCACTGTGGCGGAAACAGTTTGCGATTGTGGTCGCGGTCACTTGTTCCCATGCGCGCACCAACATGTGCCTGGCAGTGAGCAGCGTAATGCCGAAGTCCTTCCTGTCGCCTGCGCACAAAATCATTCGTGAACGAACAACGTGCTCGAGGAACAAAGTGACGCTGCCGGGAGCGGCCTAGGACTGCTAGGACTACGTAGGTGTTCTGTGGTGGTGGTGGTAGTGGTTAGAATGAAGAGGGAAAAGGCACCTAATTTCTCGGTCCGTTTGATTCACCTGCACCGGTCGGAACCGGTTCATGGCTGTGCACGCGAAGTTCAGCGGTGCAGGCACAGCACGACACCCGAAACAAATGACGATGTGCCGACAAGGTGTTGGCCTTATTTCTTTTCGGTTAATTTACACCATTCAGCAAACACTGACCTATGGCGAAACGCACATGCGGACAGTTTATGAGGCGCAAACATCTTGGCAAAACTTACCGCATTTGTAGAGGCGGGTACGGCGCCTAAGCCACCTACGTCTAAGTGCTGCGTCGTCTGCTCAGCTGCACGTGCGCCTGCACCAAGCCGGCACCGTCAGCGAAGGAGGTGCAGGAAAATCGTGAACCGGTGCTGCACCTCTTCTGCACCTTTCGAAACGAATGGCAGGGTTCAGCGGTCGTCAATGCTGCACCGCTGAAACGAATGGTAAGGTGCAGCACCTCGTGAAGTGGTTCACTTGGTGCAGGCGAATCGAACGGACCTTCTGTCTGCCTTCAGGCGACACGGCGCAGTGCCTTATAGGGGTGAGGGGAAGGAGGGATAAAAAGAATAGAAGGAAAATAGACGGAGAAGTAGAAAGGCAAGCGACGGAAAAAAGAGGGAGATAGGAAAGTCGGTGTTCTGTGGGACTACTCCGCCGACTCCTCAGCGTCCCGTGGGTCCCGCGTACAAGTGGCGCCAGGCGCTGAGATAGCGGGAGGGCTACGAAAAAAAAAAATTGCTCCCTGAATTTTGGAGGCCATACTTTGCTCGCCCTTTGCTCGGTGGCCACTTGAAGCTTGAAAAAACTGGTTGTGCCACCTATCGTTCCACCGTAAAAGATTCCACTAGTGTTTGACGATGATGACGCTCGGCGGCGTGCACTTCGAATTATCCGTAGAGGCAGCAATTTCTGATCGAATTAACGAATCGTTTTACACATGGTCTCCTATGCACTGCGGACCGGACTGCGGCGACCATTTTGAATTATCCAAAATTTTGAATTAATGAGGTGTGAATTAACGAGCTTTCACTGTACTAACAATCGGCAGCGTTTTCTGACCATGCTCAGCAAAGTTGCAGGGCCCCTTTAAATCTGAAGGAGGGCTTCGTGGCAAAGCAAATTTCTCCTGAGTAGGTGCTTTCACGGCTTTCCATTACGACATTGCAGTGAAACCACTTTACAGGCGGACTATTGTACATTTATTTGTTTATTGCGAATACTTCGAAAATATTCGATAATTGAAAATCAAAGCGAATTCGAATACTCACCTATTCGTTCGAATATTCGAAGCATTCGAATATTCGCACAGGCCTAATAGAAACCAATGGCACAAGGTTTGGCCAACCTGTGGAATGACTGCAAATACTGGAATTTGGGTTGTGGATTTGGTCTGAAAAACTGCATGAATAATTCACACGTTTTTTTTTTTTTCCTCTTTGAGAAGGAAGCTGCATTTTGAGACCAACAGCATCAAAATACCTTGAGAAAGCTTATTTTTGGATTCTATCATGATGGGTACATAACCTCATCAGTTTTCATGCATTCTAGATTACTTTCTTGGCCATAAAAGTTCCTTATATTATACCAGCAATCAATGATGTTTCTGTTTTTTTTTTAATCTATTTTCTCATTGTTTTTTTTTTATCTCAATTTATTTTGTTGTAAACCTACTATACTCGGGGATGCTTTTTTTCAGTTTCGGCACACTAAATTTTAATGATTTTTATCTTGCTGAAATGCTGCATATTTAGTGACTGTAATAGGATACCAATTGTTACTTAGGGGTGACATGAATTTTTCAAAAACGTGGAATAAGTAAGGAGCCTTTTCTCAATCATTCAAAAGAGATTGTTGAACCTTGAAGAATTTCGTTCCAGGAAAGCTGTAACCATTAAAATACTCTTGTTGTGCTCTTCGATAACTGTAAAATCTAATGACATTTAATTCAGTAAGACCTGAGCATCCAGTTTAATAAAAAGGATCAAATGATGCTTTCATTAACAGCTCATTTTTTTTAATTGATGGTATAGTATTCACAAAAACTAAGCTCATAAAGTCAGCACATGAGAAGTGTGCAGTTAGTAAATATTTCATCATAGCTTAAATTATATTACATTTTGTGTATGAAGATTGCTTTCCCCTGCTTTTTAAATATTGAATGAAAAATATAGGTACATGTGAAGTGTTTTGCCTTTGATACAGTGTTTAGAAGAAAAAAACAGAAAATAAACCATATTGTACGAAAATCACGTCATTGAATGCAAGTCTTGAAAAGTGTGAAGTAGTTGTATTCAGCCACGAACTCTTGCCCCGCCATGGTGGTTTAGTGGTTAAGGTACTCGGCTGCTGACCCGAAGGTCGCGAGATCGAATCCCGACTGCTACAGCTGCATTTCTGATGGAGGCGGAAATGTTGTAGGCCTGTGTGCTCAGAATTGGGTGCACGTTAAAGAACACCAGGTGGTCGAAATTTCCGGAGCCCTCCACTACGGCGTCTCTCATAATCATATAGTGGTTTTGGGACGTTAAACCCCACATATCAATTATTCGGCTACAAACTCATTTGGAAAGCTTATACATAGTACAATGTCTTGTGCAGAGCAGTGCCGCTTGACACTATGCAACTGCAGCGAAGACATTTTTGTTGTTTATCACTTTGAGTTAATGTTTTTGCTAAAAAAAAAACGAGGGGTAATTTTCTCACTTCACCTGGCGTTTGTGTAATTTGAGTTGTGCAACTGCAGAACCTTTTCAGCTTTACGCGCACAACATGGTGTTTGTGGGTTGTTGAAACCTAATTTGCGCTAATACACTGGTACATTAAGCTGTGAGTTCCAGAAATACCAGTAAAAACTGATTTCAGTTGTTGTATTATCCCATTTTAGGTGAAGATGCTATCGCATTAACCTTATTAGAACACTTTGGAACTCTGAGCAATTGGCTCCGGTAAGAGAAAAAAAGACAGCCTCATGTAGATTTGTGTTGATGAGATTTTATCACACTAAATGTTCAGTAGACTCACGATAATTCTAACTCTGATAGTTCATACTTTTGGTTAATTCAAACAAAATTCTATTTTTGGTTGGCCATCTAGTCTTTCAGTGTCAAAATCCATCATTTGGTTTTTTTGCTTTATCATACCCGAAAATATCTGCTGCTTCCTACGGCTATTTAAAAATTTGCATGCTTTATATAATAATAAGCCTAAAAATGAAAAATAAGCACCTTAGGCCTTTACAGAAAAAGGCTTCGCTAGTAAACAAATGCTTGAAACGAAGCACACTCATGGTAAACCGTGATGCTTCTCAACTGGTATAGAGCTTTGTGCTCAAGGCACATATAGGAAAGAAGCAGTTGGCAGTTGGCGATTTCTTTGAAAGGTCTGATCAGCAGTAAATGGCCGATAAACTTGTGGACTTTACACCTCTGCTTTCTATTCATTGCGTGCAAACTTGTGGACTTTACACCTCTGCTTTCTATTCATTGCGTGCAGTTAGTTTTTAAAATCGCTTAAAAAATGCTTAAATCTGATAAAATCAATGGCTAATCATAATGTGTGATGTCACTTCACCCACAATCGGAAATATATCTGAAAGCTTCTGATAATTCAAACAAAATTCAGAAGTCCCTTCGAGTTTGAATTAACGAGGGCCGACTTACATGCTATGTGTGTTGACAAAGGCACACAGAAAGGCTGAGCAGCAATGACCAGGCCATACAAGAGTATGGTACTTTGTAAACGACACCAGTGTAACACCAGTGAACACATAGTTGAATCTTGTACACTCAAACCTCGTTCTGACAAACCTAAATCTGCCGCAAAAATACTTCGTCATATCTGAAAATTCGTCATAACCTTATATTCGTAACACTGTATGTACTTATGACAGAACTATTTTTCACTTACTTTGTTATAACCGATAATTCGTTACATCAGGGTTCATTATATCGAGGTTTGAGCGAAGTACGCATTAAGTGTGGTTGAATCATTCACCGTATACAGTTCTTGCCTAGACATTGCCTTGACTCGTGTTATGATTAACAGACCTTTGTTTTGATGGAGGATGTGTCTAGGGTTGATGCAAGGGCTGCTTTTGCAGCTTTGTGACAAATGCTCACCCTGTCTTACTTTTCAGGCACTGCGTCACCTTGAGAACCTTGAAAATATCAACTTCGGTGACTGCTTGTTGAAAACGGCTGGGGCTAAGGAAATCGCTAATTCCTTGAAAGATGGTCATAACGCGCTGAAGGCAAGTGTGTTCTTCTCAATTGCTTCATTTCATGATTAACCCACCATGTCAGAAAAAGAACATCAACTAAGACAACTAGCTCCTCTCAAAACACAATAATCAAAACATCAGTGTAGTCTTTTGAAAAGGTGTTCATGGACCAATGTGTACCAGCATTTCGTGGCTTGGAGGTGTTTTGTCAACACCATTGAGTGAAATGAGCAGCTTGTACTAGTACATCAGATTTTTTTTTTCACTTAGTTTGGCTGAGGAAATTCTTTTGTGTTTGGGAAAGCTGGTGAAGAGATCATAAAGTGGCCTTTTTTTTTTGTGTCTCTTGTGACTGAACTGACTCCCAACCTCTTAGTATAGACTATATATAGAGTTAAAGTAAACCTGCAGTTCGGAGAATCTGATCATTTGGGTATGCTTTCTTGTCCAGTCAGTCCTCTTTATTCGTTACTGGCATCATATTCTTGTTCATTCAGTGTTATTTGGTCGTTAACCGGTTCATACGAAAAATCCTTGGAGTGTGCGAAGCACAAAAAGCACTGTAAATCTGGTTCACAAAGAAGCGAGACTGCTGTTCGCAAACGACAGAAACAATCACCATCCACAATCTTACCACAATTGCATTTCAGATGAAAAAGACTTTGGCATCTCGGGCAAACTTGTTTAGTTTTCAATCTTACTCGGTGCTCGCGAAATGACTGGACATTACCTGTGATCACATCAATAGCGACTGTGATCAAAGCTGCCACAAGCAATAGTTAGTTTTTGCCATGTGCCTTCAGAACTGCATAATCACACTCGTGATTGTGCATTAGCAAGCTAGGCTTATTGAAACCCATTGCACACCACAGAAACAAAAGAGGTGTGCTATAAAATTGCACTAAAACAAGGCAACCTGAATTGCAATGCTTCCATTTATAAGGGCTGTGTTTCGTTTTGAGTCGTTGGCAATGCCAGGTTCAGTGCTGAGTGAGACTTGTTACTGGCGCCTCCTTTATCACAAAACTCTCTCATGCCCCAATTTTATAAGGTTGGTAATGGTGCAACTGGTAACTGCAAACAGCTCCAAAAAAATATTGGTCAGCTGCTTAAAAACTTGTTGCAACACTCTTACAGAAAAAAAATGCGTCTGCAGTAAGTACACTCTGTGGTGTTGGCTGCTTTGGTTCTTCAGAAGTCCAGAAAAGCATCCTTCGAGCGCAAGGCCGTGGAGATACACCTCAATGGTGTCCCCAAACAAGCAGCAGCACTTTCTTTTATTGCCAATCAGGATCGTTTGCAAAAAACTACTAGCCTTGTCAGCAGTGTCTGTTTCCTAAACCATCACTTGCAAAATAACTAGTAACTCGTGCTTACTTCTACCAGTCAGTGCTACTTGTTTATTACTTGACTCACGGTAATAAGAAAAAGTCAGTTTTGCCATAAGAGTGAAGCAAGGAGTGCAATAGCAGCAAATTGTAATGTTATACGAAGTGAAGCTGGCAGCTAACACTTATGGATATGGTCTCACGCAACTCCACAAGACGGTGGTGTAAAAAAGTGTGGCCACTCCGGGCACACTTCTCGCACCACCTCTTCGTGTTGAGAGTGCAGCAAGTAGAAGGGTAAACGAGACGCTGGCAACAAGTGTGCTCACAAAAAAATCAAAAGTCAAAACGTCGCAGTTGCTGCTAGAGGAATCCCGCATTGGACGACCGGTCTGGCAGGTGTGGGGGATTTTATCACATGCGCTCTCCTAGCGATGTAGATTGGCCGCTAGAATGTATGATGCTCTGGGGTATCTTGTCAGCTTGAGCTTTTTGCGCGACGTGATGCCGACGGCAATGGTGACGGCGAAAACCCATCGAGACTGTCCATATATGATTTCTCTCGCAGCAGAACACATAATTGAGTGCTGACACACAGTACATGTGCAACAGGAAACGAAAGTACACTTCCTAGTGCCTGATCTGCCAGGGTTCCCGCATGCCCTCTCTCTCCGCCACTGCGAAGGCAAGAAGAGCAGTTATGATGCGCACTATCCATGTGTTTCTGTGGCTGCTGTCCATCACATGGCGCATGATTTTAAAAATTCACAAAAGACACAAGTCATGTCTGTGACTATTAAAATCAGCACAAGTTTCAATTCACTATTAATTTTTGACAGAGTGTGGCACGCACACAAAGAAACACTGATGCAACACAGGTACTGACAATTTATTGCCTGGTGATGGTTACCTGCCTCAATATATTGAACCTTGTTTTTAAGACCAAATAGTGGATCATTGTGCTTTGTATAATAATGAGGTCTGAATAAATGGTGTTCCATGTACATGAAGTAAGAAAATACTGATATTATGACGACTTGGTTGTAACGAGGTTTATTGGCCGTGAACTCGGGAACGAACAAGCACAACGGACCCGAAGATGAAGCGCACGTTCAAAAGAAGATGATGATAATCAGCCAGAACATATGATGATGATTGACTGCTGTTCAGATGAGGATGAAGCGCATAGAATAGATGCCTACACTGATCCCCCCCCGGAAGCGGCCAGCCTGGCCGCTGCGGGCGGGTAGTCAAGGTGACGAGGAACGTCGTGTGAAAAGCTTCATGCGGGAAACGTGTACAATTTCGGTGCTGCGGTAACGGCGGTCAGTTGGCACGACAAGAGGCGTCACACGATAGTTGACAGGTGAAGTCTGCTCTAAAACAACATATGGGCCGATGAATCGAGGCTGGAACTTGTCGCAGAGACCAGGTGTGCGAATTGGTGTCAATAGCAGCACCTCGTCACCCGGTAGGAATGATACCACACGATTAGAGGTGTCGTAGACGGCCTTCCTTGCTTGTTGCGTAGCTTCCGTGTTCATAAGAGCGCGCTGGCGGCACTGGGCAAGGCGAGAAATATATTCTTCGCAAGAAGATGGTGATGGAGGGCCGTTGCTGGTGAAGAAGGAAACATCAATAAAGAAAGTAGGTGAACGTTCGTAAACGAGATAAAACGGTGAGTAGCCGGTTGTGCGCTGAACAGCGGTGTTGTAGGCGAAAGTGAGGAACGGTATAAGTTTATCCCAGTTTCTGTTATCCGGTTGAATGTATACGGCGATCATGTCGGCAAGGGTTCGATGAAATCTCTCGGTCAGACCGTTTGTTTGAGGATGGTAGCTAGACGCCATCTTGTGTGTAGTACCAGAAACGCGAAGAACTTCACCTAAAAGCTGTGATAAGAACACCTTTCCACAGTCACTTCGAAGTACACGAGGAGCACCATGACGTAGTATTACGGCCTGAAGGACGAAGTCGGCAACTTTCGATGCTGAACCAGTAGCTACTGAAGTTGTCTCGGCGTAGCGTGTCATATGGTCTACGGCGGTGACTATCCATCTATTTCCAGCACCAGTAACAGGAAGGGGCCCATAAAGATCGACACCGACGACCTCGAAAGGTGTTGTAGGGCACGTCATTGGCTGTAACTGAGCAGCCGGGGGAGATGTCGGAAGTTTACGAAGTTGGCTTGGAGAGCAAAAACTCACGTACTTTGCTACGCTGGTAGAAATCCCAGGCCAATAAAAGCGGCTTCTAATGCGGTCGTAGGTTTTGTGAAAGCCGAGGTGGCCAGCAGTCAAATCGTCATAAAAGGCGTTAAGTACATGATGTTAAAGAGCGCGTGGCAGAACAGGTACTTAGCGTTGGCCGTCAGGATGATATATGTGATGATACAGCACACCGTCCTGAAACTTGAAGTGCTCGAGTTGTCGACGAAGGCATGCATTGGGTGGACGCGTAGCTCCTGAGAGTTGGTCTATAATGCGCCGACAATGCGGGTCAGCCTGCTGGCAAGAACTGAAGGGTTGTTCATCGTCGATTGGCGGTTGGTACAGCGAGGCGAGCAAGGCAACAGAAGTGGGAGTCACATCCGCCCTGGTGTCGTTGAAGGTGGCAGCTGGAGTGTCGAACGAAGCCTTAGGTAGTGGGCAACGAGAAAGAGCGTCGGCGTCTTGATGTTTTTTGCCCGATTTATAAATAATCTCAAACTGATACTCCTGTAGGCGTAAAATCCAACGACCCAGGCGTCCGAACAAGTTCTTCATTGTAGAAAGCCAGCATAAGGCGTGGTGGTCCGTTACGATGGTGAATTGACGGCCGTACAGATAAGGACGGAACTTTTGTATGGACCGAACCACAGCGAGGCACTCCTGCTCAGTGATGGTATAGTTCTTTTCGGTAGAAGTAAGCATTCGGCTAGCATATGCGATGACTCTTTCCCGTCCAGAGTTATCTCGTTGGAGAAGAACAGCACCTATACCGCAACCGCTGGCGTCTGTATGCAGGAGTGTTGGGGCGGTGTCATCAAAATGGCAGAGTACAGGCTCTGACGTCAAAGCTTCCTTCAATAGGTCAAACGCCGACTGACATTCCTTGGACCACACAAAGGGTGCATTAGAAGCAAGTAGTTTGTGAAGTGGCGCAGCTATTGAAGCGAAATTTCGTATGAAGCGGCGAAAATAGGATGTGAGGCCAAGAAAACTTCGCAAATCCTTAAGTCTTGTGAGGCGTGGAAATCGAAGGACGGCAGTGATCTTGTCAAGGTCAGGGCGAATACCGTCCTTGCTGACGACATGACCGAGAACGTTGATGGATTTGGTGGCGAAACGGCATTTCTTAGTGTTGAGCTGCAGACCTGCACCGGCAAGGCATGTTAGGACGTCATCCAAGCGCCTCAGGTGCTGAGAAAATGTTGATGAAAAGATGATAATGTCATCAAGGTAGCAGAGACACGTCTTCCATTTGAGACTACGCAGTACGGTGTCGATCATGCGTTCAAACGTCGCGGGCGCATTGCAGAGCCCGAAAGGCATCACGTTAAATTCGTATAGGCCATCGGGGGTTGCAAATGCCGTTTTTTCTTTGTTGTCATCGTGCATGGGAATTTGCCAATATCCCGAACGCAAATTAAGGCTTGAAAAGTATTCGGCGCCTTGCAGTGAATCAAGGGCGTCGTCGATGCGTGGCATGGGGTATACGTCCTTGCGTGGCATGTTGTTAAGTGCCCGGTAATCAACGCAAAAACGCACGGAGCCATCTTTTTTTCGTACCAAAACAACAGGGGATGACCAAGGGCTAGTTGATGGACGAATTATTTCTCGTTGGAGCATGTCAGCGATGTTTTCTTCGATGATTTTTCGCTGAGCGAGAGACACGCGGTACGGGCAGCGATGTACAATAGATGTTCCCTCCGTCTGAATGCGATGCGCTGCAGTGGTAGTTCGGCCCAACGTTGAGGAGCAGATGTCAAAAGAATCGGCGTGTTTCGTTAATAACGCAAGCAACCGCTGCGCCTGCATAGCTGTTAAGTCATCACTGATAAGGGCTGTGAAGGGAGAGGATGATCCAGGCTTACTCATAGAACGGTCGTCGGTAGAGGCAGGTTTAAGTGGCGTGACGCTGACAGGCTCAGCATCCACAACACAGGCTACTGCAGTGCCCTCTGGCAGGAGAACTTTCTCTGGTGTTTCATTCGTAGCAATGACGAGCGCGGAGCCATGGTGAAAGCGTACTACACCTGATGCAAGGGCTACGCCTTTAGCGACGACAGTCGACGAAGGGGACACCAAGACGTCACCGTGGTCGATGTCCTTAGAGGTCAGGGTCACAATTCGTTCTTGATGTGGCGGTAGTTCGAGATCTTCGCGAGCGAACAGGCGTAGTGGCTTGTAGACGCCTTCGTCGAACATGGAGTCCGTATTAGTTAGGTGCAGAATCCGTTCACCACAACATATAGCGGCTGAAGAAGAAGATAGGAAGTCCCACCCTAGAATTAGCTGGTGAGAGCACCGGGTAAGCACAGTGAACTCGATGTAATGCAAAATGTCATCAATAAACACACGAACAGTACAAAGAGCAAAAGGGCGGATAGTGTTCCCCTGGGCTTCGACTAGATTGGGTCCATTATAAGGTGTCATTACTTTTTTCAGGCGTTTGCACAAATCATACCTAATCACAGAAACTGTAGCACCGGTGTCCACCAAAGCGTCCACGAGAACTCTTCCACCGTAACAGACACCATGTTGAACGGGCGTGCTGGAGGAATATGAGTCCTACTGTTACGTGCAGTTTCTCCTCCGAAAACTGCATCATTTAGTTTTCCGACCGGTTGTCAGTCGTAAACGAGGCTGGCCGAAGAGGAGAGGAGGAGCGACGGAAGGGCGAAGGTGATCGGCGTCGGCTTCAACGGTAAGTGTTCCGCGTCTCAGTCGACGCGTGCGGAGATGGAGACCGCTGCTGTCCAGATGAATAACGCCGAGCAAAAGAATCCCCACTGGAAAAGTCCCGTTCGCGCATGTCGTACCTGCGACGCTCGTCCTGCTGGCGCTTGCGGCAGAAGCGCGATATATGGCCCCGATATCCACAGTAAAAGCATGTTGGGCGAGACGGGCGCCAAGGCGGATAGTAGAGGGCGTTTGGCGCACCGGGAGATAGCGCACTCAAGTGGACAGGCGCAGGGTCGGGTGGCATTGGCCGGAAGTGGACCGGTGGTGCAGCAGCAACCGGCGTGAATGATGGAAGCGGCGAAGTAGAGTTTACGTTGCGAGGAGGCGCGTCCGCAACTTGCGCGTACGTTGGAGAGCTAGACGGAGGTGGCTGTACATAGGCTGGACCGGTGGATGATGTTAGTTCCTCCCTTACGATGTCACGCAGGGCCATGCTTGAAGGCTGTGTGACAGATGGAGAAGGTGGTGAGATGCCCATTGATTGAAGTTCTTCGCGTATGATCTCCCGTATCATGTCATGCAGGTCCCGGTCTGCTGTACGGTGTTCACTATTGCCCGACTGAAGGCGAACAGAATCAGGTTCGTCGAGACGCTGACACGTAGAGACGACGTCAGCGACAGTAGAAGGATTCTGGGCAACAATGGCATTTTAGGCAATACTTCCGATGCCCTTCAGGATGTGGCGCAGTTGTCCGACTCGGACATCGAAGAATTGACGCGCCGGCAAAGCGCAAGGACATCCTCGATGTAAGATGTGTATGACTCGCCGGAATGTTGTTGGCGAGTATCTAGGGCCCTCCTCGCTAGAGAGGTTCGAACGGCTGACGTGCCGAATACCTGGCGAAGCTGCTGCTTAAAAGCAGGCCAGTCGGTGAGGTCGATCTCATGGTTCAAGAACCATGTCTTGGCAACGCCCGTAAGATAAAGCGATACTCGGCGGAGCTTGTTAGAGTTGTCCCAGTGATTAGTTGAGCTTACTCGCTCGTAGTTATCGAGCCAGTCCTCCACATCTTTGCCGCGGAGACCAGCGAAGATCGGAGAGTCACGCTGGTGGTTTACGATGTAAAGAGGAGGGGCTTGCGGCGCAGATACGGGAGCAGAAAGGGCATCCACCCACTCACTCTGAGACATGTTGGCGGACTGAGGGTCCAAGCGGCAGCCTGAACGGAGCTCCAGCGAGTAGGCGTTGTAAGGAGAGGTACTGGGATCGTCACTCCACCTCCACCACGTATGACGACTCAGTTGTAACGAGGTTTATTGGCCGTGAACTCAGGAACGAACAAGCGCAACGGACCCGAAGATGAAGCGCACTTTCAAAAGAAGATGATGATTGTCAGCCAGAACATATGATGATGATTGACTGCTGTTCAGAAGAGGATGAAGCGCATAATAGATGCCTACAATATAACCTTTCCATACACTGTTTATTACCCAGCTGCTCTCGTATCCATGCAAGTTATATGCGTTTACTCATTTCAAATGACCATGGTTTTTGTTTTTTCATTATATAGAGAACTTTGTTATAGTAATGAAGTTTGTTATACATATCAATGCCTAATTATATTAGATTTACTTATTTTTCTTTATTTACATACTATCTTTTGCAGTGAAGCTGTAATAACGTTGTGAATACCTGCTAAGTCTTCCGGATAACAACCGTTTCTTGCGTTCGTACGGTTGACTGGAAAATCTTGAGGAAATTGAAATTTTTGTGCGTGATCTGGCCGCATGGCCGAAAATCTGATCTAGGTTTTTTGCGAAACTATCAGACTATCGCATTATACTTTGAACGAATTAGGGGGCATTGATGTAAATGTACAGAAGAATATCGGTTTAACGAATTTGCAAAATTTCTCAGCAGAGTTTTACTGTGTCTATTGGGCCAAATGTTCAGATGTTCTGAACAATTTCGTGCGGCGCACTAGGTTAAAAGCTTCTGAAAGATGCGCCCGTCCCACGAAACCACGGTTTGTCTTAAGGGGGGACATGGTTCTTAGGGCTCTCTAATTTATTTTTGAACCAAGTGTGACAGAAGTTGGCATGCGCACTTAGTTTGTTCTCCGGATTCTAAAAATGTAGTTATTTTTTCTGTAGATTCATTAGTTAATTAAATAATCAAAATAATAATTTCTATTGTTCTTACCATAATAGAAAAATAAGCACCTGTCAAAAATTTATAAATAACATAGGGATTGACACTAGAAAGCATAAGACATGCAACAGAAGAAGCACTTTTTTGAGTGGGTCATTATTTCTTACTTTACAGTACACTAAACTTCACAGCCCTGAATGTGGCCATTGTGTGGTCACACAAAAGACTAGTTTGAAAAACTTGCATCAAGAGAAATCAAAATCTGCTTCCTATGTTGTGTGCTCCAAATATATATCTTCATGCTGCAAAATAAAATATTATGCTATCTGTGATAGTTTCAGATATATTGCAGTAATTTTCATGCAGGGTGTACAAAATTGCCATTTTGAGAAAATGAAGAAAACAAACAATTCTAACATTTTTAACTGTAAAAATGTATGCACTTATAATTACATAGCCATTGACATATAAATGAATGCTAGAAAGCCTAAGGAGTGCAATGCTGCAAGCTGATCGAAAATTGAACGAGTACTTCTCGAATTACAGCACAGTAAAGTTAACTGCATGTAACGAAATACAGAAATTTTTATATTAAAATAAAAAAAAAATGAAGCAGCCCATTAAAAATAGGCTCCCAGCATTGTTTTTTGTGCACATTTAGCTACATTGTGCAAAAACAATTACAGCTCTAGCTGTCCTAGGTCCACTTTACCGAACAAGCAAAAGAAAGTGGTCGAAATCTGTGCTTCGAGAATAATGCTGTCAAAACTTAATTTCGCCGTTCTGAGGGGAAAATATCATGGCACACATACTTTTAGTCAGTTAATATGCACCGGGAATGTAATAGGACGGATTGTTTGTACGAGCGTTTCGTTTCTTCTAGTCCTGTAGCAAGTTGTCGCCGTGTGCTCGCCTGCCGCGAGGCCGCATATCAGTTCGCTGACTGTACTGACGGCGATGTGCGACAAATGTGCGTGCGTCATCCACGATCCGTCGAATAACGCGGCGATGTTTTCCTGCTTGTTCAGAATAAGTTTTCTGTAAGTGTTGTGAACCAAAGTTGCTCCCTCGCTCATCAATGTCGAGGCTACACGAGTGCCGAGGTGTTAGTTTCCTTTTCACGTAAGACTGCCGCATTTTCGAGCGGAGATCGCGAGAACGTTGCGAACACGTCGTGAAAAGCAGTCTACCTGTTGCCAGTAGCCTCCATTGCGAGGGCCGCGAGCATGTTCACTGCGAACAGATTGACTTTCTGTTGTTGGTCGACGCGCGGCGTACTCCACTGTGACGACCCGTCTCGCAGTTCAAGGTCCTTTCGTCAGGCGGGGGGAACCACAACATCGGCGGGTTTAGGGATACGACTGCACTTCCGTTCCGTCACTACAAAGATTGATATCTCTGGTAGCTTCACTTCTGCTTTTTACTTGCCGTCCTATAACTGATGAGGCTGCAAAACACAGCCATTCTCAGTAACGTTGTCGGCAATCAACGGGCTCGTACGTGAGTTAGGCCTACACCGGTGAGACTCGGCGACTGCCGTTGATCACGTTCAGTTCGTTATGCTCGTTGTCCTGAGCCATAGCGGGGATCTTTCTGAAGTTCACAGCGAACGAATCACTGCCAAACCCGCTTCACTAATTACTGTAGCACGGACTTTCTTTACTGCCGCAAGCAGTGAGTAGCACAATGGCAAAATGGCGCATGTCCATGCGCGTCATGATGGTGAAGCAGACGCCGAAAGCGCCCCTTGGCAAATCAGATGCTTAAATTTGGTCACGTGCCCCAAGCAGCCAATTGAATCGCGCGCTAGTGCTTCTCCATGACGCGTTTTTGCTAAAAAACCAATCAGCAAGGTGAGCCAGCGATGGCGGGAAATTGATGATGAAGAACGACCCTTCCAAACAAGACCAAGATGAACACGATAGCTCGTGTGTAACGGCAACAGTTCGGCGCGGAAAAAGCGCAATTTTAGCATCAATTTGCGCTCACATTCATCTCACAGGGATATTATAAATTGATTTTGCGCCAGAAATAATGACGCAAGAAGCTAGAAAATTCTCAGATGAGTGCAAAAATAGGCGTAGATTTCGAAAATGCCAGCTTCAAAAAGTCAATTTTTTGCGATTTTTGGCCTTCTAAGACCCTAGTCCCTCCTTAACTTGATCATGTACAGTGATGATTAAACTGACGAAACACAGAAAGGGTACATGTGATCAACACTCACCCAGTCAAAGTGACGCTTATTCCTGCAAACGCTGCCTAGAAAACTGGATAGATGCTATAATAATAAATAGCAACAAGCACTTTAGCTTTGAAGTGCATGCGGAATAAAAATGGTACTACTGTTTGCCGCAACCGCCACAAACGAAACGGCGGTCGATGCGGCACGATCATCGATAGCAGCTTCGAGCTCCGAAAGTACACAGCTAACGCAGCATTACATTGAAAACGATAAAGGCCTAAACAGAGGCACGAGGCGTTTCAGTGTTCATGTCACTCTTCGCTTATGACTACGGCGGAGTGGACTTCAGCACTTACTTCTCAGTTGTCCTCAATTGAAGCTTTGACGCGCATTTCCGTGGCAGCCAGCCGCCAGTTTCACCGTACCTTATCGTTCCGTTCGCTCGTGCCCCAGGGAAGTGTACGAGAGTTCTTTTCACGGAAGGAAATGTTTTATGCATATAGTTGAATGAACTTTTCTTTAATTTTATAGAGTGTCGGGCGATAAGAATTTTTTTGTACCTGCTTGGGATACGCACTTGTAACTGAGATTTTATAGTTGGGAGACCGCAACACCAATGTTTACGTCTTCATGGCTGTTCGAGAGCCCTCACCCTTTTTCTGAGATGCTTTTTTTTTTAAGACAAACTAAAAAACGAAAGTAATGTACAACAACCTCGGAAAGGAGCAGCGCTTCGAGATTGGTAATAGTGCCCTTGAAGTTGTAAAAGACTATGTCTACTTAGGGCAGGTAATAACCGCAGAGCCGAACCACGATATTGAAGTAACTAGAAGAATAAGAATGGCGTAGAGCACATTCGGCAAGCACTCTCAAATTATGACAGGTAGATTGCCACCATCCCTCAAGAGGAAGGTATATAACAGCTGTATCTTGCCGGTACTTAGCTACGGAGCAGAAACCTGGAGACTTACAAAGAGGGTTCAGCTTAAATTGAGGACGACGCAGCGAGCAATGGAAAGAAAAATGGTAGGTGTAACCTCAAGAGACAAGAAGAGAGCAGAGTGGATTAGGGGACAAATGGGGGTTAAGGATAACATAGTTGAAATAAACAAGAGAAAATGGACATGGGCCGGGCATGTAGCGTGTAGACAGGATAACCGCTGGTCATTAAGGGTAATTAACTGGATTCCCAGAGAAGGCAAGCGGGTTAGGGGGAGACAGAAGGTTAGGTGGGCAGATGAGATTAAGAAGTTTGCGGGTATAAATTGGCAGCAGCAAGCACAGGACCGAGTTGACTGGCAAGACATGGGAGAGGCCTTTGTCCTGCAGTGGACGTAGTCAGGCTGATGATGATGATGATGAAAAAGGATACTCTCCCCTCCACCCACCCCCTCACCTTTTTGCAGAAGTCTCAGAGTTCAGAATTCTTGAACTTGGCTAGTATGATTGTGGAATTTCTTCCTCTGAGTGTGTTTAAAAGGCGCAAGTATGAAGCAAATTTTCACTTGGCACACATTCCAGCTATATAAACAGACTCAAACCTCAATATAACAAAGTCGCATCTTACCCGAAATTAAGTTCATATGTCCAAAAATGTATTATGAATGTAATTTTTAATACTGTATTTATAGCAAGATTATTCTTCATTTACTTCGTTGTAACCGATGTTTTGTTATATCTGTGTTCATTATATCAATGTTAAGAGTCTATAGTGCCGTGATTATGTTTAATACAATACAGTTACTTATGCTTGACAGTTATGCTCCTATTTGGCCTTTTCCCACCTCTACTACAGTCGAATACTTTAATGCGTTATTTTGTTGCTAGCACTGCATTTATTTTTGGGGGAAAGTGAGTTGTTTTAAGTGACAACCTAATTTTTCAGAACGTGAATCTGGGCAACAATGAAATCACACTTGATGGAGGCCTTGCAATTGTGGAGGCCCTCAAGGGGAAGCCAGATTTGGAAACGCTTGAACTTGATGGTGCGTAACTAGAGTCCACAGTCCTTGTGTGCAAAAGTTTCTTTGTTAGCACTTAGTTTCTGGTCATGGCAATATTCAATTAATTACTGGCAATTTGAATGTCCCCATATACTGTTTTCTATACATAGGGCTTACTTTTTTTTCAGGCAAATGTTTTATAAAAATTCTACGACAGTCGGGCTCCTGTCGTTTCCGCCATAAACTTTATGTTTAGGTGGAAATACTTTCCCCCAGCTGAAACTACATTGATATGACTAATCGCAAAAACCAGCTATAAATCCAGTTCTCTTGTTTTCATTCCTCAGGTAATAAGTTCGGCCCTGAAGGAGTGAACACGCTGGAGGCCGTTATGGAGGCAGTGGGCAAGATCGAAGCGCTGTGTGCCTTCAGGTGACTCTCCGTTGCCCAGATCAATACCTTATTACCATTTCATTTTTTTATTGCTTACTTCCTAATGAAATGTATCACACTGTTCCAATTTGCCATCTTCTTGAGGTATGTAGGCACGGTGAATTGGCAGGAAGGCATGCTGTGGACCAAGTTGCTACATTTTGTAAATTAAACAATAAACAGCTTAAACTATGCCAAGAACCATCGAAATGCAACAAGGCAGTTTTTATTGAGCACGTTTACAGCCTATCTTTTCTTTTCAAGAAAATATTAATCTGAATTACTAAAAACACGAGCATTATCTGGTAAAATGAAAAAAGCTAGTCAAGACAAATTGCTATGCTAATACCCGCTTATTTGTCTGCTACATTAACAGTGATGACGAAGGTGTCGACGATGAAGAGGAGGAGGACGACGAAGAAGAAGGCCGCGAAGAAGAGGGTGACAGCCCTGTAAAAGGCAGATTTGAGAAGGAGTACATCGAGGCTGGCTGCAGTGCCGAGGTAATCACAAAGCACAGGCAGTTTTCTAGATAACTGGCAGTCACGCAGGCTGGTACTGTTTTTGAAATGAAGCCTGTCAATCAAAGTGAGCCCCTGTCCAGATTCAAACAATGTGAGGCTTGGCAAGGGTTCAGTGAACTGTAAAAGAGACAGTGTAGTTTACGTGGACCTTTCCCAACATCTTGATTGGCTAAATGCGGTATTGTGTTTTGTAAAACTCTGTGTGTTTAATTCATCTGTGAAACTGCTTGACAAATTAGCTATATGTTTGTGGAACTAGTTTAATGGCTGTAACTTGGTCTGGCAAATGATCGTGATTGAAAGATCATTTGCGACTAACATTTCTGTTCAATGCCGTAAGAAATGAAACCATGTTGCACAGGTTGGTTGTAATGTTATGATGGTGTACTCGCATGTAGATGCATATGTACTTTCTAGGAGAGAATGTTTTTGTTGCAAAAGTTTTCATTGAAACAAGCTGTTGCAAGGGCTTCTCTTTATTTTTTTTATAAGAATTGTTGCTCTTCATTTTCTGGTATTTAGCAGTTTCCCAGCATCGTCTTTTCACTTTTATTCTTCCCTCTTTATTTTATATATGAATTGTCGCACTTCCATTGTTTGGTACATAGCAGAGCTTCCCAGCCTTATGGTGTACATGCTGGGAAGGGGCAGTGTGTCGTCGGGCGCCGAAAGCATGGCTCCTTTTGCGACGACAGCCTGTGCTGCTGGAGCACACCGTACTACTGTGCCACCATCTATCGGCGCACTCTAAAGTAATATATTGTCACGATGAGTCACAAGTACTGGGGGATTTATTGAACAACCGGGTAGCTAGCGCTAGGACGATGCGTCAGTCGTGGCTGGCTCTCGAGCAGAGAAGAAAGCACGCGATCTTCTTTTTCCTCCAGATTGAGAGCCGCTCTTGCTGTCGACCCACTACGTGCTAGTGGCATTATCCCCCCTTCCGAAAAGAAAAAAAAAACAAGTCCCAAAAAGAGGAAAGAAAAGAACATAGAATCACCGCGATGCTACTACATAGGCATGTGAGAAAAAAAATGGGAAATTCGGATAAAGTGAAAGTAAAAATTGAAGAGCGTGCCAATATAAGAAACCTCAATGAACGAGAAAGCAAGTTCACACAAATAAACAAAAAACACAAAGAATGCTGTACGGTAAAGGAAAAGTTACGAGCAACGCGCAATAAATGGTTTCATGCGCAACACATGAACGACGTCCGGCCTCAGCCGTGTCCTGCTCCGTGCATGGGGTGTTGAGTCCGGAACCATTTCGTAGTTCACGTCACTGACGCGGCGTAACACTTTATATGGGCCAAAGTACCGGCTCAGCAACTTTTCACTAAGGCCACGGAGGCGGACGGGCGTCCACACCCAAACTTGTTCTCCGGGGCTGTAAAACACTTCTCTGTGGCGGGTATTATAGCGTCGTGCGTCTGCCTGCTGTTGCTGGCCGATGTGCAGTCGCGCGAGCTGCCGGGCTTCCTCAGCATGCTCTGCGAATTCTTCGGCGTCAGTTGCCAACTCGTCTTCGTCTTGACACGATAGCATAGAGTCTAGCATGGTCTGCACTTCGCGGCCGTAGAGAAGCCGAAATGGCGTGAATCGCGTGGTCTCTTGCATGGCGGTATTATACGCGAAGGTCACGTAAGGTAAGATCCGGTCCCATGTTTTGTGCTGTACGTCGATGTACATTGAGATTATGTCTGCGAGGGTCTTATTCAGTCGCTCGGTAAGTCCGTTGGTTTGCGGGTGGTACGCAGTTGTTTTTCGGTGTCTGGTGTTGCTCAGTTTGAAAACTTCGTCCGTAAGCTGCGCCGTGAATGCCGTCCCTCTGTCCGTTATTACTCTGGAAGGAGCACCGTGTCGTAACACGATGTGGCGCATGAAAAATTGTGCTACCTCAGAAGCCGTGGCTCGTGGGATTGCCTGGGTTTCAGCGTAGCGTGTCAAATAGTCGGTCACGACGATCACCCATTTGTTGCCCGCAGACAGGGGAAATGGCCCGAGAATGTCCATGCCGACTTGGTCGAATGGCGTGCAAGGTGCTTCAATGGGCTGAAGCAAACCAGCTGGCTTAACAGATGGTTGCTTTCGGCGCTGACATTTCCGACAGCTCTTGACGTACTTCTTGACGCTTGCCGAAAGTCCTGGCCAATAGTACCTCTCACTCACTCTGGCAAGTGTCCGTGAGTAGCCCAGATGACCGGATGTGGGTTCGTCATGGCAAGAGAAGAGGACGTCGTCTCGCATGTCTCGAGGAACCACCAGGAGGTAGGCACGGTTGTTCGAACGAGCGTTCTTCTTGTACAGCACACCATCTCGAAGGCAGAACGACGGCAACGAGCGGAATAAATGACGTGGTATGATTATGTCCTGGCCCTCTAAATGATCGATGATCGGACGAATCTCTGCGTCATCCCGCTGCCGTTTACTCAAGTCTGATGAGCTAATGGCGCCCAGGAAGCCTTCGTCTTTCTCTGCTTCCTGACTGACGACATGAAGGGGTGCGTGTGACAGTGTGTCAGCGTCTTCATGCTTACGACCGGACTTATGGACGATGGTGACGTCAAATTCCTGCAGCCGCAAGCTCCACCGTGCTAGCCGTCCTGAAGGGTCGCGCAGGCTTGCCAACCAGCAGAGGGCGTGGTGGTTTGTCACTATCTTGAAGGGACGACCATAAAGGTACGGGCGGAACTTGGTGATTGCCCACACGACTGCGAGGCACTCTTTCTCCGTAGTGGAATAATTCGCCTCGGCACGGGATAGAGAGCGGCTGGCGTAGGCTATCACTCTTTCGACGTCCTCTTGGCGTTGAACGAGCACTGCACCGAGCCCAATGTTACTAGCGTCGGTATGGACCTCCGTGTCAGCATCATCGTCGAAATGAGCGAGAACGGGTGCTGATTGCATGCGCTGTCGCAGCTCATCAAAAGCTGCTTGTTGCTCGTTTTCGCAGACAAACGGCGTGTCGTCCCTTGTGAGACGAGTCAGAGGTCCTGCTATCTGTGAAAAGCCATGAATGAATCGGCGATAGTGGGCGCACAAACAAAGAAAGCGCCAGACGGCTTTCTTATCGACAGGAGCTGGTAATTCGGCAACAGCGGCAAGCTTGTCCGGATCGTGACGGATTCCTTCGGCGCTAACTACATGTCCAAGAAATTTTAGTTCTTTATAGCCGAAGTGGCACTTCTGTGGCTTTAGTGTGAGGTCCGCCGATCGGATAGCCTCCAGTACGCTGCGCAGGCGCTGAAGGTGCTGCTCGAACGTGGCAGAGAAGACCACCACATCATCAAGGTAGACAAGACAAGTCTGCCACTTCAGCCCTGTGAGGACAGTGTCCATCATTCGCTGGAAAGTTGCCGGCGCTGAACACAAGCCAAAAGGGAGCACTCGAAATTGGTATAGGCCGTCTGGAGTCACGAAGGCTGTCTTTTCGCGGTCTCGCTGATCTACTTCGATTTGCCAGTACCCGCTTTTGAGATCGAGAGAAGTGAAATAATGGGCACGACGAAGTCTATCTAGCGAATCGTCGATACGCGGTAGCGGGTACACATCCTTTTTGGTCACGTTGTTAAGCTTTCGATAATCGACGCAGAAGCGTAGCGACCCGTCCTTCTTTTTGACAAGCACGACTGGACATGACCACAGGCTGTTGGATGTTTCGATAACGCCATCGTCAAGCATCTCGCGAACTTGCGTACATATCGCTTCACGTTCTTTAGCCGACACGCGGTAGGGGTGCTGGTGTATTGGGCATGCGTCCTCGTACGTGATGATCCTGTGTTGAGTGATGGACGTCTGGCGGATCTTTGAGCAACTTGCGAAGCAAGACCTGTACTCGAACAAGAGCGCTCGCAGCGCAGTCTGGTTATCGATGGACAGATCAGGATTGATGTCAATGTTGCTCATTGATGTGTCTGCGTTATCCACTATTTCTGACGTGAGACAGTTGGTTACGTTTGCTACTTCGTGGGCAAACGCTATCGAAGTGCCACGGAAAAGGTGTCGATGCTTGTTGCTAAAGTTGGTAACGAGCAATTCAGATCGGCCGTCACGAACGTGTATTACACTTCTCGCTACACATATGCCTTGCTGCAGGAGGTGTTCTAAATTTGTCTCGGCCACCACATCACCATCGCACAAACCACAGCATGTTACGTCGACTAAAACACTGGCTCGGGGAGGAAGCGTCACGCTCTGTTCAGAAATACGGAGTACGTCGACACGCATTCCGTCATCCTGCACGTTGATTGCTCGCTGGGCTGAGAACGTGACGCGGCGCTCTTGCAGATCAATGATAGCTCCATTTTCCTGTAGAAAATCAACTCCCAGAATGACGTCACGGGAGCATTCACGTAGAACAAGGCAGCTTGCTACGAATGTGTACCCTTGAATCTGTACTCTAGTTGTGCAGGCGCCCAGTGGAGTAACGACATGGCCACCAGCTGTCCGAATCTGCGAGTTATGCCACGGCGTGATTACTTTCTTCAGCTGCGTTGTCAGTTTCCCGCTCAGTATGGAATAGTCTGCACCGGTGTCCACTAACGCATTAACTACACAACCATCAATTGTTACTGCTATGTCGAGTGAAAGCCGGCTATCCTTTGCAGCAGCAGGTGATGTCGGACCAGTTTCTGTACGGTTCTGCGTCAATAGGAGGTCTTCAGCGCTTCGACGTTCAGCGTCCCCGCCCCCAGAGGTCGCTTCGGCTAGTTTTCCCGGCGGGGGCTGGGAGATCGTGCGGTAGAATACCGCTGGGGCGTTGATGAATATCGCCTCGGTGATGGCGAGCGCGACTGGCGCCCGGCAGACGGTGGTGCATGCTGCTGGGAGAGGTAGTTTTGAATGTCGCGTGGTCTCTGACCGTAACGGGGTGGCGGCGAGTACGCAGAGAAGCCGCGAAGCCCAAGACGGCGATAAGGGCACTGGCGGTACAAGTGATCAGCTTCTCCACAGTGAAAGCATAGAGGCCGATGATCGGGTGTGCGCCAGACATCAGACTTCCGAGGAGACGAGTGGCGATCGTCGATGTACTGGACCGGTTGCACCGAACGATGGGCGACAGAAGCACCACGGACAAAGGGCAGGGGTGGTGGCGTGTACGCGCCTTCGCAGTATGGTATGTGCTGCGCTGACTCGAGTGAAACTGCAGGGACAGGATGAACGAACAATGGCGGAGATGCAGCGTCGCCACGTCGTCAGCTGCTCCTCTCGATTTTGATACCACGTGCGAGCCCCGTCTTCGAGATAGAAGTAGACACGACCCAGTTTCGCCGTGTCGTCCCACTGATTCAAGTTGGCTACGCGCTCGAAGTCCGCCAACCAGTCCTCAACGTCTTCGCGCTCCGTACCATGGAACGTCGTCGATGCCCGTGGGCTTTCCAAGGTATAGCGGTTCGACGACGTGCTTCCCGTGCCGGTTGGCAAGGTTTGTACCGAAGTGCTGGTCATGTTTGTTGACGTGGTGGGAGCAGTATCGTTGACTTCCGGAGGCAATCCCCTGATTCGGCGGCTGGTTCGATGCAAGGAAGTATTGACTGGCACTGGACTCGTATTACGGCTTCCTGGGGGGGTCTGCAGCATCCGTGAGACTACCCAGCACCTCCACCAGTTTGTCACGATGAGTCACAAGTACTGGGGGATTTATTGAACGACCGGGTAGCTAGCTCTAGGACGATGCGTCAGTCGTGGCTGCCTCTCGAGCAGAGAAGAAAGCACGCGATCTTCTTTTTCCTCCAGATTGAGAGCCGCTCTTGCTGTCGACCCACTACGTGCTGGTGGCAATATGAGAAGCTGAGATACAAAGCCTCGGAGATTAGTTGCTCTAGTGGCCACGCTGGTCGTGTGTGTGTAAAGGAAACTCGTCGATTGCAGTCGTCTGTTTCTCACAGGGCCTGTCCACATGCTACCCACCCAGCCGCAACGCACATGCCGGGGCACCTGTTGCACCCTAGTGGAGTATGAAAGAGCGTTGCCGATTCGCTCATTTGTTCCCCGCTTGGGTGCGGCAGGTGTCCCGCCACGAGCGTTGCGGCTGGGCGAGTAGCATGATAGCGCCTTAACGCATTAGCGAATTTTAATGTGTGCATAGAAAACTCCGTATTTGTGGAATCCTGATGCATAGTAGTTTTTTTCAGACCAACAGGAATCCAGGGGTTTATTCACATAAGATAAACCCTTCACCTCGAGTACTTTGTGGATAATATATAGTTACGTTCTTAGACTTTGACGTCCCCTTGATGAGTAAAATGTTTGAAGAAAAGATCAGTATTTGTCATTAGGCATTATTATTACCTTTTTTAATATTGCGACTGTTTGCTCTCCTGGCTCATGCAAGTAAGTGGTGGTCGTGGAACTAACCCGATGATAACGTTATCCTTCAGGACCTCTTTGTTTGTTTCGTCGCATGACTTTAAGTTAGTGTGATAACTGGGCAGGAGGACATGTGGGTCAAATGAATAGCGATGTGCTTTTTCATGCTTCTTGAAAGCAAAACAGTAAACAAGCAGACGATCTGGGTCCCTGTTCTGCGACAGGAATTGTGCGAGCTCAGATCATGCAGAAGCAGCATTATTTATCTCATTAATGCAGCTATACGTGTTGGATATCTTTTAATCTTACAGATACTTTTAATTTGAATTGTGTGATGGGACTATTTTACTCAAAAACTGTGAAGAAAAGTTTGCAGTGAAAATTTAAATTACGCCTGCCAGGCACAGTGACGGTGGCGCCGCACTGGTGGCATCATCGCAAAGGTGACCACCTTTCTCCCATTGGTTTGCTGTGAAGACAGCAAGCTGCCCCATTCCAGTTCATTGTACCAACACAGTCTTTTCTTTTTTATTCTACTTCTAGTTTAATTGTTACACTTTCATTGTCTGGTACCTAGCAGCGTTTCCTAGTGTCGTCTTTTTACTTTTATTTTTACGGCCCAGGCTTTCAAGAACAAGTACACATGTACGAAAGCTGCTGATGTGGGAGATGGAAAAAGATCAGATAATCTTTTGTCTTGCCATACACATAAATTGCAGGAAGATCTTGTTCCAATTACGATTGCACAGATCTGGCTTTGCATGGAACCATCGCAACTTTATCTAGTGTAGCAGTTGCTTCGAACTCTGTCGCAGTTCATATTTCACTGGAGTGAAAAATCGTTCATCTTTACTTGCATTGTAGAAGTGTAGGAAACAGTGGAAAGTGTCGATGTCATGTGCATCAAATATACGCACCGTGCATGTATACACATACACAGTCACTAATGCTGTCGATGTGCACAGCAGAGTTTCATTAAAGAGTACCTGAAAGAATGATAAAAATGTGTTCTATTGAATAAGAGTAAGAGTGATGACTGACAGGTAAGCAGAAGTGCAAAATTCAGCTATGAAACCATTAATATAAGAAGCAGTTTTATTCACTGAGTCCACTGTACAAAATGGATAAATATACTTTCTCTACCTTACCTTGATACAGGCCAGAAAGTGGTGAGTGCTTGTAATGAGCCGAAGCCATCTTAAAGCTTCGACGACATTAAACAGGCCCAAAATCTGTCACTCTCTTGCAGGAGTTCCTGTTGTCCCCGACAGCAGCCAAGCTGGCGCAGCTTGGCAGTCATCGTGCACAGAATTTGCTTCGAGAGGTTGAATCGACTGCAAGTGGCACTGACCTTATTCGTAGCTATGTAACAGCCTTCATGAAAGTAAGTAGTGACTCTGCCTTTAGCTGTAATTAATCGTTGTTGCTAAGTGTCGGGGATGCAAGTGCTAAAATGCTGTGTGGCATTTCGTACAGGTGGCGTCGGTGCTGGGCAGTGGTGAAGAAGGTGACTCGGGAAAACGCTTTGCCGTGGACTGTGCAGACTCGCTGCTCTCTGCTGCCTTCGGTCTTGCCAAAAAGGAGAACCAATTACCGGGGCTTACTAACGAAATCGTAGTAAACCTGGGTCTGATTAAGGTGAATGATCATTATCTTGGCTAAATTGTAGTTGAGGCAGATGTATTCGCTGACTGCTTCAGCTGTACTGGTCTGTCTTTTAAAAGTTAACAGCATACCCCACTCACAGTGAGGGCGACTCCACTTGTGCTGCAAAAGGCCTTTGGCCATTTCATGAAATTCAGACTGGTCAACTAGTGATGTTGACTTAAAAACAAGAACTATTTTTTTTTGTATTCGTAAATCAATTTTTCATAATACCAAAATTTTCACTCTTGCCTAAAAAACACACTAAGTAAGTGAGAAAACAAACAAAAAAAAGGGTGGGTGGCAACACCGCCTTAATGATCCCACACCGAACGCTGCGGCGTCACAGATTTTCACGGCATCTAGTGGGGCCTGTATAGTTCCTAATTGGTAGGTATATAGTACATTGCCTTCCCAGGGAGCCAGGGACTTCACATACCATGTTTCAAGAAACTTAATTGAGCTGCTGTGGTCAAAGTACGATTGAAACAGCTTAAAATATGTCATGTCACTCGCATGCGGAAATTTCTGCTCGAAATTTGGAAATGACAGTTTTAACTCAATTTTATCTTAAAATATTGAGTGCGATATTAAAGACAATTATTCAGAGTATAATTTTCCGGTCTAAACTGACTCACTGTTTCAGTTTTGTGTCTCTTTAATGTCAGTGCAATGACTCCCTTTAACGGTAGGCATGGGAAGGCGTGAAGGCAATATCGCAGACACCAATGAGTATGGCAGTCCGATTTAACGCTGACAACTCCATCATGACCCTTTAAGCATCGTCATCTGTATGCTCGATATCGCTTAGAACATGGTGATAGTGTAAATGTACTGCACATAGTCGAGGGGCCACTGATGTAATGCATTTCTTTAAATGTATTTCAATAGCTCGAATTCGTTTTAACGAAGTTATATCCAGTGTGAAAGTGGCTTTCATATATCCAGAGGTATCCCACTTGCCAAACATTTTTCTATAGTAGCATGTATGTGCACTTTGTTCTGTATGCTAGATACTTCATGTCGATTATAGAGTATATTTTTTGCTGACATGTTTATGGGAAAGCAAAACTGCGAATTAAAGCTTGGCTAGTTGTCTACATACAAATGGTCACTCCTATTTCAGCCAGCGATCTTATATCTTTTGTCGCAGGCTGAGAAGGACCATAAGGTGAGCTGGCCGGCATCGACAACAGAAGGTGCCATGGTCCTACTCGCTGAGCTGGTGCCAAAAGAATACTTTGCCAGCACTGCGCGGGAGGCCCTCCAAGCATTCTTGTCAAAGTGCGTTAGTTTCGTTTCTGTTAGGATAACATTACCGTAGAGGGCAGACCAATTTTGCTGACTAGTGTTTCTTGACATTGATATCCGCTTTTTTTTTTTTTTTTTTCTAAGCTATGAAAGGCAACTGTACACCTGAAGTTGAAACGTTGCAGTCTGCTGAAAAGTGCTTGACCCCTTAGTCTAAGTTGCCCCCAAAAGTCCGGGTAGTCGACTTTTCTGCCCATAGTTTCTGGAGCCACCGTCTGTGCAAAATCTGGAGCCACCGTCTGTGCAAATTTCTTAAGTGGCACTTTTGCGGCAATGGGAATTACGGTATAGGTCTGTCAGGCTTATGTTGAGCGAGGCTTCAGCAAAAAAAGGAGATATAAAGCGAATGAAGCTTCTCTAAAACAAAAGCTTTTATAAGCGAATCTCGTTCTCGTGTGTAATATTCTACAATAAAAGTCCACTCACCTTTGCGGCATAACCAAGCTGCAAAAAAAAAAAAAAAAAGAAACAGGCGACAAACAGTGGCATAGTGAACGCTGGCCTTGTAATTTGACTTCCAAGTTTAATGGCTGCCTAGTACTTTATTACGCTTTGCAAAATTGCTGTACATCGATCCAGATGTTTTTGAAGTTAAACAAAACACGTTTCTGTGCAATAATAAAAAAATAGCTTTCTTAGTGCTCATTTAGTACAAAATCAACCATTTTGACGCAAGTAACGCATTGAAGCTAGGCGCATATTTGAGGTGTCTGGGCTCGACGTGATCGATGCACACCAGGGTCAAGTTCAAAACTCCCATTTCCCAGCATTCCCGTGTGTAGAAACAGCTCGCTGCGCCACTTTTCCCTCTTTTAGAGTGCAAGAAACTATGCTTCTGCCAACTTGATGCTCACACCATGTGCTGATAGTATGTTTGTTGCATAAAGCCTCCTACTAACACTTCTGCGAATCAGGCCAACTCCTGCCAAACAGCGCATGTGTTCCTGCCGTCTGATGTGCAAAGTGCAACTTCTTGTCATTGCTTTTTGGTTTCGAACGAAGCGGCATCATGGGCTACTGCTGTGTTGAAAAAAAATGAGCTGCCATTAAAAATTTGAGATGCAGTGTTGCCAATGCCTAACAGGCGTGATTGGTCAATTAAAGGAACAATGGTGCTACTTGGTCATGCTGAAGTACTTTCATGTACTGTATATTGCAGATAAGTTGACCTCCCAACTTGCACCCCTTCTGGCCAAAAAAAGAAAAGTTGACTTTGAACACAGCTTCAGTCACAGTGCATGTGAAGATCTTGGTCCTTCATTTTCCCGATTCCCTCACGAATTTTTCCCACGCATCGAACTTCCACCCAGCTTCAACGTTGCTTTCTGGCTCTGTGTAGAGCATTTCTTGCCGCTTGATAGCAGCGAGGTACTTTTGCCAGTGTAGCAGTAGCATGTTGGCATCCGTTGGGCAGCTTTGCAAATTGCACACACCACTGTTTGCGAGCGAAGAGGTTAAATGCAGAAATGGCGAATGGGCATGAGCGCAAAAGACGTGAAGATGCTTGTGGGTGCATGTGACTGGTCATGTGGTTTAGTTCCCACAAAGTGTTGCTAGCTTTTTCGTGGAACGCCCATGGTGCTCTGCAGAATTGCCATCAAGCGCTGTTAGGGCACACTGGCCCCGCCATGGTAGTCTAGTGGCTAAGGTACTCTGACCCGCAGGTCGTGGGATCGAATCCCGGCTGCGGCGGCTGCATTTTCGATGGAGGCGAAAACGTTGTAGGCCTGCATGCTCTGATTTGGGTGCGCGTTAAAGAACACAAGGTGGTCGAAATTTCCGGAGTTCTCCACTACAGTGTCTCTCATAATCATATGGTGGTTTTGGGACGTTAAACTCCACATATCAATCAATGTTGGGGCACGCTGTCCACTAAAGCGAGAAACGCATGTCATGTCTTTCGCGAACGACAAACGTTATGTTTCTTGCAAGTGAGAGATGCATGTACAGTTTTTCGTGACAGATAAACGCATGTTGCATCGTTAGCAAGCGATAAACGCATGTCGCAATTCTTCGCAAGCCAAATGCGCTGTCACACCTATATGCGGTGAGTGCTGTTGTCGATCTTGCCCAACAAGTGCGCCAATGCGGTGGTGCTATCATTGAAACCATAATGTCGTCAGCGGCACGTCATGAAAAAGTGCTGCATGTCTGACACGTTGCTGACACCTTCACCTCTAGCCACCATAGCTATACTGTAGCTTCACGATCGTTGCGGCAGGTCACAAAAATGTCCGGCTCTGGAAGTGGCGTGAGTGCGTTGGGAGATGGCAGTTCCCGCAACTCCGTTGTCTGTGTGGCTGAGGTTATCGATGCGTCAAATAGCAGTGATTCTTAGGACGGCTACTACTCGTCGGACCCCTCTGAAAAGTCTGCTTTACAATTCTGCGAGTAGGTTGACTCCGACTACAAGTCGACCCCCAACTTTGGAAGGCCATTTTATGAGAAAAAAAAAAAAAAACTTTACTTATAATCGGGAATATGCAGTACTTTAAGTAGTACGGTATTTCCTTCAGTACCTCATGATCAGTTTTTAAGAACTACTATCTATGTCCTGACACACGATGGTTAAAAATACTTTGTATCCTGCCTCAGCACAATTGTCAGATAGCGCTGGTATTGGTAGATTTTTGCAAGTTCAATCTAAACAATAAGCCAATACAGTCGAATCTCGTTAATTCAAACACGCTTAATTTGAACTCACGGTGAGGTCCCGTCAAAGCTATGTGTATTCCAATGGGCAAAAACGCCCGGTAATTCGAACGCACAAGCACTTGCAACGATTTAATTTGAACATACCGCGCCCCAAAAGTGCTCTCAGCACCCTGTCCAATCCCGCGGCAGTACCTGCAACACCTCAACGCTGCGTGCGAAGGAAATGAAAAGGAAAGAAAAGGCTGCGGTGGAATGTTTGCTTTCTCTCAAATGCCGATCTGCGATGCGCCTGTGTCAGCTTCTCTCTCCCTCTTTCCGTCCCGGCCACATAAAGACCCTTCTTCCAACAACGTGCGCAAATAGAGAGGGGGAAAAAAAAAAAGCTGTTGCTGGGTGGTTGAAGGAAAGGAAAAAGGCACTATCTTCTGCAGTTCTTGCCCTTTGCGGGAGCACGGTTCTGCGCCTTGAGGGGTGGGGTGTCTCTCACCCACCGATGCCAGGCTTCCCCCTTTCCCGTCCCTGCCACGTAACCCTTCTCCTTTCAACGACACTCGCAAAGGGGCAAAAAGAAAAGCTGGCATGGAGTCTTGGTGTTCTCTCATATGCCGATCTGCTTCTCTCCGCGTGGAGACGCTCCTCCTTTCTTGTCGTGCTGGCCATGCTGCGGCTGCGTAACGGAGAGGCTCCGCTGCGCTACGCAGTGGTCGTTGTCGTCTTTAGTAAGTGTCAGCGCTGGACATTTCCGCGCGCAACTTCTCTTGCCAGGAGAATGCTGAAGCCGAAGTAGAAATGCTTTGCAAGCTGCGCCCGAAATTGATTGACTCTCTGCAAGGCAAACGTGTGCAGACGCGCATCACCGATTACTTCAATTAATAACAGATGTGCTGTGATTTGTGAATGAATGTAAGTCTTCGGAAACTTCCCCCTCGACTGTTAGCTCAATGCACATGCGCCACTGCATGGAGAGCCCTCCATTTATTTAGCTTTCAATAATTCGAACTTCTTTGAATTTGAACAAATTTTTGGGCCCCTTCGAGTTCGAATTATCGAGGTTCGACTGTACCTATACCTCTCACCAACTACATAGTTTGATGGGGATAATGAAACTGATCCAAGGATTAGAAAATAACACTTCTCGTTGATGGCAGACAAAAATGTTAAAGGTTCTCTTTGGCTATGAGCTTTTATTGCATGTATAAAGCAGCTGCCATTTTTGGGCTGTATCTACTACATACAAAATATATGTTGAGTAATTAAAAACACTGCATAACAACTGTGTGCTCTTCTACAGGCCTGTGCAGCCAAACAGCTGCTTAGGAGGGTCTGCAGCCAAGACACGGCACCGGTTGATGCAGGTCTTGTACCAGCCATGACAAAGAACACTCGGTGCCACGGGAGACGTCTCACCATTGATCACCTCCATCATCAGACCCTGCTCAGCTTCACTCCCGCTGCAAAAAGCACATTGCGGATGATGGCCCATTTACGATATACAGATAGTGACATTGCGCATGTTTTCATTTTTATTCTCAGTGCATCTGCATTTTATATACGAGTAAATAGACACCTCTTAAGTAGAGCTGTACAAATAGCGAAATTGTGAGTGTGAATTGAATAGAATATTTTTTGAATATTTCTAGAATATCTTTTGAATACTTTGAAGCAAAATTGCAAAAAACAAATTCCCAAGCATACTCTTATGAGATAGCAAGATGAAGGTGTTTCATTTTGTTAGGTTGAAGAAGTGCTGACAGGGTGGTGTTATTAAGCAAAAGCCGAATTGTATTTTGTACATATGGTGCAGTCAAGGTGTTGCCGACAACACTTTATTTGTGAAAGGCAAAGATGATATTTTTTTTTGCAGCCTTTCTCTTTCAACTTCTGTGGAAGCCCAACTGATGTGGTGTACAAGGATGTCCTCCCTTCGATTTCGGGGTTCCAAATCTTCTTCGTAGACATCAATATATCAGATCATCTGATATATTGATCTTTGGCATCTGTTTTTTTTTAACTAGCCTGCCCAATTTCCTGTTCGAAACAGCATAATTGAGCCTTGCCCCAGCCAAATCTTTCATGTTAGAAGCAGCGTTTTTTTTAGTCAATACATTTGTAATCTTAGCAGAGCCTGAAAAGCAGCTTTACCGCAACGAGAGTGTGATGAGGTGAAGCATATTGAAAATCTGAGGGGCCACTTACAAACACTATTTGAAATTTTGAACATTCATACACCCGTACTCTTAAGGTTCCCCCATTGCAACATGATTAAATGTGAAGGCAACAGAATCAGTGAAGCGCCCGTACTTTTTACTTTGTGTTTAAAAGAGTGTTCTTGTCTCTTACCCTCATCATTGCTGTAGCAGTCCGTGCAGTGAAGCTTTGTGTTGCGAACACGTACGTCTGTCCCACACAGGCCATTGCCCAGCGGTGCTTGGCATACACAGCATCGAAAGCAGGCAAGATGGTACAGCAGCTGAAGGCTCTCTATAACCATGGCGGCACCGTGACCTGCAAATCAACCAAAAAATCCAAAGTCGGCTAAAAACTTCATGAGGAAATCGGCATTAGCTGCCTCTCCTTTTATTTGCTTTGATCTATGCTATCACTAAAGCTTTTCTAGGAGTTCTTGCAGTAAAACACTCTTCAGGCAGTGCTTTGAAACTCCCAGTGTATGAACAAAATTCCCCGTAAAAACAGAACCGTAGATGAGCTTTTATGAGGAAACTTTAGCTCAAAATTTCTCTATATTTTGACGCAGAAATACAGACGGATCTCGATAACTCGAATTCGAAAGGTCCCAAAAATTTGTTCGAATTAAAAGAAAGTCCGAATTAATGAAAGCTAAGTAAACGGAGGGCTCCCTATGCAGTGGCGCATGTGCATTGAGCTAACACACGAGAGGGTAGTTTCAGAAAAGTTGCATTTATTCACAAATCACAGGGCATTTGTCATTAATTGAAGTAATCGGTTATGCGCATCTGCACACGTTTGCCTTGCAACGAGTAATTCTGCCCGCAGCTTCCAAAGTAAGTCTACTTTAGCTTCGGCATCCTCCTGGCAAGAGAAGCTGCGTGCCGCAATGTCCAGCGCCGACACTCTCTATAGACAATTGCAACGACTGCATGTCCGCTACTACCCTCTGTGCCAAAGCCGCAGCGTGGCCAGCACGTGACGAGAAAGGAGCGCCTCCACGCAGAGAGAAGCAGATTGGCGTTTTTTTTTTTCTTTTGCTCTTGTCGCACGCGTCGTTGAAAGAAGTAGAGTTACGTAGCAGGGGTGGGAAAGGGAGAAGCGTGGCACCGGCGCGCGAAACAGACGATAGTTATAGCACGAGAACAAAACGATGACACAGAGACAAGAAAGACACGGGAGACACGAGCGCTAGTGTCTTTCATCTTAGTCTCATGTCTTAGCGCTCGTGTATTTCGTCTCCTTCTTGTCTTTGTGTCGTCGTTTTGTTCTCGCGCTATAACTATCATCATGCTATACCAACTAGCCTAAGCTGCCACACTTCTAAGTTACGTTACACAAAGCCACACTCCGCGACAGCTTTTTTTTTTTTTTCTCCTCTGTCAAAAAGGGTCATTACGTGGCTGGGGCGGAAAAGGGTTAAGCGTGGCACTGGCGTGTGGCAGATCAGCATTTGAGAGAGTGCAAACATTCCACCGCAGCCTTTTCTTTCCTTTGCGCGCAGCGATGAGGTGTCGGAGGTACTGCCGCGGGATTTGGGGGGGGGGGGGGGGGGGTGAGAGCATTTTCAGAGCGCGGTATGTTCGAATTAATTGTCGCAAGTGCTTGTGCATTTAAATTACCGGGCGTTTTCGCCCATTGGAATACACATAGCTTTGACGGGAGCTCATTGT
Organism: Rhipicephalus microplus; assembly: GCF_043290135.1. Classification (NCBI taxonomy): domain Eukaryota; kingdom Metazoa; phylum Arthropoda; class Arachnida; order Ixodida; family Ixodidae; genus Rhipicephalus; species Rhipicephalus microplus. The sequence goes on along the minus strand of NC_134701.1, from coordinate 212,121,625 downwards.
GAGTTCAAATTGACAGGAAGTTCAAATTAAGTGTGTTCGAATTAATGAGATTCGACTGTATCATATTCTTAGTAACAGCGTTCTTTATACTTTTTATGGTCATAAAATGCCAGCTCGGTTTCATGTGGAGCCAGAGTCGCAGCTGAGCTTGAGAGGCCATGCGAACACTGCTTTCGCTGTGGTTGTGTGTGGGACAGCCTCAGTGTTACAGCTTTCCAAACTTCCGCAACTCTCGCCTTACTTTCAGGTCATGCCGCACAACATGCACAAATGAGTGCCTGAGTACATCATAAGTGTTGAAATAAGCTTCTGATTGAAAGGTAGCCATCAGAAATGTCCAGCTCGCAGTGGTTTCAGCATAAATAACAAAATTTTGGATTTAAAGTGCCACAGTAATCATTTGTTATAAGGTATGGCAAACTGTGAGACGAGTTTTCTTTTTACATGCGGAGCATTTATTAGTCGCACGATGTCGCGCATTGTGCGTCGGCGGCGATGTCCACGCCCTCACTGTGCATGCTCGCGCCTCGCATATCCTGCTGCATGCTTGCATCTCGTGCCAATTGTTTGCTCCCCCTCCACGCTCTCTCACCTCGCAAGGCTGACGCGGGCAGATCTTCTTGTAAACACCGACTGCTCGTGCTGCACAACCGTTCACTGGCCTACCCGTATATGTAGGTATTGGATTGCACATCAGCGTCCCACCACTGGTTGAAGGCAACGCTTCTCCCTCATTCAATAAATGAGAATAAGAAAGATGAAATAACAATTAGGCATTCCTATACGATACTCAATTATGCAAGATTCACGCGATACCCCCGCCACTCAGCGACGCATTTACTCGAGTTCCTCTCGTGGGAAATTGCAGGCATCATTTTCTTTTTCTTTTCTTTTTTCCTTTTTGTTAGCTAAGGTCTTTAACCAGGCTTGTGTGGATATTCCAGCGCTTCGAATATTTGAATGAAATACAGCAGTAGTTGAATTCACTTTTATTAGAATTTAAGTTACTGGAAATTTGGAAGTATTCTAAATGAACGAATCGATGTATATTAGTGTGCATGTAACCCCCTGTAAAGTTGGTTTCACTGCAGTAAGCGGGTGCCACACAATGATCACATCTTTTCAGAGAAAATTCACACTTCAGCTGTCTTAAAATTAATTATTTAGGAGCTCATGTGAAGAGCTAGAAATATTTCTATTCATTTCAAATATCATCGAGCCAATCACCTTAGGAGCACTATTTCAGTTGACGATGTAAAAATAATGGCATAATGTTGTTGAGCATTCTGGAAAGGCTCATTCAGTAATCATTTTTGTAGCAAATAAATGGAATAATGGTTGAATAAAATTTCACTTCATGAAATAACATTCTAAATTTACCTATGTGGTTATCAGCAGACATGGTAAGCAAATGCTGTGACGCACTATGCTAGAGACTCGCAGTCCCAACTGCATTTCCCTAAGATGACTTGAGCGATAAAGAAAGGTTCTTTTTCTTCACAACCGACTATACTGCTGGGGCTAACAATGCCATCTAGTTAGTCTCATAAAGCCAACCTCCTCCGGCACTCATCTATATTGCAACTACACCATATAAGAAACTTCGTTTTCCTTTTGCAGCGATGTCTTACGTGGCTAGGGCGCTCAGTCTATACTCCAAAATCCCCCTACAGTGTCCTCCAGGAAGCAGTGCATAAAGAAAAAAAACTTGCAGGGTACCTTATGCATATGCTAAGACGACTCGAAGGCGAGAGCCATTTTAATTTTGTTGCGATAGCAGTTACATAACTAATCACAGGCGTGTAAAAAATGTGCACACAGGACAAGGGAAGAGATAAAGGGGAATGCTTCAGCGCTCCCCTTTGTCTCTTCCCTTGTCCTGTGTCTCGCATTTTTTACGCACTATGTGATTAGTTATCTATTACCAACACGTCATACTCTTGTAGCAATTAAATAGAAATCCTCGACTGGTCTTTGCTGTCACCAGGGGCATAGGCAGAAATTTATTATTATTCTTAAAGGGGTTTACCTTGATCTGAAGGTACACCCGGGCAGGCAAATGGTCATTTTGCGCCATATATGCCATAAAAAGATTGGAGGGGAAGGGGGTCATCTTCCTGATGTCTCCCACTCTCCTGGCTACGCTACTGGCTGCGGTCATGTTTTCTGTAATGTCCCAATCGATAACATTCCTCCAATCATGTGTTTTACACGCGGGTAAAAGTGCGCAAGCGGAGGCGACGAATGTGGCTAAAGCAGAGATAAAAAGAACAGACTTGTCTCTTTTCCACAAAGGGTGGACATGATAGCATCAACCTGCGTACCAGGCTTGCCATCGATTGTTACTCAAGCAGAGGGTAACGCGCCGCCCGTCTTCAAGGAGCAGGAAGGAACTAGAAACTTACAAACATTGACTTCAAAGGTGTGATCGCTGCCGCGCCTGCCATTTCGGCAGGTGTTAAAGGTAGGAGGGTATACGGCTGGTATATCCTTTTACCTTGTACTCTCAACGCGAACCGACTGTGAAAAGAGGTTCGCTTTTTAGAGCGGCAATATAAGGGTATGAACTGAGCCTTGACCACAAGGCAGCCACACCATCGCCGCACTATTTTGGAGGCCCATTAATACGCGCCGTTCGTGCTGTACAGAATCGCACTTATCTAGAGCAGTGGAGTGTGTGCTTGTCGACACTTGTTGGCCGTGGCTATCTCTTGTTAGCTACAAGCTTCCATTGATGCTAACATTATAGCACAAGGGCCTAACATGCACTAAGACCATGTTTAGTATAATTACGGTGTCTCAGACACCGTAATAATGCTAAAGACGCTCCAAAATCCAACTCTGGTGAAATTTGGTGCAATTTTCATTGATATCATCAGGATGGCACAGTAAATCTGATTTGGCGCGTTGACGCAGGAGTGGAATCACTTCATGTGAAAAAAGCCAACGTCTTGGCATGTTTCGCTCTGCCTGATATTCTACATATTGGATGTTCTGTTCTAGCCTTTTTTGTTTGATGTGGCCTTAAAGGGGCCCTGCAATCCTTTTTGGGCATGGTCAGAAAACTCTGCCGATCAGTAGTAGAGGCTCCCGAGAACAGGCGAGCCAAATATTATAGCACAGCATATGGCCTGCACTGTAATTTACGTTAAATTGCCAAAGTCAGCTAAAAAATTGCTTTCTCCTCTCTCGTTAAGTGACGGAAGAATCTCAAAAATCACTTGTAGAAGGCCATCTATCGGCCATTGGCTGATTTGAACATGGTGTGTTCAGTCGTTACAAGGATCGCTGTGGGACGCCGCGACTTGTCCACGCATGCAAGCGCGATCGAAGAAAAAAAGAAGAGCTGTGTTCAAGGTCAGGAGGCGCGCATGATGTTTTTTTTGTTTTGTTTTTTTGCCCAAGCTATCCCCTTTTGCTTAGCTTCCAGTGCCTTTGTCGGGACGAGAGAAAAGAGAATGCTATTGCAGCGTGTGACAACTCTTTGTAACTTCGCTCCAACTAGACGAATTCTTAAGATATTTGCGCTGTTGAATTCGTGAGGCAATAAGCTCTTTTAGTGAATCCACTTTCTGGTTACTTGAAAAAGTGTTTTCAGGGCCCCTTTAAATTTTACTCTGCACTAATTTTAAAGGGTAGTGGTATTTGAAACAGTTCGGTGTAAAGGATAATTCAAAATATAGTTGGGCTTTACTTATAATGCGAGGCGAGGGACCAATGGACCCAAGTCCATAGCAGCTACAGACAGCAGGGCGAGTATAGTCCTTACAATCCGACTGCGGAACAAATCTATGTTCTTGACTATAGCCTTCAGTTGTATTGTTACAAAACGACATATCATCACTGGTTGCTCAAAGGTTAATGGAAGTCTCCAGTAATGAAGAGGGCTGGCTAAGAACTTGCCTAGAGGCTGGCTGCAGTGTGAGCAAAGTTTGCGGCCGCTGACTGACAACGTGGCCTCGGTTGGAGCACCTTGCCTGCCGTTGTCTTGCTCGCATGCCTCATTGGCATTGGGCAGGAACTCTTTCCTCCTCAGCTCTGCCATTGGTTTTGGAGGCACTGGCGGTTTGGGGCCTTTTGAAGATGGGCGGGCAGCCGGTATCGGACGGACTGCCTTATTGGGAGGTATAAACTCTTCCCGCGTGCTGTACTCTGACAGCAACTCTGTGCTAGTTGTCAGTGTTGGTTCTGGCTCCGATTCCTTCCGTCTGTCGTCGGGGAAAAGCTCCTTGGCGTCTTGCACTCTCTGAAAGGCCCTCTCCGATGCCTTCCTCCGTCTACTCTTCCACTCGTCGAGGTTCTGTAATATTGCATTGAAGGAATGCAATCAGTCTTACACATCAGGACTGCTGCACTCACTTTGATTGTGGGGACTAGGCTAAGCATTAAACACTCATTCTGCCGGCAATGAGAAATGAATTAAGGGGGCAGACTGGTCTTTAAGACCAAAAAGTGACAAAAAAATTAATTTTTTAAATTTTACATATTTGGTTTCTGAAAGTATTATTCTCTCTCTCTGCAAATTTTCACACACCAGGAAGTGGTAATTTTTTTTGTAATGTCATTCTAACTGTCCAGATTCTTGGTGCTGTTAACATGTAGAACCTGGAAAAAAAATGGGGAACCGACTTCGAGGCTTCTTTATAATTTGCCAGCACCTGTGTTAGAAGCTCTGCCACTAATTTGAGCATCTTTACGAGGATTGCAAAACATGCGCACCATGATTGTTGCTTTTTGAAAAAGCTGTGTGTTTCCAGTTTTTTTTTTCATTTTTTTTTCTCAAAAAAGGATATTTACGACTGTTCCAATTATGAGGCCTTATTATCTCTACAGCTAGGGCTGGTACAACAATAATTCTTTTTGCAATGGAAACCTGTATGTGTGTACAATAGAAGTATGAGAGCAGAATTTATGGCACAAGCCTTTTTAATTAATAGCTCATCAAAATTGTAACATAATTCCAACTGTGTTTGAAAACGGATAGTTCATTTTGCTGTAAAATAACCAAGAAAGGCCTAAAACAGAAAACTTGCATACTTTCAATAAATAGTCATTAGTCTATGTTGGCATATCTTAAATATCACTTTTAATTAAGCACGTTTTTTTCTACGGTGGCCTTAAACAATACAGGGTGAACTTAAGTTATCTCAGGAACAAGGTGAGTAATAGGAAAACTAATTAAATATTTGAATTCAGTGGAAATAACTGCATAATCTTGTGCAGTTTCATCAAGATCACTGAAGAAATAAATAAAAAAAAAGCCTAACACCAGTCTGTCCACTTAAAATATTCGTAAAAGTTGGGCTCGCTAGCACTGCTAATTGCTGTGCAGTGCTTTCACTGAACTTTAATTTGTGTATGGAAGGACTGGTAGATTAGTGGCAATGGGGGAGCCTTCTTCACTGCTGATCATTTCAAGTAACCTGCAATTCAAGGCAAACTGGTGTGTGCAAATAGAGGGAGGGACACACCAGTTTACCTTAAAATATGAACCATCTCGCCCAGCTACAAGTTTTACCGATTCAAGTAACTTGTAGCTTCACAATGCAGAACTTGTGTGAAATAATATTTTCTAATAATTTGGAACGGCTGACGAGGACCCACATTTTGTGACGATCACTTTTGGATATTTCATCAAAATGTCACTGCCACTGAGCTCTAATTGATTGGTTTAGAAAAGGCAGGCAAGGGCAAGTAGTTGCTACATGAACACAGCAGATCTTGTGTCACACAAAGTACAATAAGAGTATTAACAATTCCCGACATTTACCCCATGCCACAACTATTTCATAATTATATGGCACACCATAGTAGAGGGCTCCAGCTTTGTTTAGACGACCTAGAGTTCTTTAATGTGCACTTAAATCTGCACACATGGGTGCATTGTGCCCTCATAAAAATGCAGCTGCCATGGCTGGGAATTGAACCCACACCCTCAAGCTTAAAGGGACACTAAAGTAAACTATGAAGTCGACGTTGATTGTTGAAGTAGTGGTCCAGAAACCTCGTAGTGTTGCTTTTGTGCCAAGAAAGAGCCTATTTTAAAATAAAAACACGTTTTAGTGCTTAGCATCAGCTAAGCGCACTTCAAATTACCCGCCTCAAAAAGCGGACCAACCGGACTGTCTCACGTCACTGTTGCCATGCACAACGTTGCCTGGCTTTACTGCGCTAGTAACAGCAGTCTTAAAGCAGCGGAAGCCACAGCAGCAACAACAGCCATTGATGAATTTCCTGCCATTGGCTTCAAGATTGCAAACGTTTTTGTTTCAACTGTGCCCCACTAGATGGCTTCACCTGTCCCATATAACCACGCGAAAATTAAAATTTTTAACCACTCGTGCCATTCCCCATAGTAACGTCCGGCAATTATTTTTTCCATGTATCAAACAGAAACGAACAAGCGGCATTTTATTGCATCTCTTATGCGCAGAATGTTCTATATTTAGAGCAGTTAGATCGATTACTAGTGATTAATTGTAGGTGGTCCCTCTGATGTCATCGCGATCATTTTGAAAATGTCCTACTGCAGCGCTTGTGTTTTTGTGTATTTACTTTAATTTCTCAGCAAGTAGGGCACTGTTGTTGATGATGTTGTCATTTTAGATGTTGCCATACATTGAGCTTTCACTCTGACATGAATTGTTGTTTGACTGTAGTGTCTCTTTAACAGTGCCCCATCTTACGTACAAGCTACCATAACACGTGCAAAGCAACCCTGTTGCTGAAAGTGATTCTGTCGGATCAAAGCCAAAATTACACATTCGTCACTCACCGTTTGCCACTGTTCCTCCTGCTCGTCAAGCTTGGCCTGCACGTGGTTGCGCACACTACTCTCGTAGGCCTGAAGCTGCTCACGAGCCTGTTTGCCCAGGGGTGCCTGTCCAATCTTGATGAAGCGGAGCGGATCAGAGGCGCTGGGTGCAGGTGCTGTCCGAATTATGGGCACGGTGCGCACAGGCTGGGTTGTAGGGGCACTAGGTGGTACCCAACGTTGCTCCATGTACGTTTTGTCCAATGCAGCCGAGTAACGGTAGCCGCCTGCCATGGCAGCCGACGCTGTCAGTAAACATGCCCACGCTGTCAGTAAACAGTCGCTACACGAAGGGTGCTGGCGCACCTTCGGATCGGACTGTGCGAGTCGGAAGGAAGCAGCATTCGTAGAGGGCTCTCATGCAGTACTGGCTTCTTAGAAGGCAGACACTGTAAGTGACACAGGAACAGTTATTTTCTTTGTCATGAAAAAAAAAAAATAGAACACTTGTAACATGTACATAAAAGACACCTGCAAAGTGGAAGTTTTTATATTAGTGACATTGAAAAGAAGAAAAGAGTTAGGCTGCAGTAAACAGCAGCAGTGCAACATTACAAGATAAACTTTTACCATGCAAAAGGGCTTTGCGAACGAAAAAAAGGCTCAAGGACAAGAAACAAATGGTGATGCCACTAAAGTTGTAGCAACATCTTTCCGAAACATCAGAAATTTCGGCTGCACCTGCTAGAGCCCGATTTTTTTTCATCAGTAAAGTGAAGGTGAAACTACATTGTAATGAATGAAAGACGATTATGTTTTGGTAATTCTTGCTATGCTACAATCGCCTAAATATGAGAAAATGCTTTGGAACCGGTGAAACAATGCTGGTGTTTGGTAGTACAATGCAAGCAAAAAAGTTTCATACGCAAGTTCAACCTCTCTCTCTCCCTATATATATATATATATTGTTACGAGACAATGCCCCACTTAAACAGTGAGATAGGCGCTGAGGAAGACGAGGTGACTTGTGTGTGCGCGCGCTCTCTCTTGTTCGCCATCTTGGCTTGCGCGTTGGCGCTGTGTAAATATATTTTAAAACGCCTAGTTTCCCTTGTGCCTTCACGCAACATTTTGGTGGAAGGTGCTGGGTTACAACGCACGACGGAGTTACGCAGCGGACGCCTAGTCTCTGCTCCCAACATGTCCACCGGCAGCGACGCTTCCTCAACTGCTACGCCCACTGCATCAATGGCGCCGACCTCTCCTGTTTATCTCGTGGCCGCTCCACCCCGCGATCCCGGCAACTTTTCGGGAACGGACGGCGAGGACGTGGATGAGTGGCTTAAACTCTACGAACTCTTCAGCACAAATCACAGGTGGGACCCAACCTTAATGCTGGCAAACATCATCTTTTATTTACAAGGAACGGCCAAGGCGTGGTTTAATAACAATGTGGACGGTATCACAAGCTGGGACGTATGCAAGACCAAATTACGCGAGTTGTTTGGTCAATCTGCCGGCTGCAAGCAGGCCGCTAGGAAAGAACTTGGCACACGTGTTCAGACGTCCACGGAGTCCTACCTGGCGTATATTCAAGATGTGCTGACCCTTTGCCGTAAAGTTGACCGAACCATGGCTGAAGCCGACAAGGTAGCGCACGTGCTCAAGGGCATCGCAGACGATGCATTTAACCTCATTGTGTGCAAAGGCTGTTCCACCGTGCAAGATGTTATCTTGGAGTGCCAACAGTTTCAAGAGGCTAAAAGCCGTCGCATTGCTTACCACTTTACGCGCCTTCCCAACACTGCTGCGACGTCAACATGTGCGGATCTCCATGTACCGACCCTGCCCAATTCACACTCCAGTGACATCACGAGAATTGTACGCCGTGAAATCGAAGCCATCTCACCCGCCCCCTTGAGAGCACTGGCACCGAGTGATCCTCAGCCGACCATATCGTTAATACAGACCGTTGTTCGCCAGGAACTAGCCAACGCGGGTGTTCACACAGTCTGTTCTGTGCACCGTCCCGGCGCTGTCAGTTCGTCTACCCCGAGCCACCCACAGCAGTATCGCCGCCCTGCTCCACGTAATCGTGACCCAAATGCGTGGAGAACGCCTGATGACAGGCCGATTTGCTTCCGATGTGAACGAGTGGGACACATTTCCCGTCATTGCCGAAGCACGTGGACCTCACCGTATCGGGCAAACCCAAACTTCTCCAACCCCCATTCACCGGCCCACCTCTATGACCAGGAACCACCACGGCGTGAGGGCTCAGCTAATTACGACCCGACCACTACGACCACTGCCCAGTACAGTCGCTCACCTTCACCTCGACGTAGATTTTCCCGATCTCCACCACCACCTCGTTCCCCGTCCCCGTCCTCTGCCCGGCGGTTTTCTTCGGAAAACTAACGGCTGCAGCTCCTGGAGGTGACGCTGCTGATACGACTTGCTCTCCAATTCCTCTGTTGACGCTCCCGACCAATCAGAACTTGATCGACGTTGAAGTGGACGGTTTATCTGTTAAAGCCTTAGTAGACACTGGCGCCCATATTTCTGTGATGAGCCTGCACATTCGAGACCGCTTAAAGAAAGTACTTACTCCAGCCCCTTCACGCAGCGTTCGCGTTGCTGATGGTAGTACGGCTGCTGTTATTGGCGTCTGTACTGCACGCGTTACTATTGCCGGCCGTCAAACTTCAGTTCTCTTCACTGTTCTTTCTCACTGCACCAATGATGTGATCCTCGGTCTTGACTTTTTGTCCACTCATTCCGCTCTCATCGACTGTTCAGCCGGTACTGTGCAACTTGACCTACCGTGTCCGATTGATCCGCCCAGTCGACCGCAAGCCCGTATGTGCTCTGCTGAACATGTCCGTTTGTTACCGCAAACCGTGACCTGCATCACCGTTACGCCCTCGCCACCTGTATCCGATGGTGACTATGTGCTCGCGCCCATCACATCCCTTCTCTTGACCCACAGTGTTACCTTACCACACACTGTTATTCAGTTACGTGCAAACCACGCCTGCATTCCTGTGCTCAACTTTGCTCTGTGTCCGCAAGTGCTTCCGCGCGGAATCGCCCTCGCCATGCTGACTCCTTCTGAAGAATGCGTCATATCAGCTCTGTCTTCGAACGAGGCTCGACACTCCAGCTTCACACATGCTCGATCTTCGCAAGGAAGCCCGTCTCCTGATGTTAAAAAAATGATCGCGTCAGACCTTTTGCCGCATCAAGCTGACGAACTCCTTCGCGTTCTTGAGTCATACTGGGACGTATTTGACTTTTGTGATCGTCCACTAGGTCAAACCAGTGCGGTAAAGCACCGCATTGACACCGGCGATGCCTCCCCTGTCCATCGACGGCCATACCGCGTATCTTCGACCGAGCGTCACATAATTCAAGCAGAAGTCGACAACATGCTCGCCAAAGACATAATTGAACCATCATGTAGTCCATGGGCTTCCCCTGTTGTTCTTGTCAAAAAGAAGGACAACACTTGGCGATTCTGTGTTGACTACCGACATCTGAACAAGATCACTAAAAAAGACGTCTACCCGCTACCGCGCATAGACGACGCCCTAGATTGTCTTCACGGCGCTAAGTATTTTTCTTCTATTGATCTAAGAGCAGGTTACTGGCAAATTGCTGTCGATGACATGGACCGCGAGAAGACCGCTTTTGTCACCCCCGATGGTCTTTACCAATTTAAGGTCATGCCCTTCGGATTATGCAACGCTCCAGCCACCTTCGAGCGGATGATGGACTCTCTTTTGCGTGGGTTCAAATGGTCAATTTGTCTATGCTACCTTGACGACGTTATCGTCTTTTCCCCGACCTTTGAAACCCACCTCGACCGCGTTTCCTCAATACTGGCCGTATTTCGCAATGCCGGTCTCCAACTGAACTCGTCAAAGTGTCACTTCGGACGCCAGCAACTAACAATGTTGGGCCACCTTGTCGACTCCTCTGGTGTACGTCCTGATCCCGATAAAGTGCGAGCCGTGCGTAACTTCCCTGTTCCGGCCTGCACTAAAGAAGTACGCAGCTTTCTCGGTCTGTGCTCGTACTTTCGACGTTTTGTGAACAACTTTGCGGAAGTCGCCCGTCCTCTCACAGACTTATTGAGAAAAGATGTCTCATTCACATGGGGCGCTGCGCAGGCTACGGCGTTCTCTACACTTATTGAATCGCTAACAAAACCACCTGTTCTGGCCCATTTCGACGTTTCTGCCCCTACCGAAGTACACACAGATGCCAGCGGTTACGGAATCGGTGCTGTTTTGGTTCAGCATCAAAGCGGCTGCGCCCGCGTTATCGCCTATGCCAGCCGTCTCCTCTCGCAGGCGGAAAGGAACTACTCCATCACCGAAAGGGAATGCCTTGCTCTCGTTTGGGCAGTAGCAAAATTTCGGCCTTATTTACATGGTCGACATTTCACTGTCATAACCGATCACCACGCACTTTGCTGGCTCTCGTCCTTGAAGGACCCCACTGGGCGCCTTGGTCGATGGGCACTACGGCTTCAAGAGTATAACTACTCGGTGTCCTACAAATCTGGCCGTTTACACCATGACGCTGACTGCTTATCTCGGAATCCAGTGGACCCACCTGAAGCGTTCGATGAATCGCCATGTGTGCTGTCTCTCTCCGCTTTAAGCAACATCCGTGAGGAACAGCGCCGAGATCCTGCCTTGCGTAACATCATCGAGAAGCTTCATTCTGCGGCACCCGATCCTTCTACTCGATTGTTCGTGCTTAAGGATGACACATTGTACCGTTGCAACGTCCGCCCTGATGGACACGAACTGCTCCTTGTGGTACCTTCCCACCTACGTGCGAGCGTGATCGGCCAGCTTCATGACGCTCCCACTGCCGGTCACCTCGGACTGTCTCGGACGTATGACCGCGTACAGCGTCGATTTTACTGGCCCAGTCTTTATCGCTCGGTCCGCAGCTACGTCGCCTCATGCGATCAGTGTCAACGCCGCAAAAAACCTTCTATGAGTCCTGCCGGGTTCCTCCAACCACTTGACGTTCCCTTTGATCCCTTCTTCCGACTTGGTCTTGACCTCCTAGGCCCTTTCCCTGCATCCACTTTGGGGAACAAGTGGATAGCTGTCGCGACGGATCATACAACCCGGTACGCTATCACGCGGGCTTTGCCAACCAGCTGCGCCACAGACGTTGCCGATTTTCTCCTGCACGACGTCATACTTCACCATGGCGCCCCACGCCAACTCCTAACAGATCGTGGGCGCTATTTCCTTTCCCGAGTTATCGACGACCTGCTTCGCTCCTGCGAGACGAAACATAAATTTACGACAGCTTACCACCCGCAAACTAACGGACTCACTGAACGATTCAACCGGACTTTAACTGATATGCTCGCTATGTACGTATCGTCCGACCACCAGGACTGGGACGTTGCATTGCCCTTCGTTACGTTTGCCTATAATTCTTCACGCCATGATGCAGCTGGTTTTTCACCTTTCTACCTGGTGTTTGGCCGTCATCCAACTTTACCTTTCGACACCATCTTTCCGACAGCCGTCGACTTTACGACTGAATACACCCGTGATGCTATCACCAGGGCTCGCAAAGCACGAGAAGTTGCTCGTCAGCGCCTTTTAGCATCGCAAGATCACCAGCGGCATCGTTACGACTCACATCACCGCCAAATTTCCTTTACACCAGGTTCTCTTGTGCTATTGTGGACTCCGACTAGACGCGTCGGACTTTCTGAAAAACTGCTTTCCCGGTACTCGGGACCCTACCGCGTATTGCGCCAGGTGACAGATGTGACATACGAGATAGCCCCGCTCGAGTCTTCCTCCGCCTCCGCTTCGCTGTCTACAGACATTGTCCACGTATCCCGCCTTAAGCTTTACCACTCGGCAACACAATAGAAAGCACCGAGACGGTGCTTCAGCACCCGGGGGTTATGTTACGAGACAATGCCCCACTTAAACAGTGAGATAGGCGCTGAGGAAGACGAGGTGACTTGTGTGTGCGCGCGCTCTCTCTTGTTCGCCATCTTGGCTTGCGCGTTGGCGCTGTGTAAATATATTTTAAAACGCCTAGTTTCCCTTGTGCCTTCACGCAACAATATATATATATATATATATATATATATATATATATATATATATATATATATATATATATATATATTGTCAAGACGAAGAAACACGCTCGGTCCTTCTCCTCTGTAGGTCCTCCTCTGCAGTCCCCTCTGCAGGTCGTGAACTCTACATCGGTATTAGACCCGGGAATACCACTACCAGACCTTCCTCAGGAGATACTGCCCTCGCGCTCGTTGTCGTTTGAGGACATGGAGGCGCTCACATCTATCGTACCAGACACAACTGAACCCCACCAGACCATGATCGTCGGAAACAAAATGCACTCGTTACCGCTTCACAAAGCAGGCCTTTCCGAGGATGCGAACAAGATCAGCCGTAACCTGACACAGCCATGTTTGCAGACGACTCATACGTTCATTTTCGAAGACGTACATACGCTCAGCCGCGCAGACACTTGGCTCCCAAGAGATGTTTCCTTCAAAAAAATCCAGACACCTAGCCAGGCTGAGGCCACTACCATTGAGAACTTGTCGAGGACCAGCCCACGTGCTGTTCTCTCCCAGCACACCAAGTCTGCACGCGACAATTCGCCAGAAGCCACCAGCTGGACAACTTCAGAGAGTTCTGCTGTGTTATTGATGCCTAACCATGAGCTGCGTCGCAACTCATTTCGAGAAATAGCACAAACATCCACACAGCTGCCTCACAGAGCGTCCCACTGCAGTTCAGTCCACCAACGGCGGTGGGACAAACACAAGCATTTCCAGGTTACTCTGCGACTTTGCCGTAACAGTCAGGGTTGTCCGCCTCAGCGGTATTCCACGAGTTGTCAGGAAACGTTGTACCATGGACGAGTTCAACCGCAGCGATAAAGCCATTTCCGCGCACCTGAGTACACACTGACAGATCTTCAAGCAGAGGCGCACTGTGGCGTTGACCGACCGGCTCGAGGCAGCCAGTGTCGTCCACCAGAGACGCTTCCCCCAGACCGTCAATCCATGTTGCATTGTGGTTCGGGACGACCACCCCTATGCAGTGAAGCCCACCCAGCAGAAACTTTGCTGCCAGCTCCGCGCGCGCGCAGTCATGGACTAGTGTCAAGACGAAGAAACACGCTGGGGCTCGGGCGTGTGGGCAACTAAGGGAAGGTAGAGGAAGACGAAGTACAGAATAAGAACAGCTGGCCCAGGATCGGGTGTTGTCTCTTGTTCTATGTCTAGTACATGACAATATATATAGCATCTTTATTTGCAATATTAATAAAAAAGTTCTGAAGAAAGATTACTTTATCAGTCTACACTGCCACTATGCTTTTCATCGGTGTCCTTTTTAAAAAATTTCACACAAAAAAATTATTACAATGAATATTTGAAAAATTAATCATCTTGATCTACCTTACAGCAGTCATCTTTGCTATAGTTTACAAACTGTTTACTTTGCTCCCTCAGGGAAAATACACGTGTCGCAGTGAGGGAGGACATACAGAGTACTTCATCTTGTAGCAGAGGTCACAAGCACGTCTCTAACAAAGTGTTTGCTGTCATCTCTGGCTTATCTGATATGGGAGTGAGAACAGGAGCAGGCAAAAGAAGGCACATGTACACATCATAGCCAAGAAAGGGAGATTGATAACTCTGGTAAGTAGAGAGGTAACGGCATGAAAGCTGAACACATCACAATTTGTAATGCAGATGACAAAAGAGTATTATGGGAAGAAAAGACAAGGCGTCAAATGAAGGAAGAGGCAGAAGTGAAGGAGGTAATTACACAGAAAAATGGTAAACAAAAGGGCCATGCACAGAACGCACAGCACAGTCTCAGCGAAAACTGAAAGAATGGCCTTTCAGAGCCTTTTCTAAACACTCTTTGGGTAACTGCTTCGAGCACACTTGCAATGTACCCAATACACCATTAACCATCATAACTTTTGTGTAGTAGGAAGGAAATCACTATTCCACCCTTCGTCATTCTTTGGAGAAGCGTGGTACCAGTTACGCACTTTTTTTGATGCTGTGCTTTGATGCAATTTTTTTATGTTGTCGCTGATACGAAGAATTATGCTTAAAGCTTTTGTAATGAGTTGGAGCATTCGGCGACCCACTTATTACATAGTTCACACACTGTGTGACGTCTGGTTGTTCCTTTGCTGTTCTAAAATGCTTTATTGCTCATATTAAAGCAACTCCTTTTTCAACCTCAAGCCTGCCTAAGGCGAGTTTGCAAGGAAGATTCAAGCTCTGACATTTGGCTATGACGTAGAATACTGGGCTGACACACAATGGACCCAGGTTCATATCCCATTGTGTTCTCGATGTTTTTTTTTTGTTTACTTAGTTATTCTCTTATTTTGCATGATAGTGGTTACCGGCACTGGCGGTGGCGGACAACTACACCGCATGCGACCCTTGTGGTGTTCTCATAACAGCTTTTGCTGTAAAAAGGCCAGGGAGAATATTCTTGTGTCTGTGGATGCAATGGTGCATGCTGGCTGCAATATGCATTACTGTAGAGGGTAAAATATTTTTTAATTATTATAGTTTCATTTATGTTTAGAGTGATTAGATTTATAAATAAGTATTTCACCTAAGTGCAGGTATTCAGTCTACTGCTGACTGGCTGTCCTGTCTTATTCAGCTGAAACAACTCACTGACAGATTACCTATACTATAAAAATATACTCGTTCACATGCCCAGTGAGAAAAAATAAATAAATAAAGGATCTCAAGCTATAAAGAACCAAATGAAGGAGGCTTTTTACATTATGAGAAGAGCCACAATAATTTATTTAGCCTAATGAAAACATAACTGCACAGGTTTTACAAGTCAAGCAGAAACAGATTGCTTTTTCCTTTATTTTTTTTACTTATGCAGCAAGTAGCTTCTGGACTTGGGAATGCTCTTCTGTTGAACTCGCTGTTTTGTGTAATGGAACATTATATCTAAAGAACAATAGAAATAGTTGCGTGCACAGCCACATTCTGGATGTACGTACATCCAATAAACATCCAATAATAGTACATGAACATTTTCGTATTTCAACCTCACCACAATGTGGCTGCTGTGGCTCAGAATCAAGGCTGTAGGCTGGTGGCGAGCTACTAAGTTTTTCTATAGCCGCCAACTTCACATCAGCATGTACCGATTTATTTCAGATACTTTCCAGGCCTTTAGTCACCTTTGTAAGCCTGCTAAGGGGACTGAATCAATAATACTTTGCAGCTAGCAAAGTTCCCATTGGTTTTAGCTGGTGCAGGTGATTGCAGTAATTGCTGCAGATTCCTCTTAGTGGTCACTACTTGTCATGATGTTAGAGTGTTATCATAGGTGCATATCACCAGCACTACAGTTGACCATTAATTCGTCTTCAGCAACAATCCAATTCTCCCTTTCTACAGTGAGCAAAAGTAAGCAGAATGAGTGAAGGCAGACCTAACAGACAACAGAGTTAAAAAACTGCGCAAGCGCACGGGAAAGAAGGAGAACCAGACTTTAAGCTGCTCCTGTTTTTACTTTTTTAACAGACGAATGAGCATGCTTACTTGAAGGGCACATGGACTAAACTCCATCTGGTGACATGCCTTCAAAGACATTTCCTGCCTTCCTGTTGTAACTACCGCTTTTGCCTGCCTTATCTCCTGCCTCTTGTTGGAAGGTGTGCTAATTTCTGTTTGTGTATTTAGTCCTTGTCACAGTTCATGACATTTCACTTAAGCCAAAGATACAAGAGTTCTCTGCAGGACTTCCTGCTTGTTATCCTTCTTTCAAGGACAACCACAAAACACATCATAGTTTCCGGACATCTCTTAAACAAGCCTTTTGTGCTTTCCAATCAAAAACACTGTTGTCTTCACAGAGACATGAACACTACTGCTGAAACATCAGTGGCAGGGTCTTATGGCTGCTGAATGAGTACAGTAACGTGTTGGCTGCAGCCCCCATTCATCAATTATTCCGAAGGTAATCTCCTTACTGCCTTCGTTCACTCGACTAAAAAGGAACATGCCACTGTACGACAATATTGATAGTAAGCATTACACCACTGCCATTGATTCCGCAACCCTGAACATTTTATCTCTATTTGTCGACCTTGTTTTATAGCTGCACCAGAAAAACAAGCATGATACACTTAGTTTTCAAAGCTGTTTCTCAATTGTTAGATATGTGCCATCGACTGTTTGTCTTTTCTAGAAAGGGTCCCACACACGTTGAAATGTTGCGTGCAACGAATGTTTCTGGTTGAAAACGCTACCCACTTTGTAATTACACTTTTTAATAATTCCATTGTTTGCTTCTCGGCACTGCAGACCTCTTTAACTAAAAATCGCAGCAGTTGTGGTTGATAGGAAGATGATGTGGTAGCTGCACATGCTAAGGTTCGTCTCTCATGCATGCATTCATCATAAGAGCAATGCCTATGTTTTTTTTTTCATATCCTAGTCCAAGGAAACTTTGCATGTATAAACGCCGGTGGCGAAAATTACAGCAGCAACTAACAATGCCACCTGTAACCATATTTTTCAGGGATTAATATTTTTTTACTGATTAGACACTGTTACGTTATTGCTGGGCTTAGGAGCCACTCAGCATTGTGTCTCTTTAGCCAATAAGTTTGAAACGAACTCGACTAAACTAAACATAATTGGAGCAGTACCAATACTTGAAGTTTATCAGAGAATGCTGCCAAACTTGTTCTGGTGCAGAAGCAGCATCGTTAAGCTATGCTTTGTAGCAACAGAAGAGCCTATTTTTGGGGCCACACCTTTCTTGTATATCAACTCACTGACACAGGCAAGTTGACGTGTGTCAATATTACAGAAAGTGCAGCAAATAGTATATTTCGGAACAGTCAACAATTATGAAGAGCGCAGTTAATTTGTGAAACAATTTTGCGTTTTAGCCATTCCTGTTCTGTCGTAACGTACAAACCTGACTAGCATACGAATCAAAAGAGCTTTGCTTTGGTACGTTTAGGTCCTTTCTGTATGCCAACGCCCAAAACATTTGGCTATGTGGAAGTACTCCTAAGCGACATTTATTCTACATCAGGCTATTTTTTTCCCTCCTACCATCTCATGTTGCCCACTTCATTGCCACTATTATCGCATAGACATGCTATTCCAGATTTATTTACTCAGCATGCGTCAGCAAGCACATATAGACCTACGCTATTCGTGGTCCAGTCTTCATTTTGGAGTCAATTATTATTATCTTCATGCCATCACATACCTCTTCAGGCCTCTAGACAACCAACTGATGCATGCCACGGAGGAACGCTTACATATAAGGCTCGAATTTTTTTGAAAATTTATAATAAATCATAGTACATGCCGTATTGCCATCCACCATCCTGTTTGCAGAAAGCTCACAAGGTGTACTAGCGAATCTGTGTGGATTCGCTAGGTTTGTATTGCGGCACAGCACAAACAGTCTAGCGGCGCACATCTTCTGCTTGGGCTTGATCAAAGCCGTATGTAGGTTAATAGGAAGTGTTAATCGCGCCACATCGAAAGCGAACACAGACAATCCGGTTCCCTGCAATTACAGAACGCGGAAGTAAACACGCACGTTTCATCCTATTGTTCGCTGGCCAGTCTTGGTCGCGATGTTTCACCCAAGTATCCACAACAGCCTTGGTCGAGTAAACTTGTTTCTGCACATCGTCGAGAACGTGTTATAGAAAACCGGCCAGTAAGCGATGCCGTGACCTTTACACTCGCAGAAGACACGGAAGTTCGCCCGCCGGTCCGTTTCACACTTCTGAACCCTCTTTTCTCGCTATTCGCAGCGTTGCTGGTGGTAAACTTTAGTGACATGAGATACATACAGAGCGTCAACGTAACTAAATGCGAAAGAGCAGCGACGTACCAGCGCGAACGTCGGTTCCCAAGCATGACCCGCTTTCCAGAAGCTAGCGTAACCTTTCGCACATTCCCACGCTCCTTGGAGCAAAAACGAGATCGTTGGTATGAATTCACAGCTTTATAACTTAAGGCAAAGAGTATTTTTCGAGCCGCACTCACCTTCACCAACGCCCCAAAGTCATCCAGTCGTTTGCTTCGCGCAGAACCGACGGTGTTGTCGCGTTTCCGTGGGTCATCTACCCTTGGGACACCCGATATAGGCGCACCACCAAGCAGCCTCGGTGCCTCCTTTTCCGTCACTATATTGTTCTTGGCGAGCCGTCACAAACGGCACTTTCAACTCACGGGGCACAGCACTCGGTTGTACCGACTGTAGGAAAACATTACAAACCGCGCTCATCCTATCAAAGAATCGCGACTGAGCCCATTCGGCGACTTCTTTCGTGGCATTTTATTATGTTCCGCGTACGAAACCGGCCCACCCTCCCCCTACTCTCCGCCGGCGCGTTATGGGAGGCCTCGGGCTCCCTAGGCTCTCGACTCCGTCGTTTCTCTCGCTCGTGGCGGTGCGCCGGTTGTCTTGCTTTTGCCTGTTTTCGCTTGCTCGACTCGCACGTACTACAACTTATCGGGACTTGACAGCGCGCCGAAAAAGTGAAACGATTAGCCCCGCGGTGTCAAAATACGCGAGGAAGGTGTGAGAAGAAGTGGTTGCGGCTGGTGTCGTTCGATTTTGTTTTTATCGCTTCGTAAACGCCAAGAAACCTGTTCTTCGCTGCTCAACCATTTAATTAAAGGCCGCGGCAAACAACCTTCCTGGAGCCCCTGGCGTTCGGCCTAATTTTGTTGGACAGCGACGAACAGTTACACTTTTTTAGAGGTGCGCCGAATCGAAACAAACAAAACACGCGGGCAAATAAACGACAACGCAAAGCTCACGCGAAACTATGGCAACGCCGCGCTGCAGTGCGGTTGCGCGACCAGGCACGACACGGGGCAAATGCAACCCAAGTTGCAACTTGCTGGCCAATATTTGGGAGGCTGTTAAACTATGCATTATATTAATTGTCACTGGCAGTATATACCCCGTAACAATGTTAACAAGTCATCATAATTCCAATTCCTCCATGCAAGTCTTGCATTCATGCCATAGAGTTATGCTAAAAACAATGATAGAGTGTACTAGAAATAATGTCGGAAGCACGAAAAAGAGATTTTTCCGGCTTGCGGAAGTATTACGAGCAGCAGATCTGATATCCGCCCGTTGTTATCACGAAGAGAAACCAAACATGGGTGTAGGAAATAGACATGAAAATTATACAAGGTGTGTATGCCGTGCTAGAGAACACCTGACAATGCGTTCCAATGTCAGAAAAAATCTGCCACTTGGTACTGTTGTACTTTAATTTAGCGCAAGGCGACATAGATGACTTGACGGTTCGGCTAGTTCAGCGTCGCGCTTCCACAAACGGGTGTTTGCACTAATGACAGCTAGTTGTTTATCGAAAAAAAAACAAAAAAAAAAACATTGCTGATATAGGAGCACAGAGGACCGCACAGAGAACCCGGAGAACTGACCGGTCTCACTCTCCTGGCCTGTCGATGATGGAACCAATGAAACTTTGAAACAAAACACCAGCGCGAGCCGCACAAGTAGGTTTAACGGGGGAAGCTGTACAGTGAATTCAACACAGCTATCGCAAGCGAAACATGGCGAAAACGGCTGCGACAAGCACTGGAAACTATTGCCAACCAGATAATGGGCCAAGCGAAGTTACTATTCAGTCTGCCGTAAAACTGTATTATCAATACTCGGCGTGGCTCATAGAGTTTCATATGAAACTTTATGAAACTCTATGGTGTGGCTAGTTCTGCATTACAGGTTTCGCGACTGTAGCAAAGAAACAATGTTGTTCTTCCCAACGCTAAGGGCGTTGGTGGTTCGCTGGAACCATGGTGCCGTAGTCTTCTGCTGTGTAACCACGGTTGGCATCGCCACCATTTTTAGAGTAACATAGTAAACGTTTACTATGTTACTCTACTCTATGTCGTCAAGTTATCGCATCGTCATCACCATCATCAATATTTTCATCACGTGACCATATTCATAAACGGCGCCGAAACATCAATGCCAGGAGTACACCAAGGTTTACTGTAGTAAAGTAGGTGTTCTGGGCATTCTGTGGTGTAATTTTCTATTCTAGTACACTGTAATCTGAGGAACAATGAGGCACTCCAGGCTCTGGAAACAACCAAGCAACTCTTCAGGTGTTCTGTGGTTCTAGCAGCTCTAGCTTCCGTGGCAGAAACTGGCGGAAAGGTTCAACGGGAGTTGGAGACGTTGAAGATGGCTTTTATTTCACTCATATCGTGCCCTACATGGAAGCTATTTTGTGGCGCTTGAAGTTAATTGAAGAATTACTACAGATAATTACGTGTTCATTGACTATAGCGTGTCTTTTGCCGTTTAGATGGGCACAATACTTTTTGACTGCTTTGTTCAGGTTCGTGGCATGGCGTGTGGCAAGCTAAGCGAGGCGTTCGAGAGAGCCGTTAGGCTGAATGAATCGCCGCTGAAAGACAACGCTAACAAGTTTTGGACACCTCAGAAGAGTAGGGGAAATCGGTTACCCGATCGTGGTTGCTGGTCATCTGCTCGGTGAGTTCTCTGGGGAAAGATAAATTACGAGAAATGTAGGTGGAAACGCTAATGCGTCTAATTAAACCGTAAGAAATAAGTGGAGCGAACATGCAAGGTTACCGCATCTAGCTCTTGCGCCGGTCATACGAGAAAAAAATGTTACCTTTTTATTTCTCCTTAATGTTATTCATGTAACTGTACTCGCAGCGTGCCCTGGCCCTTCAAGTAATGTGGCGTTTGGTAAATAATGCCGATTTTAACAGAAATCAATTCTTCGCATCACTTTCTGGTTTCCAAGAAATCATTCTTTAGTTCTAAATATACATTCCGTGGCTAGACTTTCATAACAGATTAAAAAAAATATATTTTTTACGGTGTCTATTAGGTGTCACATTTTTCAAGGTGCCTCTCAGCTGGTAAAATTGCTTAAAGAAACTTGACTTCTTCCTAAACGTTGCCTCTTTTTATGACAGACCTCTACTCTGACATTAATTGAAAAGAGTTTCTGTAGCATGCAAACACATGCGCAAAGCTGGCCTCAAAAGAGTCTTGGAAAAAGTGTGCCACAAAAAGCAAGAAGTTCTGCTTTCATGGAAGGGTGTTTATAACTAAAATGATAACTATGTAGGCAATGAAAAACTACCTCACTCTGAAACATTCAACCTGAGGCTATGGAAGTTGACTTTCCCAGCCCAGTTTTTGCTAATCCTGCGTGTCTCGTAAAGTTTTGCGACCAACTGTACATACACTTCCCAATCTACATCTGAATGTTATTCAGAAAATGTTCCCCTGGACTAGGTCTGTAGATGTGTGTTCCAGATTGTATGCTTGTCCACTTCACAGGTGCCGCATATTTCGTGCATGCAGGTGTCCATAGCCAGACTGTAAAACTTAATGTAAAGACACAGATGTGCTCAAGCCTGCTAACTCTTTGAAGAACCATATGCGGCGTAAAGTATTGTAAAAATCACTACTGAAGTTTCTCTCGTGCATCATTTGGTGTGGTGGTACATTGAGCTTCGCAATTTGATTTTGGTGAAGAGTGAAAATGGAATGATTGTGTCCAGCACTAGCCGGGAAAACACACCTGAAAAAGCGCTGCATACATGCAGGCTCAATTACTGATGCTCTCTATTTTGTAATATCCACATGCCTAGGTTAGGCTATTCTCACCCTAGTCACCCCTTCTGTGCCTGCTTTTACATATAAAAACCTGTTCATATCGATGAAACAGTTCTAAGTGGTTGTGCTGGCAGTACAAGAACGCCTCTGTTTTCAGGCGGCGCCCCTCGTTTCTACGTGACAGTTCGGACAGCGAAGATGAAATTAAGACGTCATTGAAAAGAAAGCCACCTGCCTCACGACTTCTGACGCCATGCACCGCTGTGAAGACACCATCTGCCGAGGACAGTGATGCCTGGTTTCTTGAGTCACTCTCCGACAGCACACCTCCGGAGAAATGCCGCCCAGATGCGCTCAGGTTCAGGCAACATTTCCCTAGTTCCCGGGAAGAGCTTGCTAGCATCCTCTTTTCAATTTTCAACAGGGAGGTCTTCGCTTGCAAGGTAGGTCTTGCATCGCATGGGTCGGTGCACATGAGGGTTTAACATTGGTCGTTAAGCTTACTGTATTCTTACTGATAATCTATGGGAGCTTTTATGAAAAGTCTAAGCAAGTGCTCCATAGATCCATTTTGCGTGCGTTGGTGGGACAGTGACGGTGTGATCACAATTGTTTTTATGTCGAAAGCAGGACTGCAGACCCTCTTAGGGACTCACCTTGAACTATGTATATTACAGTGCAACACTACACACAGACAAAAATAAGTAAAAAGAGCAAGGCACTGACTCTCAACTGACATTTTGTTGAACAAACGTGAAACGTATATATTGGAACATGTGCATGGCACAAGGACTCACAAAGGCAGCATTGTTGAAATTATGCATAATCAAGATTGGCAGAGGCGACTACATCCCTTGTCATGAAAAGTGACTGACGGTTCAATGATCACTAGTCTTGTCCCTAATCGTTATATCGTAGGCCTCAGCCATTTTTCTTGGGCAGATACTAGAAGGCACTACTGCAGGAACATGCATTCAAATTAAAGGTTGTTTTGAGATATCAATATAAAGTTTGTCGACAACTTTGTTTTTGCTGACTGTGCAGACGAGTTTTTGGTCCAGCTGCATTGAAAGTGTATATACCTTTGCTATACTTGATGTGTGTTGAAAGCATGTACATTCATTATATTCCAATATTGGTAAAAAATATGGCATATTCACTCCACTACATTCGATCATTAGTTACCTTCATGTCTGTCACATCAAGGTTTGACTGTATTTTCCGAAATGATGCATGCTTGCTACAAAGCGCACCACAGAAACTTATGGAGTTCTTCGTTTCCACACAAACAGCTCCCTCCGGGAGAAATTTCCTGGAACAGCAGATTAATATCGACAGCAGGCCGGTGTTTCAACTTGCCCAACCACAAGTATCGTGTGGAGCTCTCATTGAAGATTCTTCGCAATGCTGAGCAAACAAGGGACACCGTATTGCACGAACTGTGCCACGCAGCAGTCTGGTGCCTGCACAACTGCAAGCGAGGCGGCCATGGTGAACTGTGGCACTTCTGGTGCGTGTTGCATTTTTCGCTACTTATCTGTTGTGGGGTCTCAAATTGGCGAGCGAGCGCCACACTCTCGGGTTGAAAGGACACAGTAGACACGGTCAGTACAAACCAAAGGATACACACATTTAACTACTTTTGAACGACGATATCATCCGTTGAATTATTATACATCAATTCTAATTAACATGCTAGGACATCTGTACACAATATGACCATACACTCCATGACAAACACAATAACACGACAAACTCACCATAGCAGGGCAAACACAATAACACACCCAAGGTGGCATCGCCAGCGCTTGACTTACCATGAGAGCCCCCGACGCGCAGCCCGCGGTGCCACGCGCAGAAGAGACTCGCTCAACTCGCCCGCCACCACGGGGTCACTGCCAGCGCTACCATGGTAACAACCATAATGATGATAGTGGTGCTCAACGCGAACACGCCATCTATCGCTCGGTGGTTGTAACTCGAAATGCGGCTTTTGGGCGAGACACGTGCACCACGCAGTGCAAACAACTTTGCAGGGGAGTTTCAGTACCCCCACATTGTTAAGCCCTTCATTCGTGCCAGTTTTGTTGTCTCGAACCAGTTAGAAGGTTGAGCTGATAAAAAAAAAAAAAAAAAAAAAAAAAGACTGGTGCTTTGTGGCAGGATGCTTTTCAAATGTGCGTCAGCAAATGCCACACCTGAATGTGCACTATAGTGGCGTAGTGAGGATGTGTAATGGCATGCTATGCGTTGAACTTGTGAATCGTGAGGGCGGCAAGCGAACTCGCAGGAAGTGAGGTGCCTGTGCATATCAGCCTTGCTCTAATTCAGAGACTGAAGAAGTGTGTTCTGAGCTGCTGTCATGTATGCGATGGTTAAAGTACTGTTCTGGCTATGACACCGGTGATTTTTATTGGCTGACTTTGAAAACTGGCCATACTTATCTCGTCAGCAAGGGCGCACTGTGCCTATAGTGCATTGTTCAGTAGTAGCGTAAATTAGTTCTGCTGTCTTACTTTGCCATATCACGTTGCACTTGCATTGCATGTATTTAAGCTTTGTATTGAGCTCTCGTTATGACTTTATGTTCTTGCAGGGTGGATCGCGCCGCTCGAAGGTTCCCGAAGCTTCCCCCCGCCCAAAGGTGTCATGACTACAAGCATCCGCAAGCAAGGAAACTTACCTTCAACCTGTGACCATGATGCCAGTAGTTCTTTTTTTTCGCCATATAATAGGTATAATTATTGAAAAGAAGCTGTTCTCGTATGAGCTTGAGCATGCATTCGAGCTTTTTCATGATGCACGTTGCTGTCACAGGGAGTTCCCTTTGCTATCAGTGGTCGGATGCTGTTTTGGTGCCCTTTCAAGAATGATATCCCAGCAAGAATGATACCCCATCGACTTGGCTGCCCTCTGTAGATGCTCAGATTTTCCAGTGCACCTGCCAGACTTCCTGAAGGATGACTCTGCTGCTTTATGCTATGCTGCTATTTATTTCCAAATTAAATTTTGTAACTGGGCAGTGCATACAAATTTGTGGCTTTGGTATTGCAAGTTTTTTAGAGTTGAAGAGATTTTACCATTTGAAGGTATCGGACAAATATGCTACTTGAAATGGAATGAGCAGAAATGCTGAAAGTGTCACCTGAAAAGTAGTAGATGACAGGCTCAAGTATTCGTTTTGATCATCACACACATCATACTTGGGGCTGTAACGAGGATAAGAGTGCACAGTTTCATTGTGGAATGGAAATATAGAAACATAGGTTTATTTCTTTCATACTGATGTTTATATGCCGCTTCTCAGCACATCTGTTTGTTGCCAATGATATTGTTGTAGAGCAGAAGCTGTGTGTGATATACAGGTGCAACAAATATTTCTCGAAAATTCTCACTGCAACAAGTATACGAGCATAATTTCTTTAATAAAGCAAATGTCTCTGTGCCCTTATTTCTGTGTTTGTTTGGTGCACTTGCTTCGTTGGTCTGTAACCAGCAGAGCGATGATTGGTATAGCAGTATTTTCATGATAGGCTGACCCTGTTGATCGAGGGTCTCAAACTTGTCTTGAGCAATGGGCCGCATTCGCTCAATTTAGTCCTGCGAGGGCCAGGTCGCGGAGGAATGTAAGAGTAGATGGGGAGTGGGGGGTGTTCATACAGATTGTCAGCAAACACTACTACTGAAAACATAACCTTTCCCATATATCATGTATGGGTCATTTTGAAAGATTTGTGGCCAGGATTCCATTCAACAACATGTCAATACCGATGTCTCAAATGAGTAAAATCAGGAAGCTGAATCTAAAGTACCGTTCATGTTTTATGGTTACTTTCATCAGATGGTAACCACATGGGTTGCATCATGAAATCTATACTTTAGACCAGTCATGCCTGTGTAGCTCGCAACTAAAAAAAAAATGGGATGAACATAGCCATTTACGTTGGCTACGAGCGAAAGGCATGCAGCCTGTGGGCCGTGTGTTTCAGACTCCTGTTGTATACAGTGTCATAGAATAATGCGCTGATCCTGGAGTTCGTAGGGAATTTTGAGCTCTCCAAATCTCTTTCGTTAGACCATGCGCAGTCACAGAAAACTGTCATCATTGTTATTGGCCTTTGCCTTCTATTACCGTGGCATTCCACATTGTTTATATGTTACAGCACGTCCGTGCTGTAATGCAAGTGCCAACGTTACGTTGGAACACAAAGCTGCCAATTACATGCCAGTAACGTCGGAAACCTAGCAAAGCCACAATATGCACACAAATACTGAATTTATGCAGACATCCATCCATAGAGTTCCCTGCAATACTTACCAGTGGGAACCCTGGCACTAGTGCCTATGGGAGCTGCAACAAACGGCACTTCAGCCAGCACGGGACTGATGGGTAGTACACAAGTTTGCCTGGTGTTCGTTCTTCTGGCTCCGTGTGGCTTCCTGGGTCCGGTGTTCGCTTTGTCGTAAGACGAAGTTCAGCACAAGTTAAGCAGTTACGCTTAACCACCTTGACCTTTTTAGGCTCACCAATTCTAATTGGCTCACGAAGTTCACAATGGTCCGTTCTTTTTTGCACAAAACAAAATCAAAACACAACAATAAACAAATCCACAAATGCTTTCAAAGCAGCAAGCACGAAGACTAGGCAAATTTGTGTGCTACAAATCATTCCCATGGTGGCCGTACGATTGCAGTGCCAGAGTCCCCTATAGTTGATTTTATGCATTTATCCACTTCATAAGGCTTCGCTGAAAGCTAAAAAATGCAGCTACTTTCTCACAGCTTCATGTGAAATCGATTCCCACTATGCATGGTGTCTGCCGAGACACTTCTTTCTCCTTGTTTAATATTTAGAAATTGCTGAATTTATAGAGTAGGGTACAACTTTAGAAGGGAGCTCATTTACACATCGATGGAGTACAAGCCTATTCCTGTGGATATGATTTCTAGACTGAAATCACCAGTTGGGCAGTCGGTGATCATGCCGATAGAGAGCGTGGTCAAGTACAGGAGCAGGACTACATCTGTTCACTCGCAGAGGCTGCTGTGCTTCACTCATCTGGGCGAGTTGTCTCCTTCATTCTCAACTTCTACTGAACTATAAAATGCAGTATTACAGAAATGTACACAAATCAGTTAGCAGGGTTCCTTATTTTGTCGCCTAAAAGAACTTGGCTCAAAGGGGGATTGGCTCCAGTATTGGAACGCTCTTGACAATGCAACATTTTTTAATGATGATGTATTAAATTCTGGCGATCTGGGAAGTCATTGCAGGACGTTTTTGCTGTCGTCAGTCAATTTCCGCATTTGGTTAATCGTCTAAGCCTTTTGCCTTAAAAACCACAGTGCTATGTTGGAACACGTGCTCAGCAAATCTAAGGACTGGCATAGTAACAGGAACATATTCTCATCTCTCATTTTGCCATCGTCATTCATCACTCTTGCTCCCCTGTCCCTCTTCTCCTATGTGGAGCAGCAGGCCAGAGCAAACTAGCTCAGGCCGACCTCCTTGCCTTTTTGTAAACAAATTCTCTTGTGCTCGGCACTTTTGGATTGCTCGTTGCAGGTTCTGCCACTCGGCATCTTCGCAGTGTCACAGCTAAAAATACTGTCCGATACTTGTCTTTTTGAATGAGTGTTGAATATCTCCGAAGCCTCATACTAGTGTCAGGCGGGCCTTTGAAGTGCCCGTGTGACACCAGTATTGGAGTGTCTACGACACTAAATGTGGTGCGCAAACCTTATACAAGCATTACTTGCAAATAAGGTCAACAATGTGGAAACAGGTTCCAGCATCCGCAATGTTCTACATCAAAGACGGCCTACAAAAGTGTGCTTGGAAGGCATGAAGTGGAGCGGCTTCCGACATGAGGATTGTGACCGTTGACTTTCAGCATGTGCGAGACATAAATGGCTGCCATGCAGATTTTTTGTGATAAGTTATGGGTTGGAGTCCAGCTTAATCTTGTTCAACAAACAGAAATACTAATTCTTCCTCTCTCACAAATTATACAAACATTGCATGTTTACGATTGTAGAAAGCAGCGCAGGAAACTGGCAAGGGTAGGACCGCACGCTGTTTTGTGCACTGATTTTCTGGACTGGAACATTTATTAGCAACACGACTTTTTTAAAAATGGATGTTTTATTCTCTCTCCACGATGATCCAGCGCAAACTTGCCCAGCAAGCCGCTGTTCTGGAGTTGCGTTTTTATTTTCAATGTTGAATAAACGTCTTTATATTCACTGAATTTTCCTGCACTAATTCTGGGAATGTGGTCAGGTACGTACTTTCGTAACCTCGAAACACTTTTTTAGCGATGCAAAAATTGCAAGATTAAAAGAAATATACTATTCTATATAGCAAATGCTTTGGTTGCACACTTTGTCATGAATATGAAATACAGTACGAATAATTTTATTTAAAAATCCAAAGAAGTGCCACCCCTTAAATCCTAATGCTTATTGTTCAAGCAACTCCTCGCCAGCTTTATTGGAGATGGGCTGCTCAGAAATCTACTCTAGCGGCCACGATGCTACAGAAATGCGGCAGAAAAACACCTGGCTATGGGAAAAAAAGGTTTTGGACTTTTGCATACAGAGTCCCCTTTTAGTGCCCAAACTAAGGCAGACAAGGTTACGGAACCCTTAAAACTTGTTTGAAGATTCTGTGTCGATGTGCAATAGACGCTCGTTTTACAGAAAGGTTTCATCCAAGTACGTATCAAGCAATACGTATAGCTACATTATAGAACTGTGTCTGAGGACACGCAGAACATGTTACTATCGTTGATCAATTTGGGCAGCCATGGCAAGTTAGTAACGTGGCTCAAGGTTGTTGACTCCAAAAGCCCACGAGCCGCATTGTATGCAAACTGAACGCAGTTTCCTTGGTGCAACAGGACAATTTATTAATGACAAATTTATACATGACCTTGCAACCTCAAAACATCCTTGGGTTCCCCCGAACTAACCTCGGTATTCAGCAAAGCATGTTAGTGCAGTGCTCCACAGATGAATCACAGGAACTAGGACTAGGGGAAATCCCAAATTAAGTTAGCTAAAACAATGTGAAGAAACTTTGCACAAGACATTGACAACGATACTGCAAGAAAAATTTGTTAGCATTATTTCTTCAAGTAGCAGTGCTTCAGAGCCTTTAAGCTGCTCATAACAAGTAAGAAAATGAAAAACTGCCCACAATTTTGTTTCCCTGCACTATTGTAAACAGATGCACCTCACTACCAGGCAAAAAGAAAACTGCCAAGCTGTGATTTACCAGTTCCATCAACCACCAGTTCCATCAACCAGTCTTCACAGCAAGGTCTGCAAGAATGTCACCAGCCACATCCTCTCTTTCTCTCTGGAGGAAAAAAAAAAAAAAAACTAAGCGAAAGAACACTTGTGTTTCTCCAGCGAAGACAGAAGTGCATGTTATGTACAAGCAGTTTTTTTTTTTTCTCCTTTTTGTGGGTCTTTCTCAAAGCACCTTTAATCCACATCCATCTTCTCAGTCACCTCTTCGGACTCCGTCACTTCCTCGGACTGAGATGGTGTCTGTCCCCCTTCTGGGGCTTGTCGTGCGGGGCTCTCTGCCTTGGGTGGCTTCGGTGCTACTGCGAGGGCTGCGAGGAGAACCTCCATGGTTTTCGCCTCCTCCCGGAAGCGAGACACCAGCACCGGGGGATCCTCGTGCAACGGAGCCTTCGAAAGTGCACCCATGGCGCCGTCAAACCAGTTCTGCCGCTCCTCCACGGCCTTAGCAAGTTTCTGGTAGGTCTCTTCCTGCGACCGAGCTTGGAAGTCCAGGAGGGCCTTGCGAGACTTCTGCAGTACTGCACCCATCTCTTCGGCAGCCATACCTCGCTCCTCATGCTCCTTGCAGCGGTTCTTGATGGGCTGGCCTATCTCACGCAGTGCATTCAGCTTTTCTACATACTGGTTCTTGGGCACCTCTTCACCTTCAGTGTAGAGCCAGTTCTCGGTCTCGTTAAGCATGGCCAGGAATTTTTCCTTGTCCTTCTCGACTATGTATGCCTTGTATTTGTCCGACAAGTGGTCCCGCATCTCATAGACGTACTCCTCAACAGCATTCTTTGCATCCACGCGCTCCTTCTCCATCCGGTCACTCTGCACCATCTTTGCCTCAGTCTCGACCAAGTGGTCCATTTCCGCAGGAGACAGCTGCGGCACTTGACACTCGACGGGCAGCTCAAGTGTCTTGGTCTTTTCCTGCATGTGCAAAGAAGGCAGAGAGTAGTTGTTAGAGGCACAATGTCTCGTGGCGGGGGCGGCAATGCCTACAGTTTTGGTCTGCTCTGGCCGCTCTCCCTTGTTGGCGTCGGCGGCGGTCTCTGGACCCTTCTCGGCCGGATCCCCTCCCTCGCTCGGGGGCACCTGGGGGAAAGGGGGCAGGGCAAGCTTGTAAGTTTAGATTAAACGAAAGAACTAGCTAGGCGTTCAAGCAAAGCATAAGGGGAGCAGGAAGGGTAGGGGGAGGGGGGGGGGAGGCAGACTCACCTCATCACCGCACGCCGCCCCCGCCGTCGCTAGGTCGCCACCATTTGAACACTTCTCCTGGGCAGCACTTGCCTGTCGGCCGTCATGCTTGACACGGTCAACTGCCGAGGCAGACACCACAGAGAAGATGCCGTGCAGGTTGAGCCGCACCTTAACCTTGACCTTCGTGGCCTCGTTGTCAGCTGCGGGAGTAACCTTGTTCACGTTGAACACCCCAAGCTGCAGTTCGGGATAGGGCACAGCGGCTTCACCTGTGTACCTGGGTGCAATAAACAAAAAATTTTGCATGAGCATTGTGCAAACATTTGAGGCGCCCATACTATGTTTTAAAGTTATCGTAACAATCATGTTATGTTCTAAGGATATATTTTCTCATGTCCTAAGGATATTTTTTCCAAGTGGACGACGAAAACAACGCTGCATGCTTTAAAACAAAGACTAGATTCTTTACATGCTAATTTTGACCATGAGTCACTTAAATACTTTGGCTTTTCTTTTTCTTTTTGGAGAATTTCGCATGGATGACGCGAAAGAGTGATTATCACCTGCACCGATGATTTTCTAGCAAGCATTTATACCCCTGGTTGCATGCTACCTCTGCAATAAGTGCCTGCACAAAAAACATGGATGCTTGGTAGTTTCTTCACTCACAACAACAAATGGCTGTCCCCTTCACCTCAGCTGGTTCCAAATGTCGACTATTCACACCTTCATAAAAGTCATCATTTGCTGCATACTTCTTCAAGCAGAAATGCTTACCTATGTACCACCTTGCTTCGTCTAGAAAACCCACCGCTGCACTCACCTGGCTTCCAGAGAGAAGGGCTTGCTCCGATAGAACGTGAGCATCTTGCTGAACGGAACCTGGTGCCACCTCGGGAACACCTCGGCGCGGCCTTCTTCGCCCTTGCCGGGGGCGTAGCAGAGCTCAATGGGGTAGGGCTGCGCGTCAACCACTTGGAACTCGCGCACCTTGAAGATGGGCGAAAGCATGGCGCACTGCAGGGCGCAGCCTCGTGCCACCGCTTCGTCCTGGTTGAGGGTCGTGGAGGGCTCCCGGCTGAAGACCTTACGCACCAGTTGCTTGATTGCCGGCACACGCGTTCCGCCTCCCACCAGTTCCACGCAGTCGACCTCCGAGGCGCGCAAGCCGGCCTCGTGCAGCGCCCGCGCCAGCGTGCGCTCGGTGCGCGCCAGGTGCTCCGCGGCCATCGCCTCGAACGCCTCGCGTTTCATCCTGCCGGCAACGTCGCGGTCGTTCATAAAGCACTCGATGTTGAGGGGCAGCTCGTGCGGGTTGGCGCTCATGTTCTTCTTGAGCTTCTCGCACTCCGTTATTAGCCGGATGAGTGCCCTCCGGTTGCTCGACACGTCCAGGTTGTAGCGTTCCTTGAACTCCTGCACGAAGTAGCGAACCAGCACCATGTCGAAGTCCCGGCCGCCGACGCTCTCGAAAGCGGTGGCCATCATCTTGAGTCGATCCCGATTGAAGGCTACGATGCCGACTTGCAACGCCGAGTGGCCCATGTCGACGAAGGCAACGATACGCGGCTTCTCTTCCGGCAGGTCGTTCTTGTAGAAGCCGTAGCTGAGCGCTATGGCAGTGGTTTCGTTCATAAGCTTGAGACAGTTGAGACCCGCAATGCGCGTCGCGTCCAGCAAGGCCCGCCGCTCGGCGTCGGTGAAGAAGTGCGGCACGGACACGACGCAGTCGTTCACCTTTATCTTGAGCGCAGTCTCGGCAATGTCCTTCAACTTGGTGAAAAGCATGGCAGTGATTTGCGTGATCGAGAAGGCCCTGTCCTCGTTGAGGTAGCGAACACGGACACCCACGCGCCCGCCACCCAGGTCGACCAGCGAATAGGGCAGGAACGTCGCCTCGTGCTTGACTAGCGGGTCGCCCATCTTGCGGCCCTGCAGCCTCTTGAAACCAAACACGGTATTCTTGAGATTCGTCACCTGTTTGTTCTTCGCCGACACGCCCAGGTCACGAGTCTTTTCGCCGAACGCAACATAGGACCTGCGGGGAAGGCGACGCAAGGCACGTTTTTTACACACGCGCGAACACTTTGTAAGGGAAACGCCAGTCAACACTCGCCCCCAAGGCCGGCGTGGGCTGGCGGATTTCGTGCAGGGCAAAAAAACCACTTCAATGAATGGAAACTAACCTTCAAACCTTTGCTAAGACGAAACGAGCTCGTTACGCGTCAGATACGGGCCCTAAGGCCGCTCTACAGAATGAACGGGAATCGATAAGACAACTCACGGCGTGACTCGCTGGCTGTACTCATTGGCGATCGTCTCGATGCCACCGGCACGAGCAACCGCGATGAAGCAGTTTTCGTTGCCGAAGTCGAACCCGATCACCGACATCGTCACCCGATAAAGAACGACACAGGAAACGCACCAGATGTGTCAGGTGTTCACGCCAACAAAGAATGAATCAACGGTCGCAGCGGTACAACTAGGCCCCGTTTCGAGAACTTTCCCGATCTTCTCGGCGCTTTTCCACAGGCTTTTCTCGCCCCTTTGCAAGCTAACCCAGCGCCGGTTGGAACGTTACGTCAACGAAGGAACAAACCTCTCGACCAATCAGAAAAAAGATGGTGCTGTTGCGAGCAGTCGCCACCGGTCGCCACGACAGCAGTAGCGTTGATGATAGTGACTGTGCGTAGTTAAAAATGTCAAATGCCTACTGCGTTTACTCAAAATTTCTTACTAGATAAACTAATTCAACGTAGTTTTGGTAGAAAAATTTTATTTAGCGTCAACTGCCACATACAAAAATGCATGCTCAACTTATGTAAGTGAGCTCAGTCACTATTTGCTTTAAAACTTTATGAGTGTTGGTGTAACTTTATTAAAATGTTTAAATAATACGTAAATAATAGTTTTATTTTTAACTCATGCACTCACACATTATCATGTCAGCAGAGATGCTGCTCTCATTACTGTAATAATGACAATAAAACATTAACTTCAATGCCTGTACGAACGTTAGCATACAATTTAACAATACTACATTACTAAACGAAATATTTACAAAGCGTTTAGGCGTTTTAGGTAATTAGAACTAAAACTATTGTACAACAAACATGAATAATAATGCATCTTAAACGACTGCAGCGCCAATTTTTGTTTAGCGATGTGCATGTAGTGTCGTCGTGATTATTGATTTTGTAGGTTGTAATGCGCAACTTACAGGTTTTCTAATACCGCTCAGCTGCGTTTACAGAGGAAACGACCACGGATGTAATTTTGGGGACGACAGGAGAAGGGCTGCTATAATGGTGAGAATTTATTTCATAGCACGTAGGCCATTTCTCCCATATTTCTACTCAGCTGGTTGACTTCCCCCTTGGTCTTTTTTTAGGCTTATTGTTTTATTTCTGCAATGTTTGACTCATGGGCCCGAGTTGTCATCGTCCATTGCTCCAAGAGCCGAAACGCAGTTTTGCTTCCCTGGTATCATTGGTATTAACGCTGTTAGCTCCTAAACTGAATTGTTTGGTCGCGCTGTGTCCCCTTAATAAACCATGAGCTGTTAAAACAGTGAAAAAGTACCGCCGAGCGTACCACAGGTCTTTCCGAAACCCGGCAGATGCTAACAGGGATGCCGTCTCGAAAAGTTGATCTCTGGTTGGGTTTTGCGTCTGGGGTGAAATTAGGCCCTGTTAAACATGTTTATGGCTCGTAATGCCTCTTAGCCTACTAGGTGAACTGTTGGTATCTGGTTAGGTTAGTGGTCGTCCAACAAGAAAGACTGTTTCGGCCAACTAACCGTACACGAAGACACAGCTTCTTTTCGTGTTGCATCATTCAGGTATTCTTCAAGACGCATCATCGAGTCAAACGGACTTAACGAAGTGTGGTAGATCATTATTATAATGGTGCGAGATCGGCGTTAAGGTCATGTCGGAACCTAGGAGCTAAGCTGCGTTCTCAGAGGCCCGTCTCAGGCCGTGTTATCACTGGTACTTGGGATCAAGCTCTCCCAGGCCCTTGGGACACGTTTATCGATCTCGTTGCCGCGTGTGATCCGTATTTTTGACAGATGCTAAGAATCGCCTTTTGTCTGCCAGATGCGTCGAAGAGGCCGCTTTTCAGTTTGCTATCGTTTATCCTCTCGCTTCGGTCAACCGTAATTGTTGCGGCGCTCGTCAAAGGAAAATCCCCTACGCGATGTCATGCGCCGTTGAAGACCTCGCTCCCGAAGTGCGCGACGTATCCGGTAGCCCGAGCGTGCGCTCAGCGAGCGAAATAAACACAACGCGTTGCCTCTTCTTTATTTTTCGTTCGCGTGCGCGCACATCAGAGCGGCAGCTTGTCTAATGTGCTACGCGGATTGCTTCGTCGGAAGTGACACGATGAATTTCGGGCTACGTGATACACCCAGCAGGTTGACCCGACGCCGCCCCGCAGCTGTGGTGATCCCGCGCGCGCGCGCTTGTCTGCTGTGAAGCTGCGAACCTCTCGCGTAGTGCAGTACGCTCGGCTCTCGCACGCAGGCGATAGAAAGCGCGTTGTTCTGTTGCGGAAAGATTCCTATGCAGCCAAGCGCAGAAGGTTGCAGGCCGGGGAGGAAACGCTTTCGCACTCGACAATTACTGTCTCCCACTTCGTGTGCTCAGTCGTTGTTCCTCGGGCGAGAGCGTAGGGTGTACTTCCGGTGGCAGTTCCACGGCTGCTCCACAGTCGCGGAGATTGTCAACGTTCGACCGTCTGTACGATGTAGCTTCGATCGCCGGTGTGTGTGAAGGTGCGGTGGTGCCCACGGACATCGCCGAGTGTCTTGACAGGTGGTCCTTGCGGACACAGGGTCTGGGCTCCGACAATGGAAACTGAGCGTCTGGTCGCCGGAGGACCACCGGGCGAAGTGGGGCATGACTACGGACGGCGGCCTCATCAGGAACTGTCGGGCTCCAATTACCAGGCCCTGGCCACGGGCCACGCTCACCTGCTAGGGTCTAAGCCGCACGCCCGCAGAGCGACCACTCGTCACCGAACCGGCAGCAGCAGCAGCAGTGACGAAGAAATGATCGACATCACTGCGAAGCCATCTGACCAGTCCAGGGCATCGGGAGATGCCATGGCCACATGTAGGGTTCAGGGTGAGTGCCTCCAGCCTCCTTGGATTATTTTTTTCTCTATTATTATATGTTGTGGTTTCTGCATTGCGGTGTTCTTCCACTGCGCACATTCATGCATATTCTTAATGGTGAAAACTGTTGATCGTACTGTAGCTGCAAGTTGATCATTTGCCAACAACCTGCCTTGATGGCGTTACGGCTTTGGCGATGCCCTACTGAGGATCAATGCACGAAGACACCATTTAAATTACGATCCACGGCAGCCGCTTTTCAATGGGGGCGAGATGTAAAAATGACACTGTCCTTGAATTTATGAGGAGGAAGGAAAGAGAAAGGACAGAGAACTGTACTAGGATTTGGGTGCCTGTTAAAGAGCATTAAATGGTTCATATTGATCCAGAGTCTGCCACTGCAGTGCCCCTCATATCTCTTTGTAGGTTTGGCACTTCAGGCCATAGAATTCAGTTCAAGAATCCACCAACCAACATGATAAACAGGCACACAGCATTGAAAATGTGTGGTGAATTCAATGTTTCAGAAGCTTTTTTGGTATTCCAACGAGCATTCATTAGCTTTTCTTTGTGTAATGCATGTGTACAAATTGGCAAGGCATCTGTTTTTTATGCTAATCCAGCTGTACAGCTTTAATGTGTGATAATATCAGCTGCGCCACTATAATGACCATTTCAGATCGGCTTAACGTGAGATCTTATTTACCCAAAGTCATTTGCAGCTTTTTGTTGCTATAATTTTTTTTCGAATGTATAAAGCAGGTAACGAGAACACTTATCTTTTCACACCTTAGCTACCTGAACACTTTAAGTTATTGTGATGCAACTTAATTTCAGGTCCACCGATGCACAAACACTCCGACTAAAACTGACTCCTTAATCTCAATAGGCCCACCAGTCATTGTACGGAATGGATACATTGGATCGAACCTCGGATAAAGTCACACCACTCTGCAAACAAGCTTTTGAGCTGTGAGAAATACAGTTACTACCACAAAAGACCTTATTTCTTCTGTTCTTGTGTGTTTTGTAAAGGATTCCTGCTTCTACCACACCTCTCTCTGTTATGGTTGCAGCCTGTTTAGTCTCGAAGTGGATTTAAACTGTTTTAATCTTGTGACATTACAAGTCATTGAGCCTAGAACAACAGTCGTCAACTGAAAAATTGGGTTTCGTTTAATATATGTGCAAGAAACAATTAAACTGTTGCAATGGTCTCATTTCCTGCAAAATATTTGTGGCATCTGCAATCCTCTCTATTGACCTTTTAACTAAGCTGAAATCTAATCAGTTGAAAGAAAAAAAAGATAAGGGGCTTTATACGCAGTGATGCCAACTTGGCCATGTACGAATGATCCTGAGGTCTACCACGATGTGGAGGTTTGTATTACTTGCCTGCCAGCAAGCGTTTAAATGTACCCTTTGTGAGGAGAGCCTGATATGTTAGGGAGTATATTGCTCGGTCATGCGAAGAGACAGGAATATCCCAGCTGTGTCCGGAGCGAAATTGTGACAGCAGCTGCCAGGGCCGCGTGTTTGCGTGTGCGCTGCAGCAAAGCCATGTGAGCCCGTTCCCCGCCTATGTATTCGCGTGCATCGTGCTGGCTGTATTTTTTTTTTTTTTTTGCAGTCTCAGTCGTGCGGATACTATCATGTGCGACGACGAGTGTGGTGCGCTCAATCTCGCAGTTAAATTTCTCAGGTGAAACGGATTTTCTAGCTTCTAGCCTCTTCTAGCCACGCCGATGCTTGAAACTCCGTTGCAAGCTGACCGTAGCCACGTTTGATGTCGGGACAGGAATCGTGCTAATACGAGTTATAAAGTGTTTCAGAACCGCCAAGGAACAGCCAGGCGTGAAAAACTATGTGAATTGCGTAACGAGTGGGTCGTCCAATGCTCCAACCCATTACTAATGCTTCGTGCATAATTCTTTATCGTCAAGCGTCAGCCACAGCATCAAAAAATGGCACAAAATTTCTTGCAAGTGTGTAGCGGGTACCGCAGATCTCCGAAGAATCTCAAGGATGACATAATAAATGCCTTCCTATACTGCATAAGATGATTATTTATGGCGTATAGTGGGTACCGTGCGAGTGCCTTATAGCAGTTACCCAGAGTGTTTTAAAAAGGCTTTTATAGGCTGCTATCCAGCTTTCGCTGCGACTGAAAGGCCTTCACGCTAAACAACTTTTTTTTTTTGCCGATGAAGGGAAAGCCGCAGGGGCGGAGCTTCTGTATACACGTACCACTACGCGATGTAGTCCGGTATGTCATGCGTTTCGTACCGCCGGGGAAAGTGATGGCTGTGCGCGATCAACATTTTCTATCGACGCAGACACCGCTAGGCGTTCGAAATAAACATAAAAGATGAGCCTTTTCCACGCGTTCAAAAACACGACATTGCAGCGGATAAGTTAAAAAAAAGGTACGAATGTCTTGCTGTTGTGAACTGGGTCCTGTGTCAAAAAGCTATATGCAAAGAAAAAATGAAAGCAATATTTTTCACATTTCACGTCGAAGATGAGGACCCGATTGTAGGACTGCATTCAGGAGTGCTATTACGCGTGATTTGGCTCTGTATATAGCCTTCGCCGCATTACCAAGAAAAGTTGTACGCGAGTGTAGTTGCATCCGCGAAGACATCAATAAGTGAGTAAAGTCCCGGCGTTACCGACTTCTACCGCCAGGTTACGTCTGGCCGCATGTGTGAACGGATATTTATGCTTTCAGAGGGCGTCGCGGAACGCGGAGTTGACGCGTCTGTAGTGCACCCTACTGGAGTTGGTGCAGCTGTTCACGCACCAATCCTCTAACACAGGGAGCCCACACTACAGGGGTTTGGCTTATCAAAGGGCACGTGCTCTTTAACTCGCGTATCTGGCATTAAGTTGTCGATTGTCGTTTTGCAGCGTAATTGCGCGAAGGACGGCAACCAGCTTACCTGTGGAAAAAGTTTAGATAGTGTTATATATATATATATTAAAAAAGCTGATACGAGTTCTATCAATATTTGCGGCCTGTATTTCGATAATACATGGTTTCTAATGTAGGCCGCACGGTCTAGTTAAATTATTAATTTTCACTTTCCCGGATTCGTAAAGTGGCGGTTTCTAAACGGTTTTGGCTAAACGTTGTACAGGAGTTGACGCGGGATGCTTCCTTCGAACCAATGGTCTGGTAGGCGTGTGCTCCTGTAAACGGAATAGAACCGAGGAGTTGCGTCGATTGTCTTTCAGATATAGTAGTCAAAGTCTGGACGACAATCGGAGGAACATACGCAGACTGCAAAATCCCAGGCGCCAGGTTATGCCGACTCCTTCCGGCGCACATTGCTCACCACATCGTGTGTTTTCCTTATCTTTTCAATGTGGCCAGTCTTCTCCGCTATATAGACGTCTGCCCGCGGTCGTTATCGTGCTGGCCCATATAGGTTTATCTTGACCCCCCCCCCCCTTTTTTTTTTTGCTATGCATGTAGTAGCAAAAACCAGGGAAGAAGAAAGGCAAGCACCTATTTCCGTTTCCTCTCGATGCGTAAGTTTTAATGAAGGACGCCAACTTAGGAGATTAGACGTGACAGTATGCCGGGAAGTTCTACTTCCGGTATGTAAGCGTTGTGTCCAATAACTTGGAATGCAGGGGAACGTAAAGTGAATGAACAGATGAATGAATCAGTGAGTGATCGTGCGTGCGCGCGCGCGCGCGTGTGTGTGTGTGTGTGTGTGTGTGTGTGTGTGTGTGTGTGTGTGTGTGTGTGTGTGTGTGAGAGTGAGTGAGTGAGTGAGTGAGTGAGTGAGTGAGTGAGTGAGTGAATGAGTGAGTGAGTGTGTGTGTGTGTGTGTGTGTGTGTGTGTGTGTGTGTGTGTGTGTGTGTGTGTGTGTGTGTGTGTGTGTGTGTGTGTGTGTGTGTGTGTGTGTGTGTGTGTGTGTGTGTGTGTGTGTGTGTGTGTGAAGGAACAAATGAACGAACTCTTCCTGCGTTCAGTTCGCATTAACGCGATGAACTTACGATCATTCCTGTCGTTGCGGGTTCGATTCCTTTCGCTAGAAGTCCGTGTGCTATGCGATGCCAGTGAACATTTAAAGGACACCAAATGGTCGGAATTTCCGTAGCCCTGCACCGCGACGTTCCTAAGAATCGCGGTTTTGGCTCGTAAAATTGCACATTTTATTATTAACATTTTGATCGTAAACTAGAGAACATCTATTTCGTCGGCTACAGTATTTAAGTGTGCAGCCGCTTCTCGTGGCTGTTGGCAAAGCTAAAAAAAAAAAAAAAATGTGCGAGTGCAGCGGAGGTGTGAGGGTATATATATATATTCGCAGGGGACGTGCTTGTGAATCGCGTCCGTGTGAAGAATTGCTGACGGCGCCAGCTAGCATTTGCAGGCGTGCGTAATCGGTTTACTCTATGGATATGCCGTTCAGATCCGCAAAAACACTAAAGGTGACGGTTGATAGTGAGAAAGAGAGAGATGTGGAAAGGAGAAAGGATCCAGAGAAGGTCCTCCGTGTACAGTCACCCTGAAAAGTTCGGGAAACAGTTTGTGACGTCTGAATAAACAAATAAATTATATATATATATATATATATATATATATATATATATATATATATATATATATATATATATATATATATATAGGAGAGAAGTGTATACCTAAGGGCTCGTATTTCCGTGTTTTAACACAATATTAATGAGATATAACAGACAGTAATGCCAAGGAATGTACAGGGGAAGTTATTAGAACCAATGGAATGTAAATAAGAAGAAAGAAAAGTGGATGAAAAAATTACCAGGTAGCAATTAACAGGTAGCAATTATATACGTTTTAGAGCTGTGCAAGTAAAGTCTCTCTTTCTTCTTCCGCTGTCCCTAATGTTTTGACCGCCACTGTACTTTCTGTGGACGTTGACCAGACTAACTGGGGTACATATCCTTCCATTCTACGCGTTAACAAGGTCGCTGTTCATCGCGTGCATTCGTATACGGGATATACTCGCCATTCTTCCTTGTTTGCGGCCGTCAGCCGACTTCACTCCTCCACGTCTCATTCGTTCTCTCTTTTCATTTATTTCTTTGTCTTATTTTGCATCTTCGTGCGCGTTGTTGCTGTTGACTCCCCAAGATATTCATAATTGACGAGTCTGCACGCTTTTCGGGGCCACGTATACGGTGCCCTTGCGGGTCACTTGCGCTGCAGACAGCGTTTATTTATAACCTTCTCCGGGAACCCGTTCTTTGTGCCACATTCGGAATTGCGCTGACGATTTGTCCATAGAGGGGAATACTTCTATTCACGGCAACATTTTTTTTTTTGTGTGTGTGTGTGTGACGCCTCATCCTCGCAGGCGTTTTTAGAGCTGCAATGTACGGGGATTTGCTTTATTTTATTTTCTTCACACGCACGCGCGCAGTGTACGCGTGTCAGTCTGTGAAAGGTAGTAGAAAAGTTCTGCACAAAGGAGTTTCAATAATAATAATAATAATAATAATAATAATAATAATAATAATAATAATAATAATAATAATAATAATAATAATAAACCCTATCATTCCCACCTCTTCCGTTCCAACTATTTCTGTCTGCATCTGTACAACCATTTGTAACTATCCTTTTTTTTCATCATTTGGCGCTTACCGTGGTTGTACATCCCATTCATCCCGCTTTTTTAAAAATAACATTTGTCGCATGTGTTTCGAAAATGTGGCCTTTTTCATTTTGCTTTTCGCTGGAATTTCCCCATATACTGGGGCTCCTTACCTCCTTGAAGTGTGTGTGTGTATATATATATATATATATATATATATATATATATATATATATATATATATATATATATATATATATATATATGTGTGCGTGTGTGTGTGTGTGTGTGTGTGTGTGTGTGTGTGTGATTCAAAAAAGAAATTCTGTGGGTCCGGTGCAAATATAATTAGGAATAAAGGAGCACACTCACGAAAATTTGATAGTTGTTTACTCTACGTTTCGGGCGTGGCAAAAGCCACTACGAAACTTTTTCACTGAAATATCCCAAGAGTGCCACATCGACAGCCATTTTGGGTGACTCACAGACAAAATACCGATACCAGCATTTCGATCCGCTTCATGCGGTACGCCAGCCTTCATTTCTCAGAGTGGTGCTACCATCAGGGGTGTAGGTTCACTATTGGATTTCGTGCCTCCGTTAAGGGAAACGCTCATGCTTCACGTTGGCAGCAATGGCATCCCAAAGTGTTCTGGCAACGTGGCTTTTGCCAGGTACCGCGAGATGCTGGATATCGTAACGAGACGGCGCCCCGCTCTACGGAATCCTGACGAAGGCCGTGCCACGGCCGAAACGTAGAAGAGTAAACAACTAAACTATCGAATTTTCGTAGGTGTGCTCTTTTATTCCTAATTATATATATATATAATCTTTGAGCACCTCTGCGTGCATCATATGTAAATTAAGCCCCACTTCGCACGCTCGCTCGAGGTCTGCAGCTCGAGGTAAAATGTTGCTTTGAAAGCCGTTTCATTCGCAGAATCGCATTCAACTACTCACCCGAGTTCTTTTGAATTTCTCGCATGGCGAAAAAGGCCCAAAGTGACAAAAAAAACTGCGCAGAACACGTGGTTAGAGGCTGGTAGATTACAGTGACAGATTAAGGCATGCTGTTCGCTATTTGAGCTGTAATATATATATATATATATATATATATATATATATATATATATATATATATATATATATATATATATATATATATATATATATATATATATATATTAATGTCGTCTAGAAATCACACGGACGGACAGACAGACAGACAATTGGACGGATGGACGGACGGAGAGGGAGAGAGAGAGAGAGAGTGGTATGTCGCACAGTGAAAGAACTTAGATGCTGCACTATATACGGAGTCGTTCCGTTTATGATACGTAGTCTGACGCTTTTGCGTGCACATCGATTATTGCTCAGAATTTCAGCATGTACTTTATCGGCCATCCCCGATATATTCTATGCTGCCTACGTGTCATCAGGAGTTGCCGATCAAAAGCGGGCCTGCATTCGTGGTAACTATAAGTACTGCAGGTGCAGGCGTGGCGCGCAAGCACGTCGAACCACTCCCAGTGTTAGCAGCGTGTGTTGTGAAAACTTCTGATTATTACTGTTTCACGGCGTTTTCCACGTCACCATTCCGTGATTAGACACTTTGACCTTCAAGCTTTTCCGTTGTACTAAACAAAACAGTAACCGGAACAATTTGTTGTCGTCCCGTTGAAACCGGGCCGGAAACCCGGCAGCTCCTTGTCGCCATGTAGCTATAAGCTTCGCACTTGGACGAAGTTTTTTTATTGTTATATATGTTACGGATAAAATGACCTGGGTGGCGTAATACGTCTGCGGCGCGATTTCTTGAAGCTGGTGGTGTCGCCGATAGCCGTGATATTAGCAGGAAAGTTGATGGCATTTAACATCGTGCACAGGTTGTCGAGGAAGATACTCGGCAAACTGCGGCGGTGCTAAATGCGTGACGAAATGTACGACCAACAAATACAACAACGAAAATGGCTATCGTCGATCGCTTTTGTCTTCACAATCTCACATTACGTTCGGTATTTTGTGTCGTCTCCCGTACGTTTTTTTTTTTTTTTTACGTTTGCAAGGTTGAGGCAGCAATGCGTTAATTGGTACAGAAGTAGGTTGAGCACCTAAACAGGGGTCTCAAACACACGGTCTGTCTGTGACTTTCTTCGCCCAACATTTCTTTTTATTTCTTCAGAGCACCGACAATGGCCCAGAACATGAAATTACATGGCTGCATGAACGGAAAGGTTGTCCCTCACATTGATTCAAACCAACCCAGTTTTTGTCGTGAGAAGTGGAGTGGCATTTTTATTTCTTCAGTGAAAAATCGTGAAAATAGCCTGTGGCACCACCTGGTGGCAGACGCTTCAATCATCCGATGTGCCCTGCCATGTAACCGTAGACTAGTGCACGCGGTCAACAATTTTCGTGTTGGTATTTAAATATTGTTTGCTTCTTTATAGTAAGAGGTGCTACTCCATAAAATTGTGCATGTAGGCCTGCGTTAGAAGTGAGCATTAAAGTGGCGCTGCCTTTGCATGACGTAATGATCCCACGCTCGTCAGCGCGTCTTGACATACTTTTTTTTGCGAGCTCGTGAAACCGTGCACACAGTGACCGGGTCGGTAAGATTTTGGAGCGACGTGGACTTTC
Organism: Rhipicephalus microplus; assembly: GCF_043290135.1. Lineage (NCBI taxonomy): Eukaryota > Metazoa > Arthropoda > Arachnida > Ixodida > Ixodidae > Rhipicephalus > Rhipicephalus microplus. The sequence goes on along the minus strand of NC_134701.1, from coordinate 212,077,299 downwards.
TACCTACAATTTGTATCGGAAACGACGTTTAATGCCAGTCGACATGGCCGCGAACGTGCGCAGTGACGTTTTCGGTGGCTTGGCTTGGCCACCGAAACGTCACTGCGCACGTTCGCGGCCACTTTAGTGAAAGCAGAACAACGACTGCATACGCAAGTCGCCTTCTAGAAGGGCTTCCGGTGTCGCTATCTATCCTCAGCTTTGCTGGATGAAAGGGCTCATCCGCGTTGAGAGCCTTTGAGATCGAAAAATGATGCTTATAAAATAACTACGTGCTTTTGGGATTATAGCTACGGAAGCTACAAACACTGCGAAGGGTAATCTTTCTTTCGCCTGGGTCGAAAAAAAAAATCAGTTGTCGGTCCCTTCAATATGTTCCTGAGATACACAGACACATCTGCCTTGATTCATTGTGTTCGTGAGGCACCCCACGTGGTCCCCATTTGTTGAAACATAACCGTGAAACAAAAGGTTCTATGTTCAGATGGCAGTAGTTTGGGAGATTGGTATCGACATGCTGGAATCCTGGGACCTATAGTCTCCGTCAGAAATGACGCGTTCATGAGATACGGGAAAGATTTTCCTTACATTGGCGACGTTTTTTTACACCCCCCCTCTTTTACTTTTTTAACTGTCCCGGCCATTACCAGACTAAATTGCCCGATTTGGCCCGCTGGCTGCAATCAGTTTTCATTGTGAGACAGCTGATCTAAAAGGTTCTCTCTTAGGCTCTTCGTTACAGACCCCTTATAACGTGCATTTGAAAGTCAAATTTGAGCTTATCCAATAAACCACTAAAAGGTGCCTTATTCCAACGAGTTTATTTGGTGGGCCTTTCATAATCGGCGGTTCCATACATTGTTCTCGTATCGACCCGTTTACTGTTTCCACACAGTTTCAACTCTTTTATAATAATTCTTGTATCCTACAGGCAGCGCGAGGCACACAGTGCAGACGCGTATGAGTGGTACCTTTATTGAAATAGCACGATATGACGGTTTCCGGGCCACACCTCGTCATTCGAGGTAGCTACCGTAAATTAAATCATTAAAGTCTATTTGTTAAGCATTAAACGTCTGTATAAACATTTATGGCCGTCCGTTGCTCCTGGCGGAGTCATTATGAATAGTATTTTTTTGTTTTTCGCCGGTAAACCTTTGTGAAATACTACCTAGCCCTCTAGAGCCCAACTTTACTGCCAACTGCATACAAAGAGAAGATTCCGCTTGTGACAGCGCTGAGGGAAAAAAAAAGGGACCATACATTGTGCGGGGCAAAAGAGCTATAGCGCTGTTTATTTCTCGTTGCCGAGACGCGCAATATCCGAAGGTAAAACCGGCAACCTGATGAGACGCGTGCCGACTTGTAGCTTGGCAATCGAGCGCCGGCCGACCTGAAGTGTTTGGCAGAAGACGACAGCATGGGGACATGAGGTACAGTTAAAAGAAAAAAAAAAGAAATTGACGAGTTCGGTGCGTGTATACCCAGCCAAGGCTGCATCGGTATACGGCGTGAGCCACGTGTCCGAGACCAAAATATATTCAAGTATGCATTATTCTTGTACTCTTGTGCAACGTCTCGCATTCTTCGTCTCGTGCCTAATTTAATGTCACTGTAACTCTATATATATATATATATATATATATATATATATATATATATATATATATATATATATATATATATATATATATATATATATATATGAAATAGATGATCACAGTTTCTTCCGGCTACCGTAATAAAAGTTATAAAGTTCGAGAATAGTGCAGTATAGGAAACAAAACAATAAAATATTTATTTAATCCTAACAGTTTCGGCTGGTGGACCAGCCTTCATATATATATATATATATATATATATATATATGGAGAGAGAGAAGAGAGAGAAGGGAAGGATACACAACCTGCTCAAACAAGCAATTAAGGCATGGGAGGCGTAGTATCGGGGGCGTTATTTATACTGTCTGTAGTGTAGTAGTAGTATAGTTATGGTATAAATGTAAAACAGTTATAAAGTGAACGAGAAGACAACTTTCCACAGGTAGGAATCGAACCTTCAACCTTGGGAGAACGCGTCCCGTGCTTTATATACCAAGCAAACTACAGTTGCATCGCAAATTCTATAGGAAAACGCCGGGAGCTGGACCTCTCTCCCACAGACGCCGACGCATCATCGCATAGACGGAGGCATCAAACGAAACCTTTACCCCCATTAAAAGGGCGAGGCAGACTGAAAACAGCTGCCGGTGGGGGCCGCAATATAAAGAAAAGAGGCACACGATGTATTACGTGAGGGGGGGGGGGGCGATGATGAAGGGTGGCAGACCTGTGACGGGGAATTGCGCGCGCCGTCGCGCATTTCGACGATCGTGAACGCGTCATGGCAGCGTTTTTTTTTTAATAATTCGTCTCTCTCTCTCTTATGCACATATGTATAGACTCTTTTGTGATATCGCAGTCTCGGGTGGCGAGTGAGAAACCACGCGCCTTTCTCTGCTCGTTCGTTGCTCCTCTTACCCAGTATTACTTGTCGTTGCCCTTGCCTATATTGAATAGTGGTTCTTTGTTTTCGCTTGTTTCGCTCGACATCGTTCGTTGTAGCGCGGTCGGGGTTCTCATTTTCATTATGCGTCCACCTTTCTGTCTATCTCGCACTTGCCCCGTCACTTCTAAGTGTCGCCTCTTTTGTGTGTTCTTTTTTTTTCATTTTTTGGGGTATATATATATATATATATATATATATATATATATATATATATATATATATATATATATATATATATATATATATAATGCAAAATACATCGAAGTCATTGACACACATCTCATGCGCATGCACGCAAATGTTTTTCAGAATGTCTTATCCGTTTTTGTCTTTGCTCGCTTGTTTGTTCAGTCACGATTTACTAATTCACATGTCGATGCAAACCCACTTGCTCCTCTCAACTCACGTATACCGTCTTCCGAGCGTATACGCCACGAGCTCGCCTGATCGTCCGGAGAATGCGCAAACGCACCCAGGCGGGCGAGTATTTCCCATATTCACATTTCGCCGAATTTCGCGGCGTCTGTTATGAGATCGCGCCGCATCATGGGGCACCAATCATTCGTGTCTCATTCAAGTGTCACGCTTTGTTTCTTTTGCTTTCTTTTTTTGAAAGAATGGGTGGCGATAAATTGCTCCAGTGTTGCTGAGTGCAAACGTTCACGACTTACGCCGCCTCGTCATATATACAAACTGGAGTTTACTGTTTCCGAGGGACGAGAAAAAGAAAAGAAGAAGATCGCCGTATTCTTTTTCGTTGTATTTTCCTATTTTCACAATTTATTTTTCATCTTTGGCGGTGAATCTGTCGCACAGGCGCGGGCTGTTAATTTAGGCTCGAGTCGTGCGAACTGTCACGAATTCTTTTCCTTTCGCCTCTGAGCTCACGTTAAAAAAATAAAACAAAACGCGAGACAAATTCTTTCGAATATTGCGTCAGCTGCGCGCGGCCTTTTTTTTTATTCTTAGAACCTGCTGCGTATATAAGCGTAACTTCTGGATGGCGCCCAAATTTATTGATGCCGCTTCTGTTTAAAAATAACTTCTCCCGTATAGTTTCAGAACGCCGTTTTCCCTGATGTGTCGCGTATTCTCGTGAGGAATTCTTTTTTTTTATTTCTATACCGCAGTAAAACACACTTTGCGCCGATTTCTTTATTTACCGGCACATTACCGCCGAATCGCAACGGCCATTTTAGCCTATTTTCTTTCAAGCGCGGTGTTTCGTTGCAAAAGTGTGATTCTATGACGTTCAAAGCAGTAATATACGAAGACAGAGGCGACGTATTCGAACTGCGGAAGCGTGCGACATACGCTTCGCTTTATGGGGTCTCTACTTTGGCTTGTTTTCAATAGTCCTCGATTCGGTTCTAATTGTGCATACCAATTGGAGCAATTAACACAGCACGCTTCTGCGATATCCGTTCATGGCTCAGTGACAAAGAAGTGTGGAAGCTTGGGCTAGTTGGTATGGCATGAGGATAGCTATAGCGCGAGAACAAAACGACGACACAGAGACGAGAAGGAGTGTCCTTCTTGTCTCTGTGTCGTCGTTTTGTTCTCGCGCTATAACTATCATCAGTGACAAAGCTTTGTTCACGAAGAAGTCCGTCTCGGTAACTGTGTATACGGTGTTCACCGACAGCTGACTCAAAAGTCGTGGCTTCGATCCCGGCCTCGATCGCCGGTCGCGTTCCGATGAAGGCTAAATTATCTAGAGGCACTGTGCGATGTGAAAATTGCACCAGACAGTTAAAGTGTTCGGATCCCTCCACATGCGTCGTGCCTCCGTAAGTCATATGGCAGTTTCGGCGCGTACAACCAAGACGCAATTGTTATTGTTCAGTGACCAAGCTCTTAAGTAGGGTTGAGAGCTGGGCTAGTTGGTAACATATGGTGTAGTAGCGCTAATTCGACGGGGACACAAAGGGCAAGAAGAAAGTATAGCGAGTGTCGTGTTTCTTCTTCTCCTCTGTGTCCCGCAGTTGAATTCGCGCTACTACACCACATGTTAAAATGACCAAGCTCTTGGCAGCGCTCACTTATATAAGTACTGCTTCATGGTATAGCGTTACTGGTTCTGTAAAGTATTCGATCCAAATATGTTGTGTCTTCGCATCGTTGAGGGGCAGCCGACCATACATGTGGTCGTGAGGTATTCCGCGCGCCATACCGAGAGCACGTCTATACTCTTTTTTGGAAAGGCGGCAAAGATACAGCGGTAAGTATACAGTGTACGTAATTACTATACGGTGGTCATCAACTCTGTCTCACTGTTACACCGCATGCGTTTTGTGTCGCGGTGTGCACCGGGTGGTGGTGTGTGTAGGTGGTATACGTGTGCATGATGGGCTGGCCCTGCAAACGCTATATTTCGTTGGGTCTCTTGATGGTGCCAGTGTATGACGATCTTTAAAGGGTGTTCGCGCGTCTCCTTAGAGAGAGCGATTTGCTTGGCAAGTCAGTACTCTTGTTTGTAGAAAAAGGGAAAAACTTATTCTTCTTTTGCTTTCTTTTTTAGGTATTATATATATATATATATATATATATATATATATATATATATATATATATATATATATATATATATATATATATATATATATATATATATATATATATATATATATATATATATATATATATATATACACATAGTTAACCTATTTGCACTGTGTGATTTTCAGTGTTCGGCATCGCGCGGACATCGCACAGATAATTTTGTATTGTCTTGCGTTTGTGTCGCAGACGAATCTGCGGCACCACCGCACGATGTAACGGCATGATTTAACTTCTTTTCTTTATTTCCTTTTTCTCTTTGGTGACGCGGTATTCTGTGTACTCCTTCGTCGATAACTTTCAGGGTCGCGGCTTTCACTTCGCACCGATTGATCCGCCCCTGACGGCGGAAGCGTATTTGTCGAAAGGAGTGTCATTTTTGCTTCGTGCGCAGCTGTATAGATGTATTGATAGAACGCTGTCCCATACCCTCCTCCAGCAGGCCCGCCGTCGCGCTATATATGTACGTGCATGCTTTCGTGTTTGTCGCCGAGAGAGTTTTCGAAAAAGGACACTCAATATATACTCTCTCGCAAGGACGGAGCACAAATTGCATTTCACACTGTCTCTTTCTACAAGGAGTGAACAACGGATTTCGCCCCGTCCGCGATGTATTGCTATAGTAACACTAATGCGGGCCTTCGAGGAATATAGGCAAACTCTGCTTTTTTACTCCTGTTACACTCTCCTCAGTTTTTAGCGTGCACCACATCACCCGGAAGTGAAAGCAAAGCGCCCTGAAAGTTGTCGATGCAGAATAATATATGCTATTATTCTTTCTACAAGCTTGTCCTCGATGTATATATTCACTTGCCACATTGCCAAATAAAGTGGCAAGACAATGCACTGCTTGCCTTGCACCCTATATCGCACTGCTCGCACAGCACCCCATATATATATGCACATCGACTTTCGGTAGAGTGTCGCCGCGCATTAAGTAAATGCGTGTGCTTAGTGTTCATTCTTCGTTCCAGTGGTGGCTGTGTTTTGTGGCATTTTTGCCCGTTCATTTGTATGTACTGAAAAGTTCTTCGGTACTCTTTTTTTTTTCTTCGTTTGGGGATTGCTCGGCACGAATCGCGAAACCCCATTGCGCTGCGCAGTCTGACGCGCTCCCTTCGACTGACCGCCAGGTTGCGAGGTCGATCTCGTCCTATACCCATTGCGGTTCGCAAATTTTAACGCGGTCACGAAGAGGCAGAGTGGCATATGAGTGAAGGATATGTCGCTTGTTCGCTTACCGAAACATTTTCCTGTCTCTTTTAAGGCATGATAGTGGTGTTGAGTAGTTCCAATAATGGCGTTGAAAAGAAAGACGCGGAAAAAAACGTTTCCGCCGACTGCATTGAAGGGCCCAACTTTGTAAGCTCGTATTTGAGTTCCAACCTACAGAAACTTATAACTAATAGCAGTGAGAAAATCAGCATAAATAATACAACCTGGTTAGTGTACCAAACGAAACACAACAGATGCGTAGGCGTGTTGACATTCGAGTGGTTAGACTGGAAACAAAGGCACAGGTGGACAACAGTAGGTCAGGCCCATAGGCAGGATCTTTTTTTTTTTTTTGGTGGGGGAGGGAGTGGCACTTGTTGAAGGCCTTGAAAAACGCTTATTTTTTAAATTATTTGTCCTCGGTAAGACATCCCCCAAATCCGATTTTCAGAGGAGAAGGAGGGGAGGAAGAGGGCAGCATGCTGGCTACGCGCCTGGGCAGGGCAGACGACGGTGTAGGGGTAGACGAAACAGAGCTAGGACGAGCCTACAGAATGAACGCTATCGTCGAACAGGACGACAGTTCTTACTTTCGTTTTGTCCTCCCTTCTACTATTGTTTCCTTTCACTCCGAGCTGCGCTGAACACTGTGAGCGGCACCATACGCACTTATAATTATAACGTCACAAAAAAGAAAAGGAACGTCGTATGATTCTACCCCGTTTAATATTTTAAGCGGTGATATACGTATGAGAAGCCTGCAGGTTTATCCGATATTGATTCGCAGTGGGAGCTGCGCACCGCCTTGCCAACGCGCTCGCTTCGGTGGGATCAGCGGCATGCTCTTTCGCCGCAGCACTATTGCCGGGCGTTAACCGAACACTCCCTTTTCTTTTTTTTTTTTTTTTAGAACGCGTGCTTTTCCAGTATCGCATCCCGAGCATCGGCTGCTCGGGTGCCGCGCGCATACCCTGTGGGATTAACTGCGGTGCTTCCCACGCGCTGTCTTCGGAGCTGTACGGGCTAATCGCGTACGGAGGCAGACACACCTCGTTCCGAAGGGGGTTTCGGGATTCGTGCCGGGGCAGTCAGTCCGCCGGAGAAGGCGCATCGCGCGGGCGGCGTCACGAAGGGCTCGCGCGGACGCCACCACATCGATTGACAACAGCTCGCGGCAACGGCAGGTCCCAGCCTTGACCTAGACCCATTGCTTTCACTTTCTTTGTGTGCGGTATCGGAGGCGAGCCCCGCTTCCCTCTTTTTGTCGGAATTCGACGTCTGCTCCATTTTTATCGAAAGAGGTCGCTCCCTCTCTATGTCTCCACTAATCGTTTTTTTTCTATCTATCTATCTATCTATCTATCTATCTATCTATCTATCTATCTATCTATCTATCTATCTATCTATCTATCTATCTATCTATCTATCTATCTATCTGTCTGTCTGTCTGTCTGTCTGTCTGTCTGTCTCTCTGTCTGTCTGTCTGTCTGTCTGTCTGTCTGTCTGTCTGTCTGTCTAATCGATTGAGCGATCGATCGATCGATCGATAGCTCATCTGCAAAAATATTGCTCGTCGCCCTTTTATGATTTTTCTTTAGCGAGTCCTTTGTTTCACATGGAGGTGCATTTCTAGACATTATCAGATTCCGCCATGTATACCGGTCGTCTTTGCAGCTCTTAGTGGCTTATAGTTTAGTTTGCGCCAACGCCAACATGGCGAAATCTGACAATGTTCGGAATAGTGGCTCGTAGCCGCGAATTATACCCGTAAAAAAAGAAAAAAAAAGTTGTGAAGTGGAACAGTGTGTGAGATAACGTGCTGCCTCCTATCTGACGCCGCCCGAGTGTTTCTGTTTTATTTCTTCTTTAATTATTACTATCGGGTCAGCACGCATGCTCGCTTTGCGTGGTGGATTGTTAGCGTATTTTATACTTACTGTGCTTGTGTATACGGGGGCGCATGTGGTTGGTCTCTTGATGGTGATCGAAGTGTGCACGTACACAAGGTGCGGCTGCTGCATGGCTTTCTCTTGGTTGTTGTGTGGCCCCTTTGCAGGCGGCACGAACGACGCCGGCAAATACACTAACCCTCTGTACGCCCAGCCCTTCGGAGACTCCAGCTTCGAGTCGCTGGAGGCCGAGAACGCGCAGCTCACAGGTAAACAGGTGCATCCGGCCCGCATGCACGTTTCTTCTGTACGCAATACCATGCACCCAACGCTTTTCTATTTTTATTGTTGAACCTTCTTTATTCTCGCTTTTTGTTTGCTTCGTCGATTTTTTTTTCTGGCCTATACCGCAGGCGTTTTTGTTTTCTTGCCTTCAGCGAAGTCTGGAGCACCGATGTGCCAAGGCTCGTGTTTTGTAAACGTTCAGGCGATCGCCGATTGTGACGACAAAGTTATCGCCACGGTCCCTTCAATAGAGGTCTGTCGTGGCCAAAGTGTTGGTGTGGAACTTTTAGCTCAATACACAGTTTCGGAATAAGGTTCCTAGCGTTCGTTGCGTGCTGTACGTTATTTTCGTAACTTATCGCACTCCGTTAAGCAGGTCGCGGATAATGTGATCTTTTTCGAAGAAACGAGACGAAAAATGTCTGGTTTCCTGGCCATATCCGGCACTTTAAGCAGGACCTGATTAAGAGTTTTTTTTTTAGTAGGATAAGTGCGCAATGGCGACTAACGCTAACGCAAAGCTTTACGAACCCTATTCGAAAACTGCCTAATTATTGAAAATAATACTATTGATGACGACCGAGAGCTTTTCGGTCGAGTCAATTAATAGGCAGTTTTTAGATTCCCGTTAATTCGGCAGTTTTCAAAACTCCAGTTCAACAATTGTTGCACCGAAATTTTCAGCATTCTGCAATCAAGGGTGCCCCTCTCTCTTTCAATGACGGACCAATCGCAACGCTGCCTACGGTTTCGTCATTGTTCCGTACAGCATCGCGCCATAATAAGCGTTGCATAAGTGATAGCCTTATATATAGTGTGCTGCTGTATACTCGTCTGAGCGTGGCTATTCGCGTTGTCTGCAAATGGTGACGCCCTGCAGCTCGCTGTGGCAGGGAGCGCAAGCGTCGCTTCGGACGTGACTTGATAACAGATTTTTTTCCCAGCACGTGTGTGTATACACAACGGTTTGGTTGTGGTGATTGGCCGCTGACCCAATGGTAGCGGGGTCGATCCCCGCCGCTGCGGGTCGCATTTCGGTGGAGTCGCAAGATGCAGAGCCCCGTGTAATGTGCGCCTGGTTAGCGAAGACAAACAGCAGCTGAAAAGAACATGATATGCATGGAATCTCTCGAGTCGTGAAGTTTCAGCGTGAAAGTGACGTGGCAGTAAGTATCGGCGCTTTACGGTGAAGTTGTACGAATGGGTATATTTGTTACTGTAGTTTCACTTATTCCTTACGTGTTGTATGATTATGCATCCTGCGGCATCTAGAGTGGGTCATGCGTTGCGCATTCCTTTGACTTGACACGAGAACTCGATATCTTCCTGCGCTGATTTGCTGTATTTTTGATGCCGTTCTGAATATATATTGGTTCGCACGTTGGTTTCATTATTCTGATTTATTCGGGTTCACCCGCAAGAACTGTTAGTATGCTTCGCGCCGCGCTGTTTGAAAGCTTATCCATTGTTTGTAATCGTTTTGTTGAGATTGCACGCAAGACGACAAGAGTGTTTATGCGAGTACCTGTGATAACGTTGGAATGTTCTACGAGTGATTTATAAAATTCACTGGCGATTACGATATTACCCAAGGCCGATTCGGAGCGCAGGTGTTTTTTTGATTTAGCGATAGCTAACACTTTGGGAGGGATGTGTATAATAATTATGTACAGTTGAATGCCACTATTTATTTCTTGCAACCATTTATATAGGGACGTGTGCCAGTTCTTTATTGTAACGAATGAAGCTTTGTTGTCGTAGAAGTGAGTGGAGATGTGTTCGACTTGCTGCACTGGTGCCTGGTTCTCAAGGACGAGGTTTATGTAAGTGTTTCACGTGCTACGCGATGCCATAAGGCAAAGAAAGAGTGTCCGACACTTGTCACCATGGCTACTGGTGGCGCTGACTGGCTACAGGGTGTTTTTTTTAAGCATTACAGAGTTTTTATTGAAAAAAAAGTGGCCCCTTATCTGCATGTTTCACTGCAAATGTCGTCGAAAGACGATGGTCTTGCGTCTGGACAGAGTGAACAAAACGTTTAATTGATGTTCTGCGCAAGAAAGTCGGTTAATTTTATTCTGTAGGCGCTGCGTTAGAAAGTCTCGATTCGTGCAGTGAAGGCGAACGTGTGCATCGAGGCACGTTAGAAACGAGTGCCATCTGGAAGTTTTCTTCAAAAACGAAGGAAGGCGTGCGCGCCCACGAAGAAATATGCGCGCCCGTCTCGGAGGTGATAAGGTGTAGAACGCAAAGCGACGGGCAGGTGCCACCACCGTGTCGTTTTAGCAAAGCGTTTGAAACACTTGCCTCTTTGAGCATCGCGTTGCATCGTCAGCGCAGCGTGATAAACGCTACTTTCCTTAGAATTACTTATGTATGCCTTCTCTAGTATAAAGCCACACATACAAAATATTGACGTGTTGTATGGTGCCTCTGGTATGCGCAATAATTGCTTTTTAATTGACAATCGCACAAGTATGAACGTTAAAAACTTCAGCAATATTGGTGGGTGCTTCGGATGGGGTTGACCGTTCGGGGAACCTTTTGTGGCTGTTTGGGGTATCGTTACGGTGGACAAAGAGACAAATGTACAGATAGACAAATAAACCAAAATTTTTGCGTCGAAGTACCTCTAGAAAGACTATTGCCTTTAAAACTCTAATGGGTTGGGACTTGTCGTCTTCGCAGCCGATTTCTAGGCCGAGGCGGAAAGATTTTGCCACTAATTAGGTTACTCATGAATGATTCATTGACAAAAATAATTGAATCAACTTTATATTATCAATTTCAGGGTGGTGGTTTATATGGCGAAGTTGTTCTACGTCACAAATTATGACGTGCCTAGTTTTTTAAACATTGAAGATATCACGCATGATTTCAGGGATTTGTCGTCGAATTTCCCGACCGCACTGCCTCAGAAACCGAAACTAACGCATTTGGTGAGTTAGTTTCGGTTTATTTGACACCGCAGACTGGAAATTCGATGATGGATCCCCGATACCATGCGTTATATCTTCAATTTTTTAAAAAACTAGGCTCGCCATAATTTGTGACGTCGAAGAACTGCTGAAGCGCTCTGATTACTAGTAACTCTGCCGACGTGGTTGGTGCGTTGATGCATGGAGTGCGTGTCTACAACTGTATACTGTGTCGCAATTTATGTACCGGTCCTCCGTCGGGGTTCGCATCACGCGCCTCTGCTGCCGCAAAAGCCAAGCGAAGCCAGGCGCTTTCATCGTGTGACAGGAACCGTAGTAGTCGACAAAGAAGTCGTGTCACTATATCGCTGCCACGCATGTACAGCCGTCGTCGTCATCAAAGGGAACACGAGAGCGCGTGGCAGGTAGCCTCGTATCGCGCATGTGGCGCGGTGCGGTGGCATAACGTGGAAAATAAAAGGTACTGTCGTTCCCTGCTTTTGCGAACGCGTTTCTTTTTTTTAACGCTTTATTTTTTATAACCATCGTTTGTTTGGGCATTTCAATAAATACTGGAGCTACGATGGCACGATCACCCTATCAGTTAGGAACAAAACGCTCTTCTCAGGTCCTCTGCCGCAACTACTGTTATAAAAGAAGTGAAAAAAAAAAACAACTTGGCTGATTTCTCTATATAGGAATCGGTATAACACGAAAGTGAAAGGTGTCTTTACAGAGGTAGTTGAGCGTTTGTTTTGCGTTGTTTTAGCAACAGCAAGAAATTGCAGAGTCACGTTAGGAATGGCAAGCAGCTCGAAAATTGCAGCGCACACCTCAACAAGAAAGCACGCGCGAAATGAGCATACACGGGACGTGCGCGGACTAACAACTGTCACAGTTCGACACTTGAAGCATGCTGATCAAACAGGGAGAAAGACGCACGAAGCGAGCGCACAAGTATGCACTGGACAAGCGCGAACAACGGTCACAATTCAGCGCACCGTTGAGGCGACGACCTTGAGAGTGCCCCCCCCCCCCCAACGCGGGCCCGTTGCGCCATCTCGCCACAGATAACAAAAACGCGTTGAAGTTTCGATGCTCTAAGGACTTCGAAACTGTGTATGGTGTATATAGATGGATTGCTGTTAGCAGTCTAGGCAACGTACGCTTCGAGGCGCAATGATTAGTACCGCGCCCTGAGATTTGAAAGGTTGCTGGTTCGATTCCGTGTGAGAGACGCTTGCCTTCCTTTCTTTGCAATCTCTTAGTATATATATATATATATATATATATATATATATATATATATATATATATATATATATATATATATATATATATATATATATATATATATATATATTCAAAGTCACTTCCGTCACGGAAGTACGTCAGCGCAGCCTTGGTAGAACCCGGCATAACACACTCTCGTGTAAAAAAAAAAAAAAGCAGCTTTGCACTAGTATAGTGCGAAGCTTGAAGGCAGAGTAGGGCTAGGCGTCTTTCCTTTTATGTCGATTTCCTTCACTTTTTTTTTATACTTCTCCCTTTTTGTACTCGTTCTCTTGGCCATCCGAGGTATTGCATCCCACGCCGGACAAATTGGCGCACTCGTTTCGAGATGCAAGCAAAAAGTGGAGAGTACGGCGAAGAGATAGCGTTTGCCGGCCGAGTTATAGCGCTCACGATGTTGCTATTTCTTCACGCGACCGACAGAGTTTTTTCCTCGCGAAAAAAAATTCGACTTTGTTTTTTCTGGTTACGGAGGTTTTCCCAATTCCGGCGGCGCATATTCGACCGATTTTTTTTTTTTTGGTTCGCCGGGCAACGAACGGTTTTCTTAACAGTTTTGCTACTGAATAAAAAATAGAAAACTGCAAGAAGTGCAGACAAAACAATGAAAGGCATTGTTCTCTCCTTTTATTTTCGCATTTCTCCTCTGCGCCGCGCCACATGCGTGGTATATACGAAACGTGTTCCCTTTATGATAAAGATGACGGCCGTAATCACGCGGCTGTCTGACAGATCAGCACGCCACATCGGATCCGCCCAGTTTTGCGCGAAGTCGACGGTCTGTGGGTGAAGTCATCGGTGTGCAATTTATAGACTGCGCGGACGGAGGCGTCGCCCTAGTTATCACTCCCCCGGTCCAAGTGTTATCGGTCCTTTGCAGTTATCGGGCGCTCAATGCCGACTCCATTCCATTGTTTACCCATCCCGGTGTGGGCCGAAACGCACGAAGCAGGTTGCTGAGCTTATCGCGTCAGCAGCTATGGCTTTTTTTTCCCCCTAGGTGTTGTTTGCGAGCCTATAATGGTGCCACTGTAACGGAACTCGCGGAGTGGACGGAAGTGCGTTCCGTTGGCCGTGAAGTATGCGGACTATGTTGTAAAGGACAGGAAAAATGTCGATGCTCGACCTTTACGCCTAAAACGTTCTGTTGGTATTATGCTGCGGATGCAAATCATAACATTGCACGTGGTTGTGCACCTCCTTCAGGTAACGAGTACTATTTTGCGATAAGACGTTATAGACAACTCTGTAAGGTCGCCCTAGTCGATCACTTAATCTCTGTGCAGTGTTGGGTCACCGCTTGCCTTGGAAAGTCAGTTTGAACCCTTATAGCTGTTTAAGTTCGGTGTGTTTTTCTCACACTGAATCACGTATACTCCGTAATTCCACGCGCCGTGACTCTGACGCGATTAATAAATTCTTACTCCGTCGTGATGGTCTGTCGAAGGAACTCGGTTGCTGACCCGCAGGTCGCGGGATCGAATACCGGCTGCGGCGGCTGCGTTTTCGATGGAGGCGAAAATGCTGTAGGCCCGTGCACGTGCTCAGATTTGGAACACGTTAAAGAACCCCAGGTGGTCGAAATTTCCGGAGCCCTCCGCTATACAACGTCTCTCATAATCATGTGGTGGTTTTGGGACGTGAAACCACACATATCATCATATCATATCGTCAGTCAATTCTGGTGACGTTCATCAGCAAGCGTATAGCTTCGGGGCAGTCCCATTGTGTCAAACAGTATAATCTTCCATCAGTAATTACCAGAACTGAGTGGTAAGCCGCGGACGATCCGTTGATACGGAACCGGGACCGCTTGCAGTTGTCTGACGTTATGAATCTTTCTCCTCACCCGTCAGTGCAAAAAATACCAACGAAGTTGTCTATCTGTTAACTGGGCGCAAGAACCGACCGAAGGACGTGTGTATAGCAGCACCGCTTTCAGTTCTGCCTAGAGTTATACCTTAAAAATAGCAGATCGCTTGATCTAAACGCGGTGTATGTGCAGTCAATCGTGACCGCCGTGACTGCAGGCACCCGCGTTCATTTCCTCCGCGACCTCCGGTCGAGCTCGTTTTTGGTTTTCCGCAGTTGGCGGTGGTTCGAATATATAGAGTAATAACCGTATAGTGTGCACGGGGTAGTGGCTGTCCTTTCTTTTTTTTTTATCTCTCTCTTCGAACTGCCGCGTATAATGTCGCCGGCGAAACCCGCCACGTGGTGCTCCGAGCGGCCGCGGTTACGACGGACGTCGACAAGGTGCACTTGCTGTTCATATTAGCAAGTGCAGCGATATGATTTGTCTATAACAAGTACAGAATAACTGACTCACCCACAGAACTTTAAAAAAAAAAGCAGGTCTCTTAACAATAAAAAACCGCGCTAAACTGGCACGTCAGAAATTCCTATATCAGTTAGTTCACCAACAGCTAAACATAGACAGTTCAAAGTACGTGTCATTTAAAGAAACAAGGCCAACACGACAAAAGCATTCTCGGACACTGAATGAATATCAGTGCCGGAGGGACTGTCTGAAATATTCTTTTTTTCCACTAGCAATTCGCGAGTGGAATAACTTGCCAATCAGTATAACAAACAGTCAATCATTGGAAACCTTTTCATCCCTGCTCGAATGTTATTTATTGTCTTCAGAATTGACGAACTCTGTTTTTTTCTTGTCCACTGTTTGAAGTGCTCACTATTCTTTTTTTCAGTACTAGTTGGAATTGATGTCCTATGCTACTGAATGTATTTTAGTGGTACTGATGTAGTCATCAAATGTATTTCTGTCGGCTTTGTCTCACTCGTTATTATAATGATTCAGTGAGTACCCTCTGTATAAATCTTGCCCTTTCACAATGTATGTGCCCTTCCAGCAATAATCCCTAATTGGGATTGGCAGTATATGTAAATAAAATAAAAATAAATATTAGCGGAGTGAGGGCCTGTTGCTTTGATGTAGCTATTTAGTTAGTTGATTAGTTTGCTAGCCAGTTAGTCAGTTTTCGTAGGCCAGTTAGTGAATTAGTTTGCCCCAGTTTGCGAGTGAGTTAGGCAGTTAGTTAATTAGTTCGTGAAAAATATATCACATAGGTCGGTAAAACTTACTCTTGAGTCGACTCACTCAGATCGGGGCGTGAGTCCGGTTGAAGTAAATATCGGAAAGTCTTAGTTCCAGTGAGCCCTGGGCGCGAAATATATTTCGTGAGTAAGTCTGAATGAGCTCCGATTTCTTTGCCGACCTATGTTTGAAATGAACTAGCATACTTGTTGAAAAGCGTATTGATGAGATTACGCTACGTAACCGCGTTGCACATTCAGGTATATTTCGCCAGGAAATAATTTGAGCTGACTTGCCCGATTTCCCGCCCCCCTTCCCCTTTTAATTTGCCTCATGGAGCTTCCGATCGCTGCAGCTCCTCAGACAGGTAGCGCCGCTTCTCGGCTTCTGGGCATTCTATATCGAGAGCTGCACAACGTCTCCGAGATGCTACGTCGCCAATATCGGAGTATCCGTGGCTGACGCTTGCGCCGTATATAAAGTACGCAGTGCGTGTCGTTACGAAGTTTAGACAAACTAATCAGGGCGAAGACAGCTATAAGAACAAAGGAAGAAAAAAAAATACAGGCAGGTCGCAATGCTTCGTCTTGTCATTTTTTGTCCTTATTAATTACGTTTGAAGTCAATTGAAAGCAACTAGCTTCGCTCGAATCTGCAGTAGAAACATTATACTTAATTCGTTAACCTGATCTGAGGGACCAACACACTGTATGTGTTTGCGTTACGCTACAGCACGAACGCCTTGAAACTCTGATTTTAAATGCGGGAATTATGTCACGAGGCCCGTAGCAGCATGTTTTGTGCATTGTAGCGATGCTTAACTTGTATTATAACGTAACTACTCTACTAATTACTAATTTCATCTATTAGTAGTAGTGATCACATGCATGGTGATCTGAGCTTCGTGGGGCTACAGGCGCGCCAAAATAATTCATTCTATTCTTGCATAACCTGAAAACGCACGGAAAATTAAATACAGATGGAGCAGTCTCCTTCAGCTTGCCCCGTGATCTCGTAGATCTTGACGGCATCTGCTGAGGCAGAAGTGTTTACTCAAACAACTGTTCTTTAAGCGCATGAAAAGACACAAAGGAACTCACGGCAGGGCAAGCGCTCTTCGCGAGCGCTTAAACCACTGTTATACTACCATGCATCTCAACCAAGTAGACCGAGTGTTGATTTCGCCAATGACGTCGTCGATGTTGCTACAGCCTGGTCGTGTTCCTGCGCCACGTCTGCATAAATCATGTCGGCCAAAAACTGGTACGTCGCGTGGTAGAGAAATCAGTGATTGAACATTCATTATCTTTCAAGAAACCTCGTTGAGCAGGTAAGGGTGATAATGCGAAAAAAACTTCGACATCCGTGACATAGCACTTCATTCAAGTACTGAAGTCCTAGTGCTAAAAAAAAAAAAATTGTATTCGTTTTTAGAGCTTTAGAGTTCTCATATTGTAAGTTGTATACCTAAACTGACTCGGTGTTCCGCATGAGTGTTCGTTGTGTTCGTTAAAAGGGGCACTGACAGGATAATTTTTCAGTTTTAGTCTCTGCGCGTCAAATGAGGGCCAATAAGGCCCAGAAGTTGTCGCGGTGAGCGTCAGTGCGCGCCAAAAAATTAGTTACAACACGTTCTTGAGGGCTAGTTTTGGTTCCTATACTGCGCTGTGACGTCACAACACGGCGCAGAATATCGTGACCTTTCCGCGGCCGCCAACTCCGTGGCTCCGTTAACGACGTTCTAGCGGCCATTTTGTATTTTTTGGTGGTTGACGTCGTCACAAATCGCCACACTGGTGCGTGACGTCACCAGAATCGACGCTGTAGTCTGACGTCACGCTAGTGCTGATGTCAGTGGTTGGCTACATGCGAAAATTAATTTCAATATCAAAATAAAACAAATATCTTGTCAGCATTTACAGAACTAGCTGAGAGCCTTAATTCGTATGGCATCGCAAACACGACTTCGAAGATCGATGTCAATGCACCATTAAAGCGACAAGGAACGGCAACACCTTAATGCCGAGGAGCTCACTCTTCCGTTTGCGCGCAAGCTTTGTGTTCTTTTATAGTCTTGTCGCTCAAGACGTCCGATATCGGTCGCGCCGCTCCCGGAAATGCCGAAGTCCATCGTTGCGCCGACTCTTCGACGGTAAACACGGAGCCAAAGCTTTCGGTGAGTGCGTAGGCGGCACAGAGGGGGCGCTACAGGCCCGCGTCGAAGAAGAAAGCCCGTGTCCACCTTTCAAAGGGCGCCGTTATTCGAAGCAGGTGGGAGCAACTATTCATCGGGCATCCGCTGGGCTGTAAGAGGCTTTTGAGGCTTTGGTGTTAAAAGAAAATCACCCGCGGCGCATATTGATTTTGAGCCCGAGTCGTCGCAGCTTTCTGTGTAAACAAGTGTAAAATTTTCGAATAGTCGAGAGTTTCAACGAAAGCTCGTCCGTCGAGGAAAGAAGTTGCTCGAAGTAAACGTATGCTCTCGCCATAAGAAAAAAAAAATTGGAGTTCTTCCACCACTATGAAGATGGAGGCCAGCGAAGCTGCGAATATGGTGGGTCTTGTGCAATGACTATTGCTGTGGTGAATTTATGCATTATAATTATTCAATATATCGAGCGAATAAAGAGACATGCACATTAAAAGATCCCGGTGTTTCTCTTCGGGCATGACGCGTATTTATGTTATCAATGGGTGTTCGAAATGAACTCTTCTAGTACGTAAGAAACGCGCTTGTCTCGAAACCACGAAAATGCCATGACGTCCGTTTCTTACGCAAGGGGTCTTAATATTGTCTTTGTGGTGACATTGTTGACGGCATTGTGCCGTGCCGGTGAAATGTCCATTTTACGATCCAAGAACACCGCGTTTGTCGTCGCCGACACCATAAACACTAAAGTACAATATAGGAAAAAAAAAAGATGATTTTTCTCGTATTAGTAAAGTATACCGTTTCACAGTACCGACGACATAGTACTTGATGGGACTAAAGAGGTCAAGACGGTGAAAGGCAACTGCTGAACGTTAGCTGAACTTCGTCTTGCCTGGGGCCAACTTGCGCCGAAAGAGCGAAGCCTATAGACAAGTCCGGTGTACCATAGAGTCTCCTGTATATACACACTAGAAGGAACTCTGGCGCTAGTGTCTATGGGAGCTGCAACGCATGGAGCTTCAGCGAGCATGTGGATTATGAATAGTATAGACATCCATTTGCCCAATTAATCGTACTTAACGTCAAGTTTGGCTTCGTGTGGCTCGAAGCTGTTTTTGTCACGAAACTTAAATCAGCAATAGTTCATCAGTTATACGCTACATCACCTTAATCTTTTTGGCTCACCAATTCGAATCGGGCCACGAAGTTCAAGAGGGTTCGTCCTTTACTTCGAAACGAAACCGAAACACGGCAATAAGCGAAGCCAGAATTGTCCCACAATTTTATGAGTGCGATTCGAGGCCCATAGGTATGAAGACTATAGACGAATATATGTGTACTATATTCCAATGGTCGCTGAACAATCACAGTGACAGAGTCCCCTCTAGTTAATTTTAGGTTACTCTATGACGTGTATACTGCCCCATGATCGCGGCCATGCTGTCTAAAGCGCCACGCGTTATATACGGCTCCCGTGGACACTATAGCGCTAGATTTCGCTCTGGTCATTGGGAGACTCCATGACCGGACGGCTGCACCACTCTTACCGTGAAAAGACGTTCGGTAATCTAGAAAACGCGCAAAAAAAAAAGAAAATGCAAGTGGCAATGTCACCTTATATATAGTTCCCGCACCAGCTCGCAATTGCGGCGTATTGAACTTTTCACGGCGTGTGCTTTAACGGTAAAACGTATTACGTGTTCATCTAAGGATGCTAGAGACCTAACATATGTGTCAAGAAATGTTGATGAGTAAATATGGTTAAAATGCGGGGGAAAAATAGTTTTGACTTCACGTCGGAATTTATACGTGCTGATATTTGGGAGCGAGACTCCGAAATTAAGATTTGTCCATCATTTTCGCTTTTAATAATGAACCTGTATTGATGAAAGTAACAAACATAAAGTGGTCAAACAATATTTTGGTGGTCTATAAGCTGGCTCATTCTGCCGCGGAGTCTGCATATCGGTGTAGGCGAAATGCTATGGTGGCCCGTTTCCGCAATTCGGGTGCGCGTTGGAGAACTCCGCGTAGTCTAAATTTACGGAGCCCTCCACCACGGCGTCTCTCGTAATCATATCGTTGTTTCAGGACGCCATACCCCGATTATTATTATTATTAGTATTATTATTATTATTATTATTATTATTATTATTATTATTATTATAGTAAATTATTGTCTCACTTAATATGGTACCCGCACAAGAAAGGTATCGGAGCTATAGCGTTAT
Organism: Rhipicephalus microplus; assembly: GCF_043290135.1. Lineage (NCBI taxonomy): Eukaryota > Metazoa > Arthropoda > Arachnida > Ixodida > Ixodidae > Rhipicephalus > Rhipicephalus microplus. Next base: position 212,057,152 of record NC_134701.1, on the reverse strand, counting down.
CGCGTGACCTTGCATAATTACAGGCCGCGTTAACAGCGTCTTATCGGTAAGCCGGTGGCGACAAGGACAGGGAGCTGACTGACCGACCGACCGACCTGCTGCGTACGCTGTATAAGGTCGGACAACACCTGGCGCGCCGCTCGTGCGTACGAGGCTTAAGCCCATTATAGAACGCCACACCTGCGCGCGAAATCCTTCTACGCAAGCTTTTCTCCGCAAGCTTGGCTACGTGTTCGTGCTGCTGTGGGTGACACAATTAAAGTGCACGGCTGAGCACGTGTATGTATATACGCGCTGTCCTCTGTCACACGAGCGAGATATATAGATATGTGCACACGGAAGGTGCCACGTACATCTTTCGCTTGTGTTCGCCGCTCTCTCTCCGACTTGAAGCTCAAGGAATTAAGGGACTTCCTTTTTTGTTCGTGGCTTGCGAATGAAAGCCGGGGCGTGTCCTTTTATGCAAAGGATGCTCGACGCCAAACGTCAGGTCGAATAAGAGCGGCCGCAAAAGTTGTGATAGTGGTGGCAGTGTGCACTATTACGTTTATTATTTTTTTTTCGGCGCCGTTGGCTTGTTCAGCGAGGGCAAGTTATTGACGGAGTAAATTGAATACCTGAGTGGCTCTCAAATTCGTTTGCGCGCTAACAGCATTTGTCGTACAGGTGAGACCTTTTCACATTAGAATCGGAAAAGATTTTATTTAGTCGTGGAATCAATGCAGTATTTGTGTATACAGAAGGATGTCCCATAATCATAGGCTTACTCGGAATTTCCTACATCAGTGAATATAGAAAAAAATGCAGGGATTATAAACAAAAAAAGCTGACTTTTAGGGGCGAAGCTCCTTAAGGCGTGGGTCGGTCGTCACCTGTATGTATGCATTTATGTAGTAACCACCTCACAGCATATCCACTGAGTGAATGATGGTGAGCGGGGCGAAGCTTCTGAGGGTTTTATCGGCAAACGCGTGAATCATCCGCTGGTCGTGTCCGTCCGTCGTCTGTCTGACCCGCGGACGCACGTATGGACGGACGCACGGATGGACTGACCAACGCACGGACGGACGGACGGACGCTTCGGACCACTCATCATCATTCACTCCGTGGATATGCTGTGATTATTTTATTTGCTTGAGAAGTAGTACTCCTAGATTCGCTTCTTGTTTGTTTTGTTTGTTTTTATTGTTTGCTTCTTTGTTTGTTTCCATTTTGTTTAGAGCACGGGTCTTACGAAGGATGTGACGTGAGGTTTAAAAGAGCTGGGAAAAAAGGCAAATGGACACATCGAGCGCCAGACATACTTGTCAGTTTGCTTGTTTTTTTTTTCTTTTTCTTGCTCTGAATTTAACCTCACGGCACATCGTTTGTGCAACGATCTTCTTCTTTATTCAGTCGTTAAGTTTTGTTACAGAAAAGGAACTATTAACCAGCTATCACAAGACTGTATAATTAGTTGAAAAACATAAGGCTTTTTTTCTTTCGCTCTGAAACTTATAAGACGTTAGGTCAGTTAATGAAGGCGCGTCCACTTTTTGTAACAGGAGTAGGATAATATCTGACTCATTGCAACTTGACTATGTGATAATACGTATACCCTTCCCTATAGTTGTGCACCTTGTACAGCGTAATCGCATAGCCAAAGCAAGGCGTGTGTTCTTTGTGGGGAATAAGTGAATGTATCGCTTGACGTTATCATGACTTCTTAGTGCACATCAATTCTGTAGAAACTCCTTCGTTCCATTTTCACGACGAAAAGAGGAGGCGGAAGAATAAACGTTTATTGAGTGATACTGTATCGGGGTGCCACTTGCACTTTTACCCTATAGGTGACACATTAAAAAAAAAGAGAGAAATCAGCATTGTATACATTCAGTCTCAATCTTATGATTGTGCTGTCTAGAATATTTCGAATAATACGGTTTATTTGTTGTTAGCAGCATCAGCGATTATCTACTTTCGATCACAAACGACGCGGATATCGCGGGCTGTGACAGAGCAGCATGTATACACTCGGTGTCGCTCAGCATATAGTGACGCGAATGGGAAGGCATTTAATTGATGTGTGGTTCGCTTTTACCGGAACGTATCAAAAGGGTTATTGTGTCGTTTCATCCGACTGTTCTTCATGATGGTGCGAGTTAACGCGCTTCATGGATTTCACGGAAAAGTGGTGTGTGGACGTCGAACTTGACCTTATAGCATATATGTCAAACACAATGCAGAAAAGCAAGTAAAAAAAGAACAGATAGCGCAGATCGATATGCGATACCACTCCTCGAAACATTTTTGTTTTCATTTTGTTTTCCCACATGTTTATTCTGGCTAAGTGTTCTATTGTTAAGTTTTCTGTCTTCCTTTTTTTGCGTTTCCTTGCTACAGTGGCTGCGCGGAAGTCCTTTGTGATTTCGTCGTGCACAAAAGCGAGGCGCCTTGCAACACACACACACACACACACACACACACACACACACACACACACACACACACACACGCGCGCGCGCGCGCGCGCGCACACGCACACGCACGCACGCACGCAAGCACGCCAACGTGTATATCACTTAGTTCAAGTTTCGTTTTCGTACATATAGTTTCTTGTTGTTTTTATTTTGGCCTCCTTTCGAGCTTTGCGTGTTGTAGAGAGAGGCTTTAGCCTCGGGCTAAAAACGCACTCTTGTTCGCTCACCGAATGCAGCTATATATGTATACGCTTCGTTACACGTCTTTGTGCGTGTTAGATCGCCGTCTTTTAAACTCAGGCGTTCGTTCGTACCACAGCTTGACGTCATTTTGCGTGGTTTCAAATGTTTGCTACAGCTTTTGGTTTGTGATTAGTAGTTACAGTTTACGGTCGGGCTGCTCTGTGCGCTCTCTACGTGTATCCGGCAGTCCTTATTGGCACGAGCTCAGGGTCTGTGTGGTTCCGATACAAAGCGTTACTGAACGTGCTCAAGGGACCAAGAATGTCTCGCATCTGGCAGTGGCTTGTTTCTCAATCTGCTCCAAGGCGCCGCTAGTGCACGCAACGCTTCGCTCCTTGTGTCCAGGGAGCTCGCGCCACGCAGAGCTAAAATGATTGATTGATTGATATGTGGGGTTTAACGTCCCAAAACCACTATATGATTATGAGAGACGCTGTAGTGGAGGGCTCCGGAAATTTAGGCCACCTGGGGTTCTTTAACGTGCACCCAAATCTGAGCACACGGGCCTACAACATTTCCGCCTCCATCGGAAATGCAGCCGCCGCAGCCGGGATTCGAACCAGCGCCCTGCGGGTCAGCAGCCGAGTACCTTAGCCACTAGACCACCGCGGCGGGGCAGAGCTAAAATGACAAATTTAGTACCGCTGCGTGCTACTTCGGTGCTTGCGAAGTATCTGGGACGGCGCAATGACACTGCGGCTTATAATGGTTAATATGGGTCCTATTGTCCTTTGATATTGATCTTAAATGTCTAATTTTTTTTAGTAATTTAGTTGTTTCGCTTGTAAACGTCGTTGTTGGACGTAGCAATTCAGGAGTGTCGCTCTGCTAAGCACTGGGGTGAAAGTTCAATGCCCAACATGAAGGAAGGAAAAAGTTGGGAGGAAGTATTCCACAATATGAGAGAAATAAATAAATAAATAAATAAATAAATAAATAATGTGAGGCATGTATACACGCCATAATTTTCTTCCCCTATTTCCCCAATAGGGGAATGTCGCTGAACTTTTAGATGCGAAGCAGCTTATGAACGAGGCCTGTCCTCTGTCGGGCCATAGCCGCCGCTATAGTACAGATCATCCAAGGTTCCAACTATACGTCATGACGATGGCGCTTATGACGATGAAGAACGAGCGCGTTGCAGACCACACGTTGTCCTTCGGCCACTATGGCACCGCGCAGCATTGCAAGGTACCCGCTAAACGCGATGGCGACCATGGTCACGCACGACGTCTGGCTTTTGCAGTACTATATTACGTCTCGATATGTTTTTTTTTTTTTTTTTTGCGATGCAGTTTGTATACGACTGGAAATGACCAACAACCAGCAGGGCAACGTGCCCCAGACCTCGTCTTTTCCAACTTCAGCGTGTATACAGTCGATACCACAAATGAAGGCAAAACAAAATTCGCAACTCCACAAAACATACCACTTGTGACCGCTTGTCACTTGCATACCGCTTTGTCACTCATTTACGTGCGCGAGTCGTCATTGTCACGGGTGATTTATGGTAACGCCGAACGATCCCACTGCCTCGCCCGCTCGTCACCAATTCGATTCCTAGATATGCGATGATTTTTCCTGCCCCCCCCCCCCTTTCTAACAGTACCGTTAATCCATGTTGACCTGTTTGAACCTGCTAATAGAGAAATCGAGAAGAGACTGCCCTGCCTGCTCATTTTTACGGAAGTGTGTGAATGCCGTACCCCCTCCTCTTTCTCTGTGCCCTAGTTAATGCACAGTGCGGACCACTGCGACGCTCGGGTTACAGCTAGCTTTGCGCAGCTTATATAGTAGAGTACATATGTCGGCCCACTTGTAAACGCGACGTAAGGCAGCAGTCGTGGGCGCCCAATCGTCGCAGCGTGGCTCGAACCTGTTGCTGTAGGCGCGTGCTTTATGGCGACAGCCATACTTCACCGTGTCTAGCGGGGAGGGAGGGCTTGCACACAGCAGCATGTGTCCGCCTGCCGCCGTATACGTCGTGACATTGCGTGCTGCGCTGGGAGTTGCGGCCGTGTGTTGCAAGCTCGGGTTAGTTAGAGCGCGGATGAATTACGGGCCGTTGATTTCTCCGCAACAACCTTCGCCGCTCACACGATCCTCAACCGACTTGGCTTTAATTGTTTCCGCAGCCTTCGCGCAATTAAAGAGTGCTGGCGCACCTTCTGGCTTAATTATCTCTCTTTCGTGTGTTACGTCATTATTCACGTCGCTTGTGGTTTCGGGATTTTTTAGAGCAGTTCGAGACGTTGGAAAGGTTTGCTTTAATTATTATTATTATTATTATTATTATTATTATTATTATTATTATTATTATTATTATTATTATTATTATTATTATTATTATAGTTTGCCGGCGCACTCATTCGTAGTATACTGCGTAAAACTGAGCGTGAGGGGATAAATCACTGCATATCCACGGAGTGAATGATTATTAGTGGTTCGAAGCGTCCCTCCGTGAGTCCGCCTGTATCTCCGTCCATGCTGCCGTCTGGGTGTCCGTCCGTCCGTGCCCCCGTCTGTCTGTCACTCACACTAGCGCCACCTGCTGAGTGAGTCGTACAACTACGTGGTTACGAACCGGTCACAAAGATACAAGCTTGGTCAGTCCCACGGCTCTAGAAACTTTGCCCCAAAAAGCGTTGAAGAGTCCGCCTCGGTGAAACAGTGCCTACGACTCAAAGGTCGCGGTTTTAATCCTGGCCGCGGCGGCCGCATTTTGATGGAGGCGAAATGGTAGAGGCGCGTGTACTGTGCTATTACAGTGCACGTTATAGAACACCGTATGGTCGAAATTTCTGGAGCCCTCCACTATGGTGTCTCTAAATTCTATATCGTAATTTTAGGACCGAGAACCCCGGATGTTATACTATTAAAATCGTTTAAGAACCGTCTTTGTTCGTTTTCTTCCATTCGCTAATCACAGTGAATTCCGCTAACGATTATGTTCCATTATCACTTTGTGAAAGCTTCGTTTTTTTTTTCGTTAACTGACTTGTTAAATATTTTGCCTTGCGTGGGTGTGTCTGCGTTGGTTGTGGGAAAGGGCTTACGTGAATGGAAAAGACGGGCGGGGTGAGGTCAACGTTGGGTATGCATAGGCAGCTAGGCGATTGAATAGTGAAATATGAACAGTTCGCGTTATGGAAAAATCCCCCATGCAGCGCTCGTCGTCTAAGACCACGCTTATTACCAAGTGTCATTACCATATATGGCAGCTCCCTATATCTTCTATATGTGCCGATAACTGGTGCCATATATGTGTTATTTACCCCATATGTGGCAGAAGCTAGTGTAATATATGGCTCAACCTGATGTCAGGTGCAGTTTGTCCATGTCGTATACGGACGCCATATACGGGCCATCCCCTCCACAAGTGGCTGTAGTCACATTCGCATCTATATGTGGCAAACGGTAGCCATGTATTGAGGCATATGTACTCGCATATGACCGCATACAACTTATATACGTTCCATATAACTGCCGTTACTATATAGTACAACTGCCTTGGAGAACAAGCCTATGTTTACAAGCGAGGCACGAAAGCGCCGCTGTGTATCTAATGAGTTCCGTGAGTGTGGTTGTTGTAACCGTCAGTGCTACGTACGCACAGAGCTTGAGTTTTCTTTGATTCGATGGTATTGATAACAATCAAGTTTCGCTTCTCGCTTTTCCCGGAAGATTGTGCGAACAAAGTAAGCAGTGCTTTCGTGGGAAGCCGGGCTGTCCAGAGCGAGCTCATTTCAACAGGACCACGCAGTGCCTGTTGTCGTGACACATGACCGTGCTATCAGTGGCCGTTAATAACATCCAGTATTCGTCGCGATTTTTTATTAAAAAATGAGACTGTCCCGCGGCCTACATGGCTACGTACACGGGATGATTGGTAAGGTATCGTGGGTAGAGGCGATCCAGGAACTCTCTCAGATGCTGCTCGGTCATGATGCCATTTCCGCAAGTACACTAAGCTGACAGCCGGGAAGGCTACGGGAAGACTCCACTCGGTGCATAACAAGACACCATAAACATCTTTTGCAACGGACGCCTTCCGGCACAGACACGACACGCAAGCTTCTTACCTCACGGCGAGTCTTCGTGGCGATAAGTAAATAGAGTTGCCGGAATGACGGAAGGGCCGGCTTCACAGCCATGTATACGGTTATATCAACTGAGAAAGTGTTTACGCGTGGGGACGAAGAGGGGCAGTGTGCCGCCAGCGCATTGGCCCATGTCACCACAGTGGGTTCGAACCATCGATGAAGTGATCGTCATCATCTTCGGCAAGATGGCATCACCGTCGGTCGTTGTGTGGGATGAGGAAGAGGAGGAAGCGGCGCGTACAGAGGAGGAGGCTGGCCGAGGCAGCCCGACACCAGGCAGCGGGGCCGGCCCTGCGCCGGGGCGCCCCGCTGGACGACGCCTCGCGTCGGCGACGTCACTGATGCACCACGAGGGGGGACAGCGCAGCGGCGACGTGTCGCCGAGGTGCTACTCTTGCCCGCTGCACCGCGACGGCCGTGCGAGCTGCACGTCCCTCGCCGGCGACCAGGAGCGTCGCTCGTCGTCGGCATGCTCGGCTGCCGGGCCCGACACGGCGGGTGCCGCCGGAAGCGTGGTGCTGCGACTTCCGCTGCCGCCGCTGGAAGGCCGGCAGCCCCGACGGCGCTCGGCGAGGCACCCACGCGACGGCGCCGACACCAGCTGCAGCGGTGCGCACTTTGCGCCCTGGTTGATTATCTTGTTCACCGGCGATCGCACTAAAGAGAATGCGAGATCACTGTCACCTACCAATGTTATAATTTCGAGCGCGGTTAACGAGTGCGCTAACTCAAATATTTGTTGTGGCCGCTGTGAGCGAGATAAGTGTAGACCTATCCCGTGATGCATTTACACGAGAGGACCTAAAATTTTTCCGACTAAAGCTCTCCAGGAACACTGCCACAACCGTTGCGGCACTTGGTGTTTGACGTAGAAATATTGCCGCTAAGTACGGTAAGACCGTTATCAGGATCCGGTCGCCGGACGGGGAACTACGCTCGTGTCAACACAGCAAGAAAAGGCCTATCTGCAGTTGACCAGTAGAAAGTAATACACATTTTTCATTTGCTAACTTGGCTGTAAAAAGGGGCATCAAAGGGCATCGCGGAAAGTCTTGTTGGGTCGTCAATATACGTTGCTGCCGCCACTTCGAGGATAAGGTTATGTATCGTTGTCGCATTGGAGTGCCTCGGAACTAATAGCCATGAATCCGCCTTTTTTTTCTTTTTTTTAAGCTTTCGCATCTCCTCTATGGCTTCAGTCATGTCGCATTTGGTGTCCAAGTTCTCCGTGGTAGCTCAGCGAAACGCTGTTGCGCTTCGGAGCGTGAGGTCTAAGCTTCAAACGCAGCCATGGTGCGTGGCTACTTCCCAATGTGAGCGTAATGAAAAACGCCCTCTATTACGTGCATTTTATGCGTGCGTTAACGAATCCCAGATGGTCGAAAACTAATCCTAAACCCACCCAACGCGGCATTCCCCATAGCGCGCGCTGCACAGTTATGACATTCTAGACCACAAATTATGATTTCAATTTGATTCACATGCGTTCCTCCATCTTCGACTTGGACGTAAGGTGTGCCGGCTTGTTCTCACTAAGTGCCAAAACCAATTTCTCTCTTCGACCTTGTTTGTTTGCTTCACTCAATCTCTCAAAAGCTGACATTGTCTCCACTTCTCGAAACAGTCACCATACCTATATATAAATAACCCACATATTTTCTCTGCATTCAACGTTGTGTATCGTGAAATCAGTGCGGGCAAAAGGAAGCGGTGCCTATGCGCGCTCGAATCAGCGAGGCATCGAGTTTATGCGCGCGGCGCACATAACTAATCGCAGCACATCTGCTCCGGTTTGTCAGGTTCGGGTATATTATACGTACGTTCGTTCTACCCGCGCGCGTCCTCCTTCGTCAAACCGCCACATGTGTCGTGCGCGAAGGTACACGCCTACCGAATAGAGGGCCTTTGAAGCTTCGTTCGTCCGAAGTTTGCTTGCACAGTGTTTGGTTTTCTTAGCGCTGCTGTCGACAAAGTCATTCAAATTTCCACGTTTCTTGAAATGTAAGGGAGACAGCTCGCCGTGTGGTAATCCATTCGTACACGTCCAGAAAGCGACGTCGTCCGATACGCTATAGATCCGGCGTCTCAGAAGGATAACTGCTTTTGTGCGTGTGTCCCGCAAATGTTTTCGGACCTCCTGTGTCCGTTTAGAAGAAGCGTAGCTGCGCCTCCACATAATCTCTCGCCACATATCCCGGCACTAATTCCGTTGCATCCAGCAGCTCATTAACGCCAGATTTACCTCTAGGTAATTTTATGAGTGAGAAACTCTCTCCCTCCCTCTCTCTCTCTCTCTCTCTCTATATATATATATATATATATATATATATATATATATATATATATATATATATATTTATTTATTTATTCATTTATTGACAGTGATAATATGGTGATCCCGCACAATATACTATACACGTGTTGCGAATGGTGCAGTTATTCTTTCAAAAACACAGAAAATTCTAATATCGGTAGGTGGCAGTGATCCCGCAATTCTTTTTAGTTTTTTTCAGCGTTAATGAGTGGCCCAAACTGCGTAATCAGAAGAATCTGTTTATCAAGATGGTGGTCACTTCAGAAGTTCTGTACGCAGTGCTGATTAGTGGTTTTAGAGCAGCAGAGATGCCTTAGCTCCGTGTGAAAACAATAGGTAACTGTTCAAGCGAACGTTGCCCTTTGTTTTCGGTGTTTGCATAAACGTTCGCGGTCTCTTGTGCGACCTTGAGATAACGACGGTATTCCCGACCTTTTCGTCAGTGTGGCGTTAGCTGCAGGAACAGTGTGGGCGTATCTGATAAAGGAATGCGCGAGCTGTGCCTGTCTCCGGTCGGCTAGTGAAGGTGGTGGTCCAATTGGCCGCTGATAAAAGGCTTTGTCGTGAACACATGCTGACGTCGGCATAGAAAAAAAGAAAAGAAAAATTCGGCAGATCCCACGCACTTGGGCATCGACGTTATGCGAAGCATACGGAGGGAAGCTGACCGTGTTGCAATTTTTTTTATTATTGAGCGACACGTCACGAAATGACGCTAAATATATATGTACAAATGTTGCTCGCACAGACATAATTTGAAGACTTGCAGATGTTTACGTAACCAGTTCTTTTCACTTGCGCAACGATGCCAGCTGGAACATGCGTATTAGCAACACCAGAAGCTGGTATGAAGCGCTGATGCTCGCGAGGATGCTGGCCCTGGACACTGCTACATATGTCAACTTCAGCGCATGACAACTAACCACAACTGACGTTAACCCGACGTGACGGTTGTATCACAGGAGTACATATGTAATGTTTATAAAATTGGGTCTGCAGCACTGCAACCACTATTGACGTTTTACGAAGATTAGCGTCTGTTTGAACAGTAGTTTCGAGACCTGGCGTAGCTCTATGGTAAAATGTTTCATTGCCATGCAGAATGCTTAATTGGGTTCGATTCCAGCTGGGACACTGACATTTATTCTTTGCATTCGTCGGAACGACGCTACCAATGTCGGGTATTTCTCAACACTCGCGCGTTAAAATTGCCCATGTGTGTTCTCGCCGTTCTTGGGTAGATACTAAGTGTCAAGCACCTGTGGCACATACCCGCATACCAGCGGCACATACCCGCCCGTGGGTATGCGCCGCTGTCTGGCAGGAAGTGTTTGACGACGTATGCGACGGGATTGTGACATTATTTATGACATGACCAGCGCGTCATATTCGTCAAACCATCTTGCCCTCCAATGGCGATTTCGGTTCATGCCAAGTTAATGGGTGACCACAGAGCACCCAAACGTAAGCGGCTAGATAGATAGATAGATAGATAGATAGATAGATAGATAGATAGATAGATAGATAGATAGATAGATAGATAGATAGATAGATAGACAGATAGATAGATAGATAGATAGATAGATAGATAGATAGACAGACAGACAGACAGACAGACAGACAGACAGACAGACAGACAGACAGACAGACAGACAGACAGACAGACAGACAGACAGACAGACAGACAGACAGATAGATAGATAGATAGATAGATAGATAGATAGATAGATAGATAGATAGATAGATAGATAGATAGATAGATAGATAGATAGATAGATAGATAGATAGATAGATAGATAATGCTCAAAGTCGCCGAAGTTCGCTAAGAAATGCTTCCCATTTAAAACTGAAGGCGATGCACGTACAGGCGTGCATAGAACATACACATACCGATAGCGCCTACATGTGTGTACAGCCGCGGCCACGTATGTGTAGAGCACGCTAACAGCCGGTTTTTTCTCTGCGGGGCGAAACCTAGGGCAGTGTCAAGCTCTAACGTGGCCAGCCTGACAACTAGGCTGTGCATGCTCCTGGTACACCACTTAAGAGCGCGCGCGCACACACACACACACACACACACACACACACACACACACACACACACACACACACACGCACGTACGCACACACGCACACACACACACACATGCACGCACACGCACGTACGTACGCACGCACGCACACACACGCACACACATGCACGCACGCACACACATGCACGCACACACGCACGTACGCACGCACACACACACGCACGTACGCACACACACGCACGCACGTACGGACACACACGCACACACACGCACGCACGTACGGACACACACGCACACACACACGCACACACACACGCACGTACGCACACACACATACGCACGCACGCACGTTGCACACACACGCGCGCACACACACGCACGCGCACACACACGCACGCACGTACGCACACACACACGCACACACACGCACACACACGCACACGCACACACACACACGCACACACACACACACGCACGCACACACACGCACGCGCGCACGTACGCACACACATGCACGCACGCACACACATGCACACACACACACACGCACGCACGTACGCACGCATGCACGTACGCACACACACACACGCACACACACACACACGCACGCACACACACGCACGCGCGCACGTACGCACACACATGCACGCACGCACACACATGCACACACACACACACGCACGCACGTACGCACGCATGCACGTACGCACACACACACACGCACACACACACACACGCACGCACGCACGCACACACATGCACACACACACACACGCACGCACGTACGCACGCATGCACGTACGCACACACACACACGCACACACACACACACGCACGCACACACACGCACGCGCGCACGTACGCACACACATGCACGCACGCACACACATGCACACACACACACACGCACGCACGTACGCACGCATGCACGTACGCACACACACACACACGCACACACACACACACGCACGCACGCACGCACACACATGCACGCACGCACACACATGCACACACACACACACACACACACACAGCGCGCACGCGCGCGCGTACAGTACGTTGCATATGCATGAGAACGATCATCACTTCGGGCTGTCAAATAACACGGGACTGTTCAGCGCTTGTTTGAGATGTTTATTGTTCGATTGCAGTCAAGCGTTACTAATTGATAACCTGATTTGCAGATGCGATTGTTTAGAATTAAAGAGTGTCGGGGGATAGCGATGTTGCCTATAGCGCAGCTGGCGCTTTGTGACGTTTATCGTGCTTCGTCATTAATTTCGAACGCGCGCCTCCTTGACAAACCCTCGTGTGACGTCAGCGAATACCGAGTTCTCTTACGATAGTGCCACACACGAAAAGGTCGAAGTTGGTTACCGTGACGAATTGTGCCCATAAAAAAAAAAAAACGTGCTGTCGAGTGGTTCGAGAATAGGCATTATTACCCTGAAGATTTTTTGGGGGGCCTATATCGTTACCGGCGTTTCTTTCACTCTCCAACGCGGCAGCGCGCGTCAACAACGCCTCTCGTCGGTGCGACTCTGCTGCTCACGGTTTTCGCGCCACAGCAGGGTCGTTCGTTAAACTCTCATTTATACAACGTTTGAGATAACAGCGCGCGCCGTGTTCTTTTGGAGCTTACGGGTGTAGTAATAGAGAGAGTTCAGTGTTTGCCACGGGAGGGGTTAAGATGGCCCGACGTTTTTCCCCCGCTGACGGAGCTCGCGGCGGGCAGGTGTTGCTTCTCGAAGCCTGCTGGGAGACGCCGGTGATTCACTCTCCCGTGACAGCGCTTCTGGCGGGGAGAAGATTGGCCGCGTGGCTGAATCCTCGCTTCTCGGAGCAGAATTCGATTTCATTCCGAGAGGACGCGACTCCTCGATACGCAACTTGGCAACGCGTGCTGTACGGTAGTGAGGAGGATAAAGCCGGCATTCTCGCGGCGGCCTGCGATGTCGTACGTTTCACTGAGCTCGCGGCCTGCCTGCCTGATCGTTCGCGCGTCTCGATAAGCGCCGGACGCCGATAGGGGGGAGGGGTGTTGGCGGCGTCGTGCACGGGGGTCAGCTGTTGGCGTATGCTGCCACATCCCACCGTACGTCGCGACATCAGGCGCGTTGAGTGATTCAGTGCGCGCGTCTCGGCCCCGGTTCCGCCTCGGGCGTGCGGATGTGGGGAGGGACATGGCCGTGGAACGCAAGGAGAGCTACGTCGAGCCGTCGCTTGCCGCGCTCCACCGCAACGGCAGCGAGCTGCTGGTCGGCGATCGCTGGAAGTTTCTACGCCCCCTCGCGCTGCGACCGCTCGCCGACGACGAAGACGAAGGTATACAGGCAGTTCAGTTGCCTACCGCGTTTCCCCGTTCCGCGGCGTCTGTGTTTGTTGCGTGAAATGCATTTCACATTAGCCGGATTCGGGAGCTGATGCATCTCGTGGTGTGCGACTGGAAAGTGCGAGGACGTGGATTCGATTCCCTGTCGCGCGGGGCTGCGCATAAATTCAGGTGTGTGTTAAAAGGAACTTCGAATTGTCAAAAATTAAACCCGAGTCGATCAGCCACTGAGGTGTGCCTGGTAAATTATATCGTTGTTTTATCTCGTAAGGTCGCGGGTTTGAATCCCAGCCAAATTTTGATAGAGGCGAAATGCGTGAGGTATACGCGTGTACTAGGCTGTTGAAATTTCCGGAGCCCCTCCCCCCCCTCCCTTCCCCCACTCTACGGTGTCCCTCATAATCGCATCGTAGAATCCCTGCATTTATTACGCACATAGATGTGATTGCCCCCCTCCTCTTCTTCGAAAACGGGCGAAGTCGTTAACGGTATAGCGAACTATAAGTATTGATATATTTTTTTCCTGCGTAGTGCACCGATCGCCTCTGTTTTCGTGTGTGCGCGCGACGACAGGCGATGATATATAGTGGTGTTGCGCCCGGCTTGTGGCGTTCGACCAATTCGATTGGTTCTATGCATGTGCGCTATTAATGATGTGCGCCAATAAAAACGCACTGCAACTGTGTGTGCGACGCGTCGTCAGCGTGTCAGATTCGTGACGCGCGCCGTTTGGTATATATCCGATAGTCGTGGCTGACTTAGGGAGCCTACATGTGCGCGCGTCTCCGACGCACGCACAAGTTGGCTCCCTAGGCTGACTCGTTTTTTTCGGTGGTCGCACATTTCATTTCTTTCATCATTCGTTTCACTCGAATCCTTGTTACGCATAGCTTCAAAACATGTACGGTAATGCGTTGCATACCCGTGGGGGTCAAGCGTGATTTCCATCGCACCATCTGCGTATAGAACCCTGGTGCTGTAGATAACTTGATAATAAAGTTATATAAAAAACATATTGAAGCGACCCTTATCGCGCATTTGTCCCCGTCTTAAAAATTATGTACAGGTTAACAATGCAATAGTGATAAGCAAGGTGATCAAGTCTGCGACTCTTGAAACCATGTTATCAAATTTTTGATTAGATTGCCAGTGGCATTTCTTTAGAGGCTTGTTATATTGTCGAGTGTCTGTTAAACACTTCGACTTTTAATGACGTCATGTCCTGCGCATATATCACGTGCCGTTGTATGTTCTTTTCAATGCTCGATTCATTCATTCAATCATTCATTTCTTCATTTATTCATTTACACTTCTTGCAGTGAGTCTCCATAGTCTTTGTATATTTAGTCAGCACTGTTTTTTTATTTGTCTGTTACAGCAAAGTGCTCGCGAGTAGTTGTCGCGCACATATTTGTCTTTTTTGCCAGAGACATGGACAGCTTGTATGAAATTGCCTACATAGAGTTTTCATTTGCCATCAGTTTAAACACTGCCCACTCCAAGCGCGTGGATCCACGCGTTCTTTATCTTATAAAGAGAAAAGGCGTGCAAACACGGTCACAAGAAGGAATTCGGGACACGAGCACGAAATGCTGTTTTGTGGTGCCACATTACGCCCGGTTTTCTTATGATGAACACGTACCAACTAGCAGCTCAGCTCTGTTATTTATTTTATCGTTCAAGTGTGTTTTGAAGCAGGAATGGTTATAATGATTGCGCGATTGCCTACGTTTAACAACAACAACAACAACAACAACAACAACAACAACAACAACAACAATAATAATAATAATAATAATAATAATAATAATAATAATAATAATAATAATAATAATAATAATAATAATATAGTGATTAATGAAAGATAGGGCTGGTGGCTGTTTGTGCAATGTGAACTGTGCCGCTGTACTTCACCCAATTGCAGTAAACTTATTTGCGTCTCGACGATAGTTAACTGGAAAGTGTTCGTTGGCCGTATTCTCTCGAATCCGCGCTTGTTTATCTCACTGGCGTAAGCTGCCGGTGATGTAACCGCACGCTTGTTATGTTGGTCACCTTTCGCGGCAATGCAGCAACTGTCGTCGGTGAATGCGCGCGCCGCCGCTGCGGCTTCCGTTTTGAATTTTCCGCGCCGTGTTGTGAATGCACTGCGTGCGTGATCCCACCGTCGTCGGCTCTCGATAGACACAGCCGGCTGTGTATAGGAAAAAATCTCCGAGGTTCTCTCTCCTTCGGCGGCACAGCTGCGTTTGTCTCCCCGCGGTGGTGACCTTGGCTGTGGCAGGGGTCCGAACTCCCCTCACAAGTACGCCAACGGCCGGAGCCCTCCACTTCTTCTATTTCGTTTCGTCACATTCTCTTCGAGAAACGAAGAAGAGGGAGAGGTACGGGAAAGGAAAAACCATTGTCGGAGGGTGTCCTTTTCGTGCGCCTGCTGTTCTCTATTCTTTTTCTTTCCTTCGCTCTCTTTCTTCCTTTCTCTTGTTTCCTTTGAGTCTCCGGCGCCGCTTGGGAACGGTGCGTTGCACTGTTCGCCTGTGCGTGCGTGCGCTGTTGATAGCGCGAGTGAGTCGCGGCTCAACGGAAGAAGACCGTGTTGCGTTGGTTTGGTTGGTGGAGTCGCCGCTGCGCACTGGCGAACGGAAGCGGTAGACTTCCGAACGTCGCTTCCGCGGTGTCTGCTGCCGATCGTCGTGGCCTCTCGCGCGAGCTGTCATCGGAGTCGCTGTCACCGTCGGCCAAGGCGGAATTGGCAGAGGCGGCGCTTGCGGCGGCCGAGCTGGCTGCCACGGTTCTCATTTACACGCCGTCTACGAGCAGCGGCTTGCCAGCGGGCCACCAGAGCAGGCAGCTGCACCAGAAGCGCCGGAGACGCGCCAAAGGTGGGGACACGCACCTATGTAACCAGGCAGCGCCGAGAAAGGACCACTACTTTCTGAAACTCTCTGTTTCTAGTTTTGATAGCCTCCTCCCGTGTGTGGCTAAGCTACTGGCAATGATCAAACCAGCCCCGAATGACGACTCGTGAATTTGTTTGTCCGTTTGATTGTTGCATTTCTTTCTAAGTACGAGTTATTTCTCATCTCTGGAATTTTTTGCTGGCCGCGTGGCGAGAAACCGATTGGATCGCGCTGTTGGATCGCGCGCCCGTCACCGTCATGACGTCATCTACATAGCGAAATTGCCCGTTTCGCGAGTGTGTCGGTGTCGTTTCGGCTATCCGATCGGATTTTTTGCGTCGGCTTCATCTTCCGCAGGTCGATTTATATCGCTGTACGAGCACTTGATTCCTTTTAAACGGCCAACAATTTGTGCACGTTCGATCGGACATTAATCCCCCCTACCCTCCCCCAACCCCCCTTAGCTGGCGTGCCAATGGATGCATTGTGCTTCTGAAGTGTTTTCCTCCGCAGCGCACATAAATCATGTATGCGTGACATCTAGGTGGCCGTGAGAGCCTGCTGCAGCTGTAGCTATAGTGTGTTCTACGTGCCAACCTGTGCGGAAGTACGATTTCACCTTACTTCGGTGACTCAGATGAAATAATGAAGTATAGGTGTCTTGCTTTCAGGTGTTGCTTGCTCTTAACGCTTCTATCGTTAATTACCTTTAAGACTGATCGAGCATTTTTCGATTATAGACATTTCAAATCGGTTTGAGGGGGAAAGGGGGAGCTGCATCACAACATAAGCTCGTGTACCTTAGGAGTACCATATCAGTCCAGTTGGTAATGACCATGCTTACGATATTAAAGCTTATGCTCATGTCAATTAATTTTTTTGTCCTCGTTCCTTAAGTGGTGGGAAAATAACCTAGCACTCTTAGCTGTACCTCATCGATACCCGCTTGCACATATGGTGCAATGGAAGGTTTTGTCTCAAAGCCATATCACTAGTGAAATGCAGCGATGTCATAGCAGTAGCACACTTTGGTAATCAGGTTCATGTTGTGGTACTATTTACAATGGCATTAGGCATTATTTTGGCCAATGTGCCTATGTGCGTTATCTCATAACCTGCTATAAAGACATTGCAGCTGTTCCTCCTTTTCTGGCATCTCATGGCAAATAAATAAAACAGTTCACAATTATTTCACCTTTGGTTAGCCTTCCCTCTAAGATGTATTTCAAACATACATGTAGATTTCCTTCATAACGACTAAAACGCATTCTTGGGCTAGTGCATGGTTTTGTAGTAAATATCGGAGGCACAAAGGAATGAGGATAAGAGGCACGAGTCCTGTCGTTTCTTGTGTTCATTTTTTTGTGCCTCTAAAATTTTGCTTCATATTATTTGCTGGTACATCAGGCAAAAAAAATTTAACACTGATGAATTTCACATTGTGGGGTCCCGGCGCCGCGAACGCGCGCATCGCCACCCCCTTGGAGTCAACGGACACAGCAGACGCGGTCGGAACAAAGCACACGACATACATACATTTATTAACTAATTTAGACGACGATATCGTCCGCCGAATGATACACCAATTTCAACTAACACGCTACCATACAAACAACATAACGCAGTGACACACTAAACACACAATTGCATGATAAACACACACTAACACACCCAACACCCTAACACATACCCAAGGCGGCGTCGCCAACGCCTGACTTTCCACGTGGGACCCCGGCGCCAAGCCCGCGGTGCCGAGCACCGGGAGCCCACGCTACAGACAACCGTTCGCGGCAGCCGCCACGCGCAGAAGAGACTCGCTCAACTCTCCCACCACCAAGGCCCGCCTTCTGCCAGGGGCCACCGCCGGCGCTACCACTCTACCAACAGTGGTACTCAAAGCGAACACTACGCCATCTATCGCCCGGCGGTGGTCACCACCGAAACAAAGCCTTGGGGCGAGACACGTGCGCCACGCGGCGCAGACAACTTTACAGGGGGGGTGTCAGCACCCCCACATTCCCCCAACCTTAAATCAAACCATATCCCGAAATCGAAAATTAGCTACACAAGCTTTAACAAAAAAATGATATCGCACGACCATAATGTCCTTGCACCACGACACCGCCGCCGGTCGACACTGCTGCACTGTCCGGCTAGGCTTCACCTCGGTACCGGCCCCGCAACAGCAACGTTGCCGTCGGCGCGACGATCCGTCGCTAGCGCCGACACGTCTTCCAGTTGCGACCAGCACTCGCGAGGGCGCCGGACTGCAGGCAGTTGCGCAGGTCCCAGGCATCTCCATCGCCCGACCTCACGACCGCATTCCTGGCCAACGACGCTGACGATGTGCAGGACAGCCGGCCGTGGATGACATCCCTCTCGCTGAATACATCAACAAAAAACAAAACTCGAAAGAAACAAAGGAGCGCGGCCCAGGGGAGGGAGCTTCAGGCTTTTCGGCCACATGGTACGGTGGTCAGTACTGCTAGCTAATACATCGGTGGCAGCCGAGACGCCCATCAAAATAAAACAAAAATCACTTTTCCTAACTCGTGCTCACAAGAAAAAAAAAGTGAGGGAAGCGCAGCGCGACACCTCAACGCCACGATCCACCTAGTTGTGCCACGTGCGACAGGCGGCTGCGTAGAGCCTTAGGCCTAATGAGTCGCACGGCAACAACCGGCATCCACCCAGCACCCAGCCTAGGCGCAGAAGAGGCAGCCGCGAGGAGACGTCCACTCTGTGAGGTGGCCCTATCGCTCGCCGCACACAGCAGCTTACCGAGCGATCGGCGTCCACCGCCCCGGGCGGTGTCACGACGCCTCGGCGTCGAGCCGCAATACAAGTCAGCAACGACGCCCGGCTCCCTGAGCCCAAAGAGATAGAAGAAGCTATTCACAGAAAATCGGACCACCCACGAGGCTTCCGTACTCACTCGCTTTGGGCCTGGCCTACAAACCACGTGCTCTAGGCCTTGCTCACCCCAGGATGCGGACCGCATGGATCTCGTCCTAATTCAACAACGTTTTTGAAAACTAACAACAAAAAATAACAACACTTGCGAGCAAAAAAAATAAATAGAAAGTCAACTTGCCGACAAATCGAAACACGTTACAAAACCAATCTCCTCGCTTCTCAACAAAGCACACCACCGACGCTAGCAAAGAAGTCCCCCCTAGGCCTACTCTACTCCGGCTCTAACAAAATCCCTGTACCGAACCGCAAAAACTGTCGTCCGATACTCCAAGAGCTCCACGTTGGGCAGCCAGTGTGGGGGCCCGGCGAAGAAGAACGAGCGCATCGCCACGCCACGCTCTTGGAGTGAACGGGCACAGTGGACACGGTCGGTACAACGCACCCACATACATACATTTATTAACTAATTTAGACGACGATATCATCCGCCGAATGATACACCAATTTCAACTAACACGCTACCATACAAACAACATAACGCAGTGACACACTAAACACACAATTGCATGATAAACACACACTAACACACCCAACACCCTAACACATACCCAAGGCGGCGTCGCCAACGCCTGACTTTCCACGTGGGACCCCGGCGCCAAGCCCGCGGTGCCGAGCACCGGGAGCCCACGCTACAGACAACCGTTCGCGGCAGCCGCCACGCGCAGAAGAGACTCGCTCAACTCTCCCACCACCAAGGCCCGCCTTCCGCCAGGGGCCACCGCCGGCGCTACCACTCTACCAACAGTGGTACTCAAAGCGAACACTACGCCATCTATCGCCCGGCGGTGGTCACCACCGAAACAAAGCCTTGGGGCGAGACACGTGCGCCACGCGGCGCAGACAACTTTACAGGGGGGGGGGTGTCAGCACCCCCACAACATAAACATTGCAAAACAAAAATCTGGCAGATCCCATGCGTTGTGGCTATCAATTTCAAGCTAAGCAGGCAGTGAATGACTGCCTAGGTCCCCAATTCCAAGTTTTAGCTATTACGTAGCATTATGAGTGGTTTATCATTTTTGTATACATTCAGTAATAGTGCATCTATTGCATGATTACCAGTCGCAACAACTACAATGGTGTGTAAAGGGCAGCTCATGGTTCAATTTATTGCCAGCCCTCCTGTTGGAGCGCAGGCATCAAAAAATTTTTATTCAAATGAAATGGATACTACAGTGCGGTGATGTGCAAATCACAACTAGTGGTTGCCAGCGTATTTGAATGTTTCACTGCAGCTCATAGAGTCGTAGCTTCATAGAGTCATATCTAATGTTCATTTCACAAAGGCGGGCCGAACTAAACATTCCTCGAAGTCGATCATCTCATTAGGTGAGAGACAGTCTTAGACCACATGAAATACTGCCTATGCAAATTTTCTTACATCAAAATGGCTTTCCAACTTTCTTAAAAGGATAGGATGGTCCTCGTTGGAGTACTTAGTGTTTTTATGCATTTTGGGTATGGTACTTTTTCAAACGCTCTGTATTTCGCTTCATTCTACGATCCGGCATACTGCGATACTATTCCTTTCAGTCTTCATTGAGGAAGTTATCCATCTATTCATGATCTAAGGTTTTTTGCCCGTTCTCTGCCTACAGGCTCATCTGGGCAGCAGCAGCAGGAGCTCGAAGAGCAGCTGGGTCCCTCGGCGGCACAGTATGAAGACTTCCACACGATTGACTGGCAGCGGGACTTGGCCCGGGACCGCATGCGCCACCGGCTCATTGTCAAACGTCGCGGACAAGGCGGTCTGGTGGAGCTCCTGGTGGGCTTTCACGACGCATGGTCGGGCTGGCTGTGTGTGCTCCTGGTGGGGCTGGCGGCAGGTGCCATTGCGGCCGTCATCGACATTGGCGCCCTCTGGATGAAGGACCTGCGCGAGGGCATATGCCCACAAGCCTTCTGGCTCAACAAGGAGCAGTGTTGTTGGGCCTCCAATGACACCTTCTTCAAGGGGGATGACTGCAAGCAGTGGTACAGGTGTGTGTCCGCAAGACGTACCTTTACTAGAGGCATACCTGTTTGAAAGTATCGTAGCTGTTATTTCGTCGCCTGACACTGCAGAAAAGTGGTACTACTCTTTCACTTTCTTTTTCTTCTACCTCCTTTTCTATACGCTGCCGTATAGGTATCCTCCACCAGAGATGGTTACAGTTGTGTAATTTTCAATTTTTGTCATGAAGATTAACTTGGCTGACATGTGTAAGGGTGCAGTTGTGTGTTCTTGCTGTGCCAGTCAAAGCCTCATGACAGATTTTGAAAACACTTGTTCGAAATCTTAGTGTATGTAAAGGGCACCATGTATGAGTCAAGTCAAGCATCACCACAATAATGCCTTTCTTTCATAACCTGTTTTGCTTCAGAAGGTTTAACCTGACAAGTTTGATTTTGTCGGATTTGGCTGCTTTCCTATATTTCACTGCAAGCAAGGGTGTTTTTTTTTTGAGGAGGGGTAGGGAGGAGGGTGGCTGAAACTGTGCTAGGCAACGCTGAAATGTTAGAAAAATTAGGCTGCCTGCTGACGTTTTTAGCATTGGTGATATAACACAATTTAGGGTCTAGTAGTGGGCTATACTTTGAAGCATGCATATTGGATTTCCAGCAAAGCAATTATCAAGCTCAAAGTAGGAAATGGGCAGCAAGCTGTAGAATCCCATATGTAAACCTTCTGCAGCATGAGCATAATATATACTGGGTAATGTTTTTCATAGAATATCTTGTATAATGGTTTTTTTTTTGGTGGGGGGGGGGGGGGGGATTGACTGCAGCAATTTGTTGCATATGTGTAAGGAAAAAAGTACAGTGCACCTATTGAGTAGAACTCTGGATTGCCACTGGCAATATGTGAAGGTGGTGGGTGAATGTACGAAAAATAATGTTTTTTCTACGTCTATAGAATTAATTGAAAAGGGTACCATGTTATAACTGTTTTCATGCATTTTAGAAAGCAAATTTATTAAGATATCATATTTTGGACTGTTCTTGCTTGTTTTATAAAATGACAAGTGTTGGCTAGCTCTGCTTGTGCGCCATTCAGTTCTTTGTCTCTCAAGCTTTTAAACAGCGTTTGAGTGTTAAGTATACTATGCTTCATGGTTTAAAGGGACACTAAAGTTAAACAACAACTTACATCAGAGTGAAAGCTCAATGTATGAAAGCATCTAAAACGACAATATTATCAACAACAGTGCCCTACCTATCGAGAAATTAATGTAAATGCACAATAGCTCAAGTGCTGCAGTAGGACATTTTCAAAATGATCCTGATGACATCAGAAGGACCGCCTACATTTAATCACTAGTAATCGATCTAACTGCACTAAATAAAGAACTTTCCGTTCATCAAGAGACTCAATAAAATGCTACTTGTTCATTTCTGCTTTCATGGAAAAAATAACCACTGGACGTTACTGTAGGGAATGGCGCGAGTGGTTAAAAAGTTCGAATTTCGTGTGATTACACGGAACAGGTAGTGCCATCTAGCGGGGTGCAGTTGAAACAAAAAATGTCTGCAATCTCGAAGCCAATGGCTTGAAATTGACCAATGGCCGTTGTTGCTGCTGTGGCTCCTGCTGCTTTCAGTCTGCTGCTACTAGCGCAGTAAAGCCGGGCAACGTTGTGTGCAGCAACAGTATGTGAATCAGTCCAGTCGGTCTGCTTCTTGAGGCAGGTAATTAGAAGTGCGCTAACCCGATGCGGACCACTACAACGTAATTTTATTTTAAACAAGGCCCTTCCTTGGCATAAAACTAACACTACGAGGTTTCTGGGCCGCTATTTAAACAATCACCGTTGACTTAGTAGTTGCCGTTAGTGTCCCTTCAATATGTTTATACGTACATGTTGTGTAGTGCTCCTTTGGCTCTGCATAGGAAGCAGTACATTAATGAACTGATGCTTTAATTTTAATACCTGTAACTGACTGATTATACTTGATATTTTTAGTGGTATTAAACATGCTCCACTTATCAAAATCACATTGGCCAAATGAACGTAGTCAGGGGCGGATTATCCAGGGTTCAAATGAATTGGGTCCTCCGGTTTTAGAGGGCCCCCCAAGGGGGAGAAAAAATGGCCAACTTCCTTGTTTCGTTTGAAAAAAATTAACCCTCCTGCTGGATTCCACTAATAGAAACAGATTATCTATTTCAATAATCAATATGTATGTATGCTTCTAAGAAGTTGTTCGTTGCATAATGCGTATAATCATGAAGTCCGCTCACAGTTAGGCATTCTGTGATAAAAACCTTTTACTCCCCAAGACCCTGCATCATGTAGAGGGAATGAGCTGATCCAGCGGATCGACATACAGAGCAGCCTGATGAGGATTTTAGCAACTGCACTCCAACATGCAATATGAAGGTGCATTCAGAGTGATTCCTGTTTGAGATATCGTTTATTACGCTCAATGAAAATAACCGGTATGAAGCTGATGCATAGGTATGCTATAGTATGCTTTCATTGTAGTGTAAACAATGCACCATGAAATATTTGTATGGTGAAAAATTTCCTGATTCTGCAAGGACTTCGAAGGAGTAATGGTTTGATTCTTCACTTCTGGCATTGCCATTCTGTCTTAATTCTTGATTAGTGTTTATATAGCGAAACTTAAGAGACAATAATTTGGTAAAGGTTGTGCACAGAAAATATCGGCAACATATATCCACTGTTTGGTAGCAAGAAGACCCTCGCTGCAATTGCTTGAGCTTTGTGGTGGGGATCTCCGGAGAGGTTTAGAATAAATATGGCCTGTGTTCTTCGCAGGTAAATCTATACAAGCGTCTGGTCTCAAGCATTACTGAATGACAAAGTGGAAAGAAAGCGGGGGAGCGGCCCCCCTTATTATTTTTTTTTTTTAACCGGGTCCCCCACACTGTTAACCCTGCCCTAAGCGGGGTCTACAGTTTTTAAAAATTTTATTTTAACACTTCCTTGAGCAGTGGTGCTTGTGTTGAGTCGCAGCAGTCTATCAAGTTCACAGTTTTGCCTTTTACACCATGAATGTGAAGTTCAGTTACAAGCTAAAAAACAGTAAAAACCTGTAATGTCTCTTGAGACACACGGAGGCCTCTGTTTCGTAAAAAATGCTGTCCTTGCAGCATCATTTTCAACTTTGCAGTTCTTGGCAATGCTTTTCAACAGCGGCATTCGTGACCCACGCTAGCATTTCGAGACCAGCACTCACGTGGCATTTCAATGCAAATTAGCATAGTTCAACAGTGGAATTCGTGGCCTGCGCTAGCATTTTGAGACCAGCACTCACGTGGCATTTCAATACAAATTAGCATAGTTCATTGTGGCAGTTGATCAATTAAAATTAGCACAGTTTCCAGAGCATGAAAGCATGGTTATTCATTTTTCTGCTCTTCAAACTTTTATGTTCCTCTTCGGTTTTTTTTTTTTCAGGTGGCCAGAAATGTTTGACAGTGATATTGACAGGGAA